>NC_081351.1:8947572-9012511 GCF_029784015.1 Lycium ferocissimum
AAATATAATGGCTCCTTTCTCTCTTTTTTCTTAATTTGGCCATGTCATGGGCCTTAGCCCTTTTCCCCTCTATGGTGGGCCACCTTATTTCTTTGGGCCTTGTTTTTCCCTTTTTTTTTTTTTTTGGCCAACATTTTGGGCCCTAAATTTGAATTTAAGAAAAAAATTTTCCCAAAATTTCCCTTTTTGCCCTTTAAACCCTTTTCCCAAAATTGCCCCCAATATTTCCTTAACCCACTTTGATCAGAAGAATCCAAATATGGCCTTATTTCTTACAAGAAAAGGGTTTCCAACTTTCCAAATATACAAAAATCCTTGGGAATTAAAAATTTCTTTTTTCCCCTTTTGACTTTACTTCCGTGTTTAAATTTCTTTTTTCCTTTGGGTTTTTGCCATGTCTAAATTTTTTAATTTTTAAATTTAAAAAGGGCCCCTTTTTGTTGTATAGTTGGTTTTGGGACTATTTCTGATGTTTGAGGAATGTCTAGTAGTTGTGTCATCTCTGAAAGTCATTTTCTGATAATTATAAATGGTGTGCTACTTGTTGAGTCTAAGACTGAGCTAAATTCAGTATAGTTAACCTCTAAATTTTTAAAATCCGACCTCTATTAGCCGAAAAGCTTAAATATAGGATGCAGACCCTTGATATCAATTCTGTGATCCTGAAAATAACTTAAAAGGAATGTCTCTGTCCTTGTGACTACTATTTTGTTTAGCTTATGAAGAAAATTCTCGTTGATTTCATCTAGTTCTATAAAGAGTGTAAAAATGGCTCTTCTGAACTTATTTTGACTGAAATAAAGTGTTGATTGTTAGAGATATTTAAAAGGTTTGGTTTTATGAAATTTGCAATCTATTCATTAGTTGTCTTTGGATTTAGAAGTCTAAACTATGTTATTTTTGCCTAAGTGTTGTCCTGAAATTGGTTTTAAAAAAAGAGTGAAAGCTTATGGTAAAACTCTGTGTGTGTGTGTGTGTGTTTTTTTTTTTTTTTTTTTTGTGGGAATTAAGAGTATGGGGGATAGTAGAGGAGCTAGT
The DNA here is from genome assembly GCF_029784015.1 of Lycium ferocissimum. Classification (NCBI taxonomy): domain Eukaryota; kingdom Viridiplantae; phylum Streptophyta; class Magnoliopsida; order Solanales; family Solanaceae; genus Lycium; species Lycium ferocissimum. Next base: position 8,948,611 of record NC_081351.1, read on the forward strand.
GCTATAATGGTGTTGAATCTTATCTTGTTTCTGTGACTTACATGTTGTTTCACTGCTAAATGATTACTAATTTCCCTTTATGCTTTAAACCCACCATGTATTATGGTCATTTACAGCGTGTAACCCTTTTTTGCTTATTATGATCATCTAAAAACTAAGAATGACTTCTAAAGACTAAAACTATGTTCACATGATCCTGGTTTATGCATGCCACCCCTAGGATTGTCCCTACTTGACCTAGTTTCACCTATTTGAGCCAAACTATGTGCATTAGTGTCCATACTTTAGGACAAAGCCCTAGATTTTTGTTTAAACTTAAACTCCCGTAACTTGTCATGTAGGAACCGTTTATCTCAGCACTTGTTCCTATAGTTGATTCAACATTCCAGAACTTAAGGCAGCCCTCATATGTTTACTTGTGAGCCTTATAATGGCTAAACAACTTGTGTGTCACTATGTGCCAATTCTGAGAATGTATTATGATTATTTGACTCTATGCCTAACTTGTTGTGCCTATTCTATATTTCCTTGGTTCTTGATGGCTTTAAAACTGCCTAAAATGATCATTAAAACTTTGATTGAACTTACTTAACTTGTTAAGTGAAAAAATGGCTTCATTCAGTTCAAATTACATTGCTTTGACTCTGCAACTTACTAAAGAAGAGATAACTTGGAAATAACTTACTTGAAACCAGTTTTGACTACTCACAAGATTGAAATGTACCTAAGAAGACCTACTACTTTGTTTAACACTTGGTTTCTACTTGAATGAACCTTAAATTGCTTCATGGCTTGCCTTCTGCTTGTTGGCTTTATTTGAGTCTTGAATTTGTTTGAACCTTACATCAGGACTATAATTTGGATTCTGCGACATAAGAATTAGTTTGAAACCATGTATCCTAGGCCATTTTAATCCTGCCGCAGGATCTATGAGTCAATTATGTGACATTCATTCTAAGTTTGGTACTCTTTCTAAATCTTGTCCCTTCTTTGCTTTAATACTTGAAGGTACTCTCCTTGCACCTAGTTGAACCTTTTACATAACCTTAGCCTTTTTAAATGACCAAGCTAAGGCTAATATTTGTTGTGTTTATCATGATCTTTGCACCTTTCATTGAAGGATTGTCTGCTATTAGTTTTTGTATCTATTTGGACTTATGATAATATTTGTGTATTTTTTTAATTTCCTTATGTTGTGCCGTGTGATTACTTGATATTAAGAGCTTAAATTGGAGTATATGGAGGGTATGCCCTTTTAGGGTGGTTTTGCTCTTCCCATTATGTAGTATATCAATATGTGTCTTGGTATATAAGAGTTTCAACACTTAGAAAATTTTTGAAAAATTGAGAAGTATATAAGTTGTATATCATCTTTGCTCAGCTTAACACTTAGAAAAAATTTTTAAATATAAGTGAGTATAATAGTTGTATATTGTGCATCAAAAGTATAACATTTAGAGAAATTAGAAGAGGAGGAGGTTAAGAAGCATTGTTGGTATATTTGGTATTACATTCAACACTCGAGATTTTGAGAGAAAACGGTGGGTATAGCGAACAGATACTCGATATATTATAGCCTTGACACTTAGGGAGAAGTGCAGGGTAAAAATTGAGTTGGGCAGTGGCTTATTATGGTCTGTCTACTTCTTGATTAGCATTTCTAAGTTAATTTGGGGTCGTTTCGTAATTGGGCCGATTACGTTGGTTATTATTAATGGGCTTTGGCCCAAAAGAGTTGTAGTTTAAATATTTTGGCTTTGTAATAGTAATTAGCTTAATTAGTTTAATTTTTGTATTTAGTCCGATTATGGATGTATACTAATGTTGTTGTATTCCCTTTTGCATTTTGTACACCCAAAACCCGTTGGTGGGTCCCCACGGGGCCCACTAACGTATCTAGATCAAGTCAACCCAAAATCGGAGCAAAAATGGAGCATACGTTGGACTTAAGGACAAACCGTTGCATAATATCTTCGTTTGGGCTTGGTCAGCCCAAAATCTCACTCTTTATCATTTACGCAATTTTAATTCCTTATTTGCGGACTAGATTGTACATATATTGGAACCCTTAATTGGTAATCGCATAATTTAAAGTCGTTAAAATTGATTTCTATATAAATTTGGAATAAAACATGTTTAAGTTTAATAAATGGACTGATTTGAGACTATTGGACTGATTTCAATGATACTAGACTTTGTGTAAAATTTGTAGAAATGGACTTAAAACTTGTTAAAATTGGATAATTTAGTCTATATACGAACTATATAGTATATAAAACTTCTTTCGTATAAAAACTATTTTCTATAATTAAACGCTTTTTCAAAAACATTTTTGGGTGGACTTACGTAGAGTCCTACTTAGGCTAAGAGCCTTCGGGTATTAGCCTAAATGTTCTAGTCCGACACCCTACGCCCAATTTTGGGAAAAACTATACTTCGTTGACTCCTTGAAAAGTGTATTTTTGCATGAAAATGATTAAACTTATTGCGGAAATCTAGACTTAAGCAATTTCTATCCCAAAAAAAAAAAAACTTATAATCATAAGTCACACTATTAGAACCCAGAAAACCGCAATTGAGCGGATCTTATCACTGGGGTGCCTAACACCTTCTCCCGGGGGAACACCGAACTTACCCCGGACTTTAGTAGATTAGGTTTCTTTTAAATAATAATTTTAAATGAACCTTTTTCGAATCGGTTTTCCTAATTTCCTAAAAATTAGGTGGCGACTCTAAAATGTATCATTTGGAGCACCATTAAGTAGTTAGTGGGTTTTTTTTTTTTTTTACTTTTCCGGTACGATTGACAACTGTACTTTCCCGGGACACCTCCCTCCTTTTATGAGGCATGTGCGAGTCGTTAAAACTTTAGAATTCCCAACGCCCGCTATACTTATAACTGAACCATCTTTGACATATATCAGAGAAACATCAAGAACTATCAACCATCAGTGCATATATGTATATATGTATATATATACACTAAAAAGAATAGCGCAAGTCGACAAGGCCACTACATATGTTGTACAACAAAAGAGTCGGAGCCGTCAAGGCTACATCACGTACCAACTATATACCACTATCTATAGACCTCTATTAGAACAAAAGAAACTATAGAAAGGACGGCACAGGGCCCCGCCCTACCCATACATAATGTACATGCATATACGTCTCAAAATAGTATACGAAAATGGACCGTAGCTCCGGATCAAGTGGAGCGCACCGACAACGGCTGAGGGAAAGTCCTACTGAGCAGGATCATCTATCATCGTAACTGCCGGGCATGAACGCGGCCCCGAACGATAGGAGAGTCAGTATGGATAATGTACTGAGTATGTAAGGCAGAACTAAAGCAGTATATCTCACCTAAAATGATTAATGAGTGACAAACTCAATCGGTACCGATAACTAGCACCGCGAATCATGTGTGTGCATATGAGCTTTTAATACATCATGAGCATGTACATATATATAATGCATACCTTCGCCCTGCTGGCAGCCCCTTCGGGCATAATGGCCCCATCGGGTAGCCCCTTCGGGCATCATAATCATCGTATACCAGTTGGTCAGGTGGTTTGTGTATATAATGCCTTAGCCGTTTTCCCCTAACCCATAAAATCATGTCGTACATATATATATAAGTGTGCAAATGCATAATAATCTTTGTAGAACATCAAAGGATTCCCTTCGGAGAAACTTTTATGTCAAAATGGGAACTTCTTCCCCTTTTCATTTGTCTCCTTCGAGACTTAAAAATCAAATATGAAATGCATATGAATAAAGAGGCTTATAAATGTCCCCTTTGGGATTTAGACACCACCATGGAAACATACAACTTAGGGATGCCCATTTGGGACTTAAGAGGTCAAGGAACTCAGGATATGAACAACACCAATATAAACATAGGGACATGAGCTCCTACATCTAGGAGTGGATTCATTACGAGTATCATCACGTTCGAACTTATGGTAGATCATGCCAAAAGGAAAGAAAAGATAACCTTAACATACCTTTATGTCTCCTTAACTACTTAACGTTCTCCTCCCAAGCTCGTAAATCTACATTCAAGAGGATTCATACTAAGTTTAAGTCTTGAAAACACTCATAAATTCAAACTAGAGTAACTAATGAACTAACGGAATTTGGGCAGCACTTCTCCTATTTTATCTGCTTCAACCAATTTCCAAAACAACAATAAACAACAATAACCACCAACAATACCATAGTCAACGAAATTATATCCAAAATAAACTTAAATCAATCCAAAATCCACAAAATCAGCCCATAATGTCGGCTTTAACTTAATACTTTGTAACTTCTCTACTATGATTCTCTTCTTTTATAGGACTTGCTAAACTTCCAAATTAACTTAATCATGAGTAATAGGGTGGAGAACATACCATACACTAGAAGAACTTCACCTCACTCAACTTCTTCCAAGACCTAATTCATCACAACATTAAGTAGAGGCAAGAACAATCCTTTTCCATGAGTTAGCTTGGGGTTTTGGAGTTTGATCCTCTTTTGTGATGGTATAGAATGTTTTGGAATGGTGGAGAACCTTCAAGAACACTTATAATGTGGAGAGAGAAGTGTGGGAGGTTCTAGAGAGGTGTGGATATGAGAAATGGTGAAAAATAAGGTAATTTAGGTGACTTAAGGGGTATATATAGTGGTCCAAGTCGGTTTGGGCTGGTGGGCTGAAATTAGCAGGCCTATTAAGTGGTTTCTAGAATTTCTGCGTAGGTTCGCAACTTCTGGCAGTCAGTTTTAAAATGTCTATAACTCCCTACTTTGATGTCGCATTGATGAACGGTTTGTTGCGTTGGAAACTAGACTCGACGAAATTCATTTAGGCTCTTGAAATACCTCAAAACGCCTGATATACCCAGAGATATATCTTTCTGAAGTTGACCCAAAATTTCTATCCAAAATTTTGCCAAATTTTCAACAAACTTATTTTCTTCGATTTGCTTGATCCCGAAACATTTAGGCACTTGCTTAACACTTGTTAAGAGTATTCATTAACCTTATAAGGGTTCTATGACCTCTCCGAGCTTACATTAGTTTACTCACAATGCACACGACGCGAAATTTTTTCAAGTTGCAACATCCTTCCCCCCTTAGAAGCATTCATCCTCGAATGTTAAAACCTTAGGAATTCTATGAAAGTTTTGCCATAGCTTCTCCTGTAACTATAACACTACCATCCTGCACAGCAACCCAAAATAATGCTACACAGGGCCACATCAAACAACTATAACGGGGCCTTAAATGATCAACTGCCACTACTTATTGCATCTAACGTATTTGGGAATAGTAATATCCTATCTGGTTCCCTTCAACAAGTGAAGGCAAGTGTGGATTCCTAAATGTCATCTACTATACTCAGCTTCCTTAATCATTCCCTGGACACTTTTTGTTCCTTTAAACACACGTAATAACCTCCATATGGTGCTATTACACTTATTCTAGATGCAAGAACAAACTATCTTTCCTCTTCGCCCTTTAATGGCTATTACACATAGTTCTCTAAGGTTAACTTAATCACCCTAATAAGCTATTCTTAAATGTCGGGGTATTACCTCTAAGAGTTTATTTACTAACTTGGTTTTCGCACTAAACTTATAGTTGATAAAAATGGTTTAGCATTTGATCTCACCAATATATACATATCATTAGGACCTAAAAGGATAATGTACCTGTAGCTATGTTGGGTGATGACTCTAGATCTGGCCTCCCTACTAAAGCATAGATGTGGTTCAGACCTCTATCGGAGCTAGATGCTCCACCCCTGCCTCTACCTCAACTAGAAGCTGTCTGAAGTCCTCGCTCGGGGGGACGCACCAAAGGTGATGATACGGTAACCGATCACTCTGTTTGTGTTATACCGTCCCCAACTCTCATCAGACACTCCCTAGCAAAATGACCAAGATTTCCACAAGTATAACATGCACACCGACGACACGGTCCCGAGTGGTTCTTACCATAAATAGCACACCGCGGAGGAGGTAGCATCTCCTGTCCTAAGCCCCTGCAACTCCTGCGTCAGAAACTTTGTGGTACGAGTTACTGCCCTGCCCGAATAAGTAACCCTATCATATTGAGATCCTCGGCTTGTGAGGTACTTGTTTGGCTGTAGGATAGTGGATATCCGGAAAATACGTTGCATCTGACCTCTTCTAAACTCACCAGTAACATCTAAAGATCTAGCACTCTTACCACGGCCTCGGTCATGCTCACGCCTTGCGCTCCGCTGATGCTTACGGTCCTCCAGATTTTGTGCATATGTATGTATGCGAGAAATATCCATACCCAGCTGTAACGCGGCTGTCGTACACTCATCGATCAAATGTGGCCCTCGACCAGCCATGAATCGGTGAACTCGATCCTCCATCTCAGCCACTATAGCCGGAACATATCTAGCCAATGAATCAAAATGTACACAGTACTCCTAAACATTCGTGCTACCCTGCTCAATACGCAAGAACCTATCTGCTCGGGCCTGTCAGACTTCTAGTGGTAAATAATGGTGAATAAAAGAATCTGAAAACTCTCGCCAAATGGCTGGAGGGGCATTCTCTCCTCTAGATAACTCCCATGTCTGATACCATTGCACTGCAATATCACGGAGCCTATAAGAAGCCAACTCTACTGACTCAACCTCATCAACGTGCATAACTCTCAAAGTCCTCTGCATACCATTAATGAAATCCTGTAGATCTATATTTTACTTCAACACGAAGAACTCTAGGGTATCTAAACCAAGAAAAGTCTTAACCCTCGAACTACTAGCTCGGCCGGCCTGATCAACACCAACTCCCTATCGCTGAGCCTGAGTGGCTATTATTTTGGTCAATAGCAGTATAGCATCCCCATATATCCTGGCCTAGTGCGTACGGGTACCGAGGAATTGGGGGCAACCGAGCCGAGGTGTTGGAGGTGGGATATGCGAAGTCTGGGATGGGCTCTCACTCTGAGATTCAACTCGAGCCCCGGTAGTCTACTGAATACGGCTAGTAGCCTCACTAGCCACTCCCTTACCTTTCTGGGCAGCTGTAGCTTTCTTACAAGGCATCGCTGAAATCAGAACAAATCATTAAAACGGAATTTCTTATCTCAAAGCTCTATCACACGATCTAAAAGAGAAAGAATGATAATTTCCTAAATGCCCTGTAGCCTCCTATTTATAAGTGTGGTGCATGACATACTCATAAACAAGACTCTACTAGACACGGTTTGTTGACAACCTTAGGATCGGCTGCTGCTACCCGCCACGCCACGACCCGATTCGATGAGTCATGGACGAGTGCACCGACATATGCGACCAAGCACCCCTATACTCGTGCACGAATATCCAACCGAATAAGCGGGTGGCCCATAAGACTCATGCGAACCATGCGACACATATCGGAGCAACATCGAGAACTATCAACCATCGGTGCATATATGCGTATATATATATATATATATATATATATATATATATATATATATATATAAAAAGAATAGCGCAAGTCGACAAGGCCACTACATATCTTTTGTACAACAAAAGAGTCAGAGCCGTCAAGGCTACGTCACGTACTAGCTATATACCACTGTCTATAGGCCTTTATTAGAACAAAAGAAATTGTAGAAAGGACGAACAGGGCCCCGCCCTACCCATACATAATGTACATGCATATACGTCTCAAAATAGTATACGAAAATGGACCGCAGCTCCGGATCAAGTGGAGCGCACCGACAATGGCTGAGGGAAAGTCCTACTGAGCAGGATCATCTATCTGTCAATCTGTACCTGCGGGCATGAACGCAGCCCCCCGAACAATAGGGGAGTCAGTATGGATAATGTACCGAGTATGTAAGGCAGAACTAAAGCAGTATATCTCAACTCAAATGATTAATGGGTGACAAACTCAATCTGTACCGATAACTAGCACCGCGAATCATGTGTGTGCATATGAGCTTTTAATATATCATAAGCATGTACACATATATAATGCATACCTTCGCCCTGCTGGCAGCCCCTTCGGGCATAATAGCATAATGGCCCCATCGAGTAGCCCTTTCGGGCATCATAATCATCGTATACCAGCTGATCAGGTGGTTTGCGTATATAACGCCTTAGCCCTTTTCCCCTTACCCATAAAATCATGTCGTACATATATATATAAGTGTGCAAATGCATAATAATCTTTGTAGAACATCAAAGGATTCCCTTCGGAGAACTTTTATGTCAAAATGGGAACTTCTTCGCCTTTTCATTTGTCTTCTTCGAGACTTAAAAATCAAATATGAAATGCATACGAATAAAGAGGCCTTATGAATGTCCCCTTTGGGATTTAGACACCATCATGGAAACATACAACTTACGGATGCCCCTTCGGGACTTAAGAGGTCAAGGAACTGAGGATATGAACAACACCAATATAAACATAGGGACATGAGCTCCTATATCTAGGAGTGGATTCATTACGAGTATCATCACGTTCGAACTTATGGTAGATCATGCCAAAAGGAAAGAAGAGATAACCTTAACATACCTTTACGTCTCCTTAACTACTTAATGTTCTCCTCCCAAGCTCGTAAATCTACATTCAAGAGGATTCACACTAAGGTTAAGTCTTGAAAACACTCATAAATTCAAACTAGAGTAACTAATGAACTAACGGAATTTGGACAACACTTCTCCTATTTTATCTGCTTCAACCAATTTCCAAAACAACTCCTAAACAACAATAACAGCACCAACAATACCATAGTCAAGAAATTATATCCAAAATAAACTTAAATCAATCCAAAATCCCCTTACAAAATCAGCCCATAGCCATCAACTTCAACTTAATACTTTGAAACTTCTCTACTATGATTCTCTTCTTTTATAGGACTTGCTAAACTTCCAAATCAACTTAATCATGAGAAATAGGGTGGAGAACATATCTTACACTAGAAGAATTTCACCCCACTCAACTTCTTCCAAGACCTAATTCATCAAAACATTAAGTAGAGGCAAGAACAATCCTTTTCCATGAGTTAGCTTGGGGTTTGGAGTTTGATCCTTTTTTGTGATGGTATAGAATGCTTTGGAATGGTGGAGAAACTTCAAGAACACTCTTATAATGTGGAGAGAGAAGTATGGGTAGTTCTTGAGAGGTGTGGATATGAGAAATGGTGAAAAATAAGGTAATTTAGGTGACTTAAGGGGTATATATAGTAGTCCAAGTTGGTTTGGGCTGGTGGGCCGAAACTAGTAGGCCTATTAAGTGGTTTATAGAATTTTCGCGTAGGTTCGCAACTTCTAGCAGTCCATTTTAAAATGGCCATAACTCCCTACTCTGATGTCACATTGATGAACGATTTGTTGCGTTGAAAACTAGACTCGACGAACTTAATTTTAGGGTCTTGAAATACCTTAAAACTCCTGATATACCCGAAGATATATATCTGTCTAAAGTTGACCCAAAATTTCTATCCAAAATTTTGCCAAATTTGCCCAAATTTTCAACAAACTTATTTTCTTCGATTTGCTTAATCCCGGAACATTTAGAAACTTGCTTAAAACTTGTTAAGAGTATTCATTAACCTTATAAGGGTTCCATGACCTCTCTGAGCTTACGTTAGTTTACTCACAACTCATACGACGTAAAAATATTTTGAGGTGTAACATTTACGTGTTGTCCTTAGAGTTCTTAAGGCCCGGGAGCTATATGAAAAGTTTTGTAAATGTGAGTTCTTATTGAATTCAGTGACTTTTTTGGTGCACATTATTTCACATTGATGGTATTCGAGTGGATACCTAGAAGATTGAAGCTGTGAATATTTGGCCGAGACTTACAACACCTACTGAGGTTCGTAGTTTTCTGGGCTTGGCAGGTTATTACAGAAGATTTGTCAAAAAATTTTCTTCTATTTCTGCACCATTGGTGAAGCTTACTTAGAATCGACAAAGTTCCAATAGACAGATGCTTGTGAGCATAGTTTCCAGGAGTGGAAGGACTGGTTGACTTCGGCCCCAGTTCTGACACTTCTGGAAGGGTCAGAGGGCTATGTTATTTATTGTCATGCCTCAGATGTTGGGTTAGGTTATGTGTTAATGCAACACGGTAGAGTTATAACTTATGCTTCAAGACAATTAAGGAAACATGAGAAGAACTATCCAACACATGGTCTAGAGTTAGCCGCAGTGATTCATGCATTGAAGATGTAGAGGCATTACTTGTATGGCATTCATGTTGACATCTATACGGATAAGAGCCTTTAGTATATTTTCAAATAGAAGGAGTTGAATTTGCGACAAAGGCGATGGTTGGAGTTATTGAAAGATTATGATGTTAGTATCTTGTATCATCCTGAAAAGGCGAACGTAGTAGCCGATGCCCTTAGCCGCAAATCCATGGGTAGCTCGTGTGATGTTCAACCAGAGAAAAGGGAGTTAGTTCGTGAGCTTCAGCAGTTAGCTAGCCTAAGAGTTCGGCTATTAGACTCAGGCGATACAAGGGTTACTATTCAGGATTCGACAGTCTCGTCTCTAGTATTTAAAGTTAAAGATTACCAGTACGAGGATCCTCTGCTGGTTCATTATAGAGACACAATCCCACAGAAGAAAAGCCACCATTTGAGATTGCTGAAGATGGAGTTCTCAGGTATTGAGATAGACTATGTGTTCCTGATGTTGCAAGACTACATCGTTAGATTATGGGAGAGGTTGATTACTCCCGTTATTCTGTTCATCGAGGGATGACAAAGATGTATCACGATATTAAAGAAGTTTACTGATGGGATGGAATGAAGAAAGACATAGCAGAGTTCATAGCCCAGTGTCCTAATTGCCAGCAGGTGAAGATTAAGCATCAGAAGCCCGGTGGATTATTGCTGGATATCGAGATTCTGACATGGAAATGGGAAGCAATAAATATGGATTTCATTATAGGCTTGCCCCTTTCTCAGTGTAAGTTTGATTCCATATAGGTGATTGTTAATAGGCTTACAAAGTCAGAACATTTTTTACTTGTTAGGACTACTTATTCCGCTGAGGATTATGCAAAGATTTATATCAAAGAGATAGTACAAATCTATGGTGTACCGGTATCCATTATCTCTGATAGGGGTACGCAGTTTACAACTAACCTCTGGAAGTGTTTCCAGAAAGGTTTGGGGACTCAGGTGAGTCTTAGCACAACATTTTACCCCAGACTAATGGAAAGGCTGAGCGTAGTATTCAGACTCTCAAAGATATGTTACGGGCATGTGTACTAGATTTCAGAGGTAGCTGGGATAACCATTTGCCGCTTATTGAGTTCACGTATAATAGCTATCATTCCAGTATCCAGATGGCCCCGTATGAGGCTTTATATGGGTGAAAGTGTAGATCACCAATTGGATGGTTCGAAGTGGGGGAATCTAAGTTAATAGGGCCAGATTTGATTCAGCAAGCAGTGGAGAAGGTCAAGCTTATTCAGGATCGATTATTGGAAGCTCAGAGTCGTCAGAAGTCTTACGGTGGTAATCGTCGATGAGAATTAGAATTCTAGGTTGATGACTGGGTATTCTTAAAGGTATCACCTATGAAAGGCATTATGAGGTTTGGTAAGAAAGGTAAGCTTAGTCCACGGTACATTGGGCCTTACAGGATTTTACGCAGAGTGGGCCAGGTGGCCTATGAGTTAGATCTACCTTCAGACTTGCAGTCAGTTCATCCGATTTTCCATATGTTAATGCTTCACAAATGTATTGGAGATCCTTCTAGAGTTATACCCGTAGATGATGTTCAGGTTACCGAGTAATTATCTTACGAAGAAGTTCCCATTTCTATCCTAGATAGGCAGGTTCAGAGGTTAAGAACTGAAGATGTAGCTTCAGTTAAAGTCCTTCGGAGGAATAAGAATATGAAAGAGATGACTTGGGAAGCTGAAGAGGATATGAGATCTAGGTATCCACACTTATTTCCACTTTCTAAGGAAGTCCATACAGAGACACTATTGCCTTCAGGTGCGTATTGTTTCATTTCTTATAATTTATGGTCTTGAGAGGCCATTATTCTTATTGCTTGTTGTGGCCCTATGTGGCGTTGTATATTTTGGGTTGTTATGATAGATTGGTAGTGTTAAAATTATAAGGGAAACTCTGTCAAAAATTTTGTAAGACCCTTAAGATTCTAACATTCGAGGAAGAATGTTTCTAAGGGGGGAAGGATGTTACACCTCACACTTTTGTACGTTGAGTTTCGTCGAGTACTAGTTGCCCTAGTCTTGGAAAGCGGGACTAAATTTTTGAGGTTACAAGGATAGACATGTCCATATTGAGTATATAAGATAGTAAAAACCATGTTTAGTAAGCTTCAGGAAGGTCTAAGTCTTGTCGGATCATCGGAGTTAAGTTTCAACGATAGTTCGACAAGGTATCACTTTATGGCGCAATATGTGGCTCTTAGAACACCACCTGCCAGCCGCAGACTATGTCTGAGAGACGCAGTTGGTGCAGCAGATGGTGAAAAAGAATTTTGATGATCAGGCAAGGTCTGCGACATGACATGCGGTTCTCAGACAGTGTCTGTGATGCCGCAGACCTCACGACAAACGATATCGGTGCAGAATTTTCTAGACTACTATAAAAAGACCCACTTCAACCCTCAATCATTTATTTACCATTTTTGGACCTAAACACCTCCAAACTCTCTCAACAAGTCCTCTTATGATCTAAGACCAAAATCAAGGGCAAATAAAGTGATTTTATCATAAAGAATTCCATGATCATCATTAGATTATTTTTCCCTTGTTGTGCTGAATTTGGAGACTTCTTGGAAGTGAAGTATTTTCGAATCTAGAGTTATCCTTGTGATTGAAGGTAAGTTATCACTCCATCTTCATGTTTATAGTATTATTTGTCCTTCACACAACTTATGGGAAGGAGAAAATGTGAAAATAAAGTTCAAGTTGTGCTAGAACTTGTTCTTAGCTATGTTTGAGTTATGAACTGTTCTAGAATTGATATGGTTGTGATGTTGTTGGGCTGGTTTATGTAAATAAAATTGTAGAATGAAGTTTTTGGATTGTTAACTGAGTTATGAAGATGGAAAAGAGCTAGTGAAGAGTTTGTGGTACCGAAACATATATAGGATTGAGTAAAACAAGCGACATAAATCTTACGCACATAAGATGTTCGACAAAATGTCTAAATGGGTTTTCTTATAAGTTATGAACCCATTGTTGATACGGATAATTCGTTTACTGTAGATAATCACTCTTAGAGTGTACGAGGACTCGTGAGATACGTATAGCTATGGCGACAAGGTATGTTAAGGCTGACCCTTTTCTTTCTTATGGCATGATTTCATTGATACAACTTATACGAATGATACCCATATTGACTCCATTCCTAGAAATGCTAGAAGCTTATGTTATTGATTCTCTTATGATATTATTAATCCTGGTCTCATGATTATTGATTATTGATCTTGTTTATTGATATTGATCTCATCTTACGGTTATTGTTCCTTCAAGGTGAGATATGTTCATGATGATAGTTCCATAGTGACAATAAGAGGTTTACCGACCTTACGTCACTCTGATAGAGTTATAGATTTTATTTGGGCTCTCATGCATGCTTTATATATATGTATGTATTTTCTCACATCGAGCTGCGCTATAGTCGGCCGGGCAAGCACGTAGATATGCACACCATTGCGGTGTGCGAGTTATGATGTTAACCCGGACGCGGGATAACCTGGATGCAGGATGATGATGATGATGATATTATGATAACACCGAGCCTATATGGCTAGGTACGGTATTATATATGTATGTATGAAAATGTTTTTTTAAAGCTAAGCATGGATGACATCCGCCTTAAGAGGCATTCAGAGGTACATATCGATCTTCTTTATCTTATGCTATCTTTATATTTTCATTATGTTGTTACTCATGCCTTACATACTCAGTACATTATTCGTACTGACGTCATTTTTGTTTGTGGACGCTGCGTTCATGCCCGCAGATAGACAGAGAGACGGATCAGACCCTTAGGCTGCTTCCTCAGCTTTTGTACCGGAGCGCTCCATTTGTTCCGGAGTTACGGATTCATTGGTATGATTCTTTTGTGTATATAGGGGCATGGCAAGGTCTTGTCCCATTCTTATTATGTTATGCACTCTATGTAGAGGCTCGTAGACAGATGTGTACAGCTAGTTGTCGGATGACCTCCTTGGGCCATATTTCGTTATATCATTTGGATAACCTTGTCGGCTTGTATACGTGGGCACAGTCTGATGACGTACAAATGTATATATCTCTTGGCATGTGTCCCATACAGTTTATGACATCTATTAATTAGCATTATGGCCCACTCAGGTATGATTATGAGATATATGTATGTCAAGGTGGTGCTCATTATGAGATGCATGTATGTAACATGGTGCTTGGTAGGTTAGCTCCGGGTGCTCGTGGCCCTCGAGTTGGGTCGTGACATAAACACCCAATCAACTAAGGCAGGATTGATCACTAAACAGGACTATCAACTAATCATACAATTAAGACAGAGTAGTGAACTAACAATATATACTAATTACATGATTAACAGGATTATGAACTAAACAAACATATTAATCACAGCAGATATGAACTAACAGCATATGCTCAGTCACATGATCAAACTAGAGCAGGATAATAAGCTAACAAACATAAACTAATCAACATGATTATGAACTAACCACATACTATACCTAGCTAAACAAAACTAAACACATAACTCATAGAAATTATACCAAACAAATGCTAAAAAATGAAGGAAAAAAGATTACCTTTCTTAGGTGCAGCCTTGGAAGAGATTGAACTTGAAGGTCCTTCTTCTCCACTCCAACAATCAGCCACGCACTCAGAAAACAAGAAACAAAAACTTTAAAACTGAAACTTATCGAAAAAAATTAAAGGTCTTAAGCAAAATGCTAGAAACCCTAGGTATTTTCGATTTTTGAGTGTGCAAGTGATATTTTCAGTTGCAAGGTGTCAAATAATGTGATTTGGGAGTTCTATTTATAGACCCCCAAAAAATCTCAAAACCTTAGTTAGAACCGCTATGGGAGAAATCCAAAATTTTCAGGATTGCTTCCTCACACAACATTCAAAGTCTGAAATTCAACCTTAAAAACTCATAAAAGGTTAGATTCGACCTAGCAATGGGTCAATCCTCCCGGTTCATCATGAACCAATAGGAATTTAGTATTCAAACCAAGTACAAATAAAAATAATTAATATTTTTCAACCATGTGATCGTTGCAATGCAGAAAAATGAAGAAAAGGAAGGGGATAATAGCGTGTTTGGGTTGAATTGTGGTGCTTTTGGTTGAAAAATGGCAGAGCAACAAATGCTCTTTCCACTTTCGACCATACTAAGTCTAGAGGAGCATTGCGGGCCCGCAGATCTTGCCGTTTCTGGCATAGTGACGCAATGAGAGAGAAAAAAGAGTGAAGGCGGCGCTAGGGTTTGAGACCCAAACCTTGGTCTTTCAAAAATGAAGACTTGGGGTCCGTTTGGCCTATAATAAATGATGATTGGGCCGGGTCGGTCTATTAATAGACTAGGCCTGGCCGGCTTTAAAAGAATAGAGGGGGCGGTGTATATATATACACCTATATACATGTATATTTGTGTATATAGGCTTATATAGATAGGAAAGAGTTGACACAAATTTAATAAATGGCCATATTTAAGTAAGTCAATTAATTTAAAGCCCTGAATTATGGCCCAAACATGATTAAATAACCAATTAAACAAATTGAACAAGTATGGCTAATTATGCAAATAGACTTAAATTGCAAACATAGCCTCAGTGGACTTTAACCCATGGGATATGTCTTTTCAATTAGGGCCATACATGGCCCAATTGATCAATTGAAACTAATTTTGCAATAATGACCTAATTGATTTAAACCAATGCGTTTGGCTATTTCAATTAAGGTTGGGATCAAACTAATCAAATAATTAAAGGCTAATTTGCAACAACGACCTAAATTGATTTGAACAAATGAATTTGGCTATTTCAGTTAAGGCCATAATTAAAAATCAATTGATTATTTCAATCGTAGCCACTATTAGCCATGTAGCAAACAATTTATGGAATTTAACCAAAATTAAACAATTAATTAATTACGATTAATTCTAGTAATTTGTACAAATGCATATGCAAAATTTTAAGGGTTGAGGGTAAAATGATTAATTCTTTTAATTAATCATATTTCTTGAATTAAACGAAGTAAAATGCTTGCTAATTGATTTCTGATAATTTTAACAATAAAATAAACAATTGTTTTAAATTATTCCTTTGGTTAAATTTATCAAATGCCTCCTAATTGTTGCAAGAAAAATATGTAAATTAATTTCTAAATGACTTCTAGTGTTATAGAAATTATTTTACCAAATGAAATGACAAAATATTATCCAGATAATTTTATAAAATCATTTTGATTTGCAAAAAATACATATTTTACTCTGTTTGACATCCAAGGACTTTGAAGAATTAAAATAAATTATGGGAGTTCAAAAATTAGGTGTCAACAACTGCCCATTCGGTGTTCTGGGATGGCAAGGCCATCCCTTAGTAACGAAATTGACTAACCCTGATTTTTGACTGACCCAACTCACCCTACCTCTTATTTTATGCAATTTGTCAAATATGTGGCAGGACCCAGGCTTCTGGGTTTCCTGCATATCTCAGGTTACAGGAGAATTCAGGCCACTTGTAGTTTGACTCAATTTAGACTCCTAAATGCAAATTTAAGCAAAATTTGGATTTCCCGGCTATCAGACTGGGATGTCCGGAGTGATTGGTTGGAGTGTGACTGACTCTCTAGTATTGAGTTCGCCTACATATCCCTGTTCTTAGGAATAAAGTCACTTGTAGTTTGACTCGATAGGAGGAAAAGTGTATCCCTTATGCGAGATTGCCTTTGTGTGTGTGCCGGTGTGGATCCGACCGGTTGCGAAAAAATTATAGAGAAGCAGATAAGCAAATAAACACTTTGTGTAGCTGAGCATGGAGCGGAGCGATCTTCCAAATCCTGGCCAGAGAGCTTGACTCTCATGGGCACCCTCTCTAGACCGACTACATAAGAAAAAGTTTCACGTTTTCTCCGCATACATCTGGATTTGATTCAATCAGCTTGCTCCATCTAGCGGCTGCCAATTTGCTTCCACCTGCTGAGTAACGTTGTGATTGATTTTAGTGACTAATACTGCTGCCATCTGACCGAATATACATCGTCTTGACTTTCGGAGCGAATACTGCAGTCATCCGACCAGTTTTACATATCTTCAACCCCCTTTGATTATATTCGATAACTTGTATGCCTGAATGACCCTCTTGGCAGTGCTTGTATGAATATGGCCCTCTCGGTAGTTGTACGAATATGGCCCTCTCAGCATGTTTGTATGAATATGGACCTCTTGGCAGTTGTATAAATATGGCCCTCACGGCACATTTGTATGAATATGGCCCTCTCAGCATGTTTGTATGAATATGCCCCTCTTGGCAGTTTGTATGAATAGGTCCCTCACGACATGTTTGTATGAATATGGCCCTCATGACATGTTTGTATGAATATGGCCTTTACGGTATGTTTGTATGAATATGGCCCTCACGGCAAATGAGAAGATATGAATGGCCCTCACGGCGACAAAAAAGAAATATGCAGATGGCCCTCACGACAAATAGGAAAATATGAATGGCCTTCATGGTGACAGAAAGGAAATATGCAAATGGCCCTCATGGCAATAAAGAAGTTATGGTGGCCCTCATGGCGACAGAAAAGAAATATGCAATTGGCCCTCATGGCAACAAGAAAATTATGCAATGGCCCTCATGGCAAATAAGAAAATATGATGGCCCTCATGGCAACAAGAAAGAATATTCAATGGCCCTCATGGCAAATAATAAAATATGAATGGCCCTCACGACAACAAGAAAGAATATGCAATGGCCCTCATGACAATAAGAAAAAATATGCAATGGCTCTCATGGCAAATAAAAAAATATGAATTGACCTCACGACAACAGGAAATAAATATTCAATGCCCCTCATGGGAAATAAGAAAATGTGATAGCCCATAGGGCAACAAGAAAAACATGCAATGGCCCTCATGGCAAATAAGAAAATATGATGCAATGACAGATATGGCCCTTTTGGCTAAATCATCTTTCTTTCATCCTTTATGCCAGTTGTGACCCTCGTGGTCAAATATATCGTATTGCTTTGCAGTGACCCTCTCGGTCGGATATTTGCCCTTATGGTGTTTACGTCCTTCCTTAGCCCTCGTGGCTACATGTTTGCCCTTGTGGCATTCAAATCCTTTATAGCCCTCATGGCTAGATGTTTACCCTTGTGGCATTCAAATCCTTTATAGCCCACGTGGCTTGCTATTTTTGAACACCCGGTCTTTGGTAGTGGCCCCAATATCTTTTGGTGAACCCTTTTACCTGCACATGAAAAAAGGTTAGAAAAATGGGTCGTCCTCCTGACCACCTAGGAACCTGCATCAGAAAAGGGTTAGTTCCCTATCAAAGTTGATTCGTGTTGTCGGCGCTGCCGCATCTTTGGTTTTCCTGGACTCAAACCCCCTTGGATTCAGTATTCGAAAGATGAATTTATTTTTGTTATGCAGGAAAATCATTTTTGTAAAAATTAGTACGGAGTTATCTACTTATGAAAAAATAAATGCACTGTTTCAAAAGCTGTAAGATTAATTTCATGACATGTGCTTGAGAAACAGTCTTTCTCTATCGCTTGCTGGCCGAGGCTTTCTCATTTCCTTGTGTGGACTTTTGAGACCCTCTAAAAAATTCTGCCGCGGTTTAGATCTATCCGGCAAACTCTTCTTGCGCCCAAATCTTCTAAGATGTAGGAAATTTTGAGGTTTCTAGCCCGATTTAAAGTGTTGAAAAGGTGGGAAATTTTGAGATCCTCTCAAAATTTCTGCCCCAGTTAGGCGTGTGGCGATCTTTGCAACCCTCTTGAAGTCTTATCTCTGAAGATTCCTAGGGGTTTCTTGGGTTTTTCTTTTGGTGTGACCGAGCTCAAAGAGCGTCTACGTATCATGTCGCAGCAGGAATCAGGTTGAACATAGTTTTGTACCTCATATATTACACAAACCGGTAAGGTGATAATCTAAATATTTTAGAAAAATTTGGGCAGAGTTTCCTCTGTTTTTCTTACTATCCAAATCAAACCTGCACGCAGGAAATACCAACAGAGGCCACGCAGGGCCAGCAGATCAATATACATATATACAGGCGAGCCGGCAAGGCTGCCGTGGCGAGTGGGACCGCCCAAAACACATGTCACACATACACGTCCGAACAAACTAGACACAACCCACACACATGTCTACAGACCTCTAAACAGAACAACGGAATCATATGACGGGACAGGGCCCCGCCGTACCCCTGAATAGATATATACATATTTACAACAGAAAAATCTGTACCAAAGTGTAGGCTCCGGAACAAAGGAGCGCTCTAAAGCAGCAGAGTAAGTATCCTAAACTGGCGGATCTTCAAATCGGGCGTCTGTACCTGCGGGCATGAAACGCAGCCCCCGAAGAAAGGGGGTCAGTACGGAATATGTACTGAGCATGTAAAGCATGAGATACCGTAAACAAAATCATACTGAAGCACGGAGTACAGAAAGTCAGCATAATGACCAGAATACCAGTGTGCTTACATCCGAGATACAAATCATACAAACGAGGTACAGAGAACAAACATAATAGTCAGAATGCCCCAAACGCTTACTCCGAACGTACAAATCATGCATAACGCTGTCGCGTATAATATCCGGCCCATAATGGGACTAAGTGTCATAAGTGAAAACATTTCTTTTCGAAAGAACCATTTCTGTCTCATATATACGGGAAAATCAAACATATCATATCTCATCATCATGTCCTCACATTATCATATCACATATACCGCGGCCAGGAACCCAGCGGTTAATATCACAAATATATAAATATACCGCGGCCAGGGAACCCGGCGGTTAATATCACAAATATATAAATATACGCGCGGCCGGGAACCCGGAACCCGGTTAATATCACACATATATAAATATACCGCGGCCAGGAACCCAGCGGTTAATATCACACATATATAAATATACCGCGGCCAGGAACCCAGCGGTTAGTATCATATGCAATGCAAAACACTTACAAAGACCCAAGAAGATAATCAAAACAACTGTTACTTCAAAACTGAAACAATAGTCAAATTGGGTTTCCTTCCGAATATCACTCGGGAACATATCAACCGAATTTCAGAAACCATAGCCACGTATCAAAATCATATGTGTAAAAATCCTCATTTCAGGCTCAGCAAATAAATATATAGTCATACTCGGGGGTCGGAAAGATAGTCATGTTAAATTCCTTTCAAAAATAGGTCGTTGAATCAAACATAGAAAAGTCGCGGGACCCACGGATGAGCGCCAACCCAATCCGGGCCCGCCTATGAAAACTAAAGTCATTACTCGTCATGAAATCATTTGCGAAGATATCAACGCGATCCGAGCCTTTTCTTGAAAGTTACGGTCGTTCGTAGTTTCAAAATCGTTTAGGAACAAAACTCCTTTGAAAACAAAAGTTTTATGCAGCTTTGAAAACCCATTACTCCAAAAACATAAGGACCGTTATTTCATCACCTTACGAATGTCAAAGGTAAAATACAATTAAGAGTCGCGAATACTCGGATCGAAACTTTTTATACAACGTTTGAAACCTAGTCGTACCAAAGACATAAGATCCTTTCGGAACCAACCGGTTACATAGCGTTTTAAATCCGATCATATCAAAGATATACGGACCATAACTTGACCACATAAGGATGCCAACATCAAAAGCAAATACGACTCATAAACGTGCTCGGACTTTTAAGAATAGAACTCCCTCGAAGCTCATAACATATCATAACTTAGCCACATCTAAGACATGCCAAAAGAAGGAAGGTAAGTTTTACATACCTCGATCCCTTACTAACAAAACTCGACCACTCGCCACCCAAATCCCGACTCAAGTCTCGGGCTCTCCAATATCTACAATAATATTATCAATTTCCAAAAATTAGCTACAAGTACTTAGAATTTTAATTCTAAGTAGTATTTGTCTACCGAAATTTCGGCAGCATCTCCCCTGTAAATTTAACATCCCCGAGAATTAAACTCGTCCAAATTCATCAACAACCATACCAACAATACCAACAACCAAACCAATAACATCAAAAGACAATTTAAAATGCATTCCAACACTAGTAACCTCCCTTTCAGCATAGTTTACCGTCATTCCATTCAACTACGGATTTTTCAAGCCAATATCGACACTTACACATTCATTACCAATTCAAGACCATTCAAGTGCAATTCAAAGAATTTCATACCATTTTACAAAATATACAAAAATCCACCAAGACTAGAATTCATCCGAAATCTCCAACCTTTGACACAACATTCACAACACATTTTTCATCTTCCCATTTCATCAACAACAACCACAATTTACACCTTAACAATTTCATTTCCATAATTACATAAATTTACAATAAAATCACAAAATTTCCCATAACAACTTAACAACAATTTTCATGCCAACTTAAACTAGAATTCTTCCATTTGCATAAAAAGGCCATTACAACACAATTAACATACTAAAAAAAATTTGATCATTCCTCTCCATCAACACCCATTTTCGGCCACACACACATATACCCATGACACAAAATTTTCATATTCTACCTTCATTCCCACATACTACAACATATATATAAAATTCTTCCAAGCTAAAAAGAGTAGAATTCTTATCTTTTCCAAATTCTCCACTTTGAAAAAAAAAGTACCTTCTTGCCTCAAAGTTTATACCACGTTGACGAGGGTTCCGGGCTTAGTAGGAATTCACAAGGGATGAATTTTGAACCAAAGATTTGAGCTCCAACAATTTTTCTTTTTTTTTTTCCTTGCTATTCGGCCGAATGGCCTTATTTTGCTCTCATTTTTTTTTTTGATCTTGAAACTTCTACTATGTTGAAGAAGACTAGTCCCCTTTCCTTTATAATACAAGGCTTTTAAAATTTTATGGGCTTGGGACCCTCTTTTCCTCCACATGGCCGGCCAACACCTAATAAATTGGGCCTTTTGTATTTTTTTTTTTTTTTCATTTCATTTAGGCCCAAATTGTTGCGGGTCTTATTTGAAATTTCCGAAACTAGTTTCTAGAATTTCCCATTTTGCCCTTGCCTTCCTCCATGTTTCCACATCAACAATTTCATGGTCAACACACATACATTAAACAAACATCAAATTATGGCCTTATTTCTTACAAGTCAGAATTATTTCGAATTTCCGAATATGCAAAAATGCGGGATATAACATCCTCCCCCCCTTTAGAACATTCGTCCTCGAATGTTAAATTAGCCTTACGGGATCTTATATACACTCGGGGGAGTTTCTTTTACAATTATCACAAACAATCCATACATCAATCAGCATAACCAATTAAAGAGTCTAAATTACCTGTACCCGCGTCCGGTGGCGCCTCCTGATCTTGTCTACGGGTCAATGCATATAGGCGGTTCGATGGACCGCCAGAACTGGAGGCTCCGCCACGGCCTCTGGTGCCGGTATGCCCCGCCCCATCGGGCGCATATCTACGGAAGGTGAAGACGAACCGGCGGCCCGGCCGTAGGGCCGGGCTGCTCCCCCGCCTTCGCTCCCGAGTGGACAATCTCTCATAAAGTGGCCCTGCTGGCCACAGGTAAAGCAAGCACCCGTGGCACGACGACACTCCCCCTCCGGGTGGCGTCCCCTACAGTAAGAACACCGAGGTATGGGTGGCCTCCACTGACCGGAACCTCGGTCCACCTGTGGGCCCGAAGCCCTGGAGCTCTGACCCGCTCCCGAATATCCTGCACTCTCTGGCCCCCTACCAGTGAACTGTGGGGGCATACTCGCCGGGCCGGGGAGGATATCTCGCTTTCGCCGCCGCCGAGGCACCGCCTCGAGACTCCCCGCATCATATCCCGCGGTCCGGCCCTCTTCGGGTGGCCCCCGTCATAATCCCTATCGGCCGATGCCTCGCGTCGTCCTCCACGCCCGGGCATGGGCACTCGAATACGGGCAATATCCATACGGCCGGGCCGCCATTTGCTTGTTGTCAATGAAGTACCGGTCCGGCCCACTATATATCGGTGCATCCGGTCGGTCTATGTCGCCTACATATGCGGGCGCATATGCGCCGCCGAATCGAACTCTAAACCGTACTCCCGGACGGCTCCCTCGCTTCAACGAGAATCTACGTCTACCCTGGCCCGCCTCACTTCCGGAGGTAGGAAATGGGCCAGGAAGGCCTCTGTAAACTCGCCCCATACGGCTGGAGGGGCGCCCTCGCCTCTAGACAGCTGCCAAGACTCATACCAATTAGCTGCTACATCGTGCAACCGATATGAAGCCATTTCCACGGACTCGGTTTCAGAAGCACTAATCAATCGCAGGGTGCGCTGCATCTGTCGGATGAACTCCTGAGGGTCCTCTGCGGGCTTTGACCCGAAAAACTCTGGTGGGCCACAAAGCAGAAAATCACGGGCCCTCTGGCTATCACGCCTGTCTACACGATCATCCCCTGCTCCCTGTCTGTGGACCTGTCCCGCTACCAATCGAGTCAATAACTGGACTGCCTCTCGCAGGGTCCCATCGTCCGCCCCTGGCTGGGGGGCTGGAGGCGCGGGTGCTCGAACCTCAGGGGCTGGCGGTGGAGCCGCCCGTCCCCTGCACCGCCGCTCATGCCCCTGTGATGATGATGGCGTAGCAGAGCCCGCTGACCGGGGCGCAGTATCATGCATAATCTGAGCAAGGGTCCGAGTAACTCTCTGAGCCCGGCTGGTCTCTCCCACTGCAGTAGACTTGCCCTTCTGGGCAGCTGTCGCCTTTCTCGGAGGCATCGCTGAAAACAAAGCGATTAGTTAGAAAAGAATCATCCTAATAATACCGCTCTATCGCACGATCTAAGATCAGAAAGTTTATAGATGTGGTGCACAACACACCGATAAACAAGACTCTACTAGACACGGTCTGTAGACATTCCGAGGACGAACCGCGCTCTGATACCACTTCTGTCACGACCCAACCCCGTCGGCCGTGACTAGTGCCCGAGCTGGACACCCGTACGTAACTAACACACAGTACCTCATATATTACACAAACCGGTAAGGTGATAATCTAAATATTTTAGAAAAATTTGGGCAGAGTTTCCTCTGTTTTTCTTACTATCCAAATCAAACCTGCACGCAGGAAATACCAACAAAGGCCACGCAGGGCCAACAGATCAATATACATATATACAGGCGAGCCGGCAAGGCTGCCGTGGCGAGTGGGACCGCCCAAAACACATGTCACACATACACGTCCGAACAAACTAGACACAACCCACACACATGTCTACAGACCTCTAAACAGAACAACGGAATCATATGACGGGACAGGGCCCCGCCGTGCCCCGAATAGATGTATACATATTTACAACGAGAAAAATTTGTACCAAAGTGTAGGCTCCGAACAAAGGAGCGCTCTAAAAACGAGAGTAAGTATCCTAAGGCGGCGGATCTTCAAATCGGGCGTACGTACCTCGCGGGCATGAAACGCAGACCCGAAGAAAGGGGTCGAAGACGGAATATGTACTGAGCATGTAAAGCATGAGATACCGTAAACAAAATCATACTGAAGCACGGAGTACAGAAAGTCAGCATAATGACCAGAATACCAGTGTGCTTACATCCGAGATACAAATCATACAAACGAGGTACAGAGAACAAACATAATAGTCAGAATGCCCCAAACGCTTACTCCGAACGTACAAATCATGCATAACGTATTTGTCGCGTATAATATCCGGCCCATAATGGGACTAAGTGTCATAAGTGAAAACATTTCTTTTCGAAAGAACCATTTCTGTCTCATATATACGGGAAAATCAAACATATCATATCTCATCATCATGTCCTCACATTATCATATCCCATATACCGCGGCCAGGAACCCAGCGGTTATACCGCGGCCAGGAACCCATCGGTTAATATCACAAATATATAAATATACCGCGGCCAGGAACCCAGTGGTTAATATCACACATATATAAATATACCGCGGCCAGGAACCCAGCGGTTAATATCACACATATATAAATATACCGCGGCCAGGAACCCAGCGGTTAATATCACACATATATAAATATACCGCGGCCAGGAACCCAGCGGTTAGTATCATATGCAATGCAAAACACTTACAAAGACTCAAGAAGATAATCAAAACAATTGTTACTTCAAAACTGAAACAATAGTCAAATTGGGTTTCCTTCCGAATATCACTCGGGAACATATCAACCGAATTTCAGAAACCATAGCCACGTATCAAAATCATATGTGTAAAAATCCTTATTTTAAGCTCGCAAATAAATATATAGTCATACTCAGGGGTCGGAAAGATAGTCATGTTAAATTCCTTTCAAAAATAGGTCGTTGAATCAAACATAGAAAAGTCGCGGGACCCACGGACGAGCGCCAACCCAATCCGGGCCCGCCTATGAAAACTAAAGTCATTACTCGTCATGAAATCATTTGCGAAGATATCAACGCGATCCGAGCCTTTTCTTGAAAGTTACGGTCGTTCGTAGTTTCAAAATCGTTTAAGAACAAAACTCCTTTGAAAACAAAAGTTTTGAAATTTGAAAACCCATTACTCCAAAAACATAAGGACCGTTATTTCATCACCTTACGAATGTCAAAGGTAAAATACAATTAAGAGTCGCAGACATACTCGGATCGAAACTTTTTATACAACGTTTGAAACCTAGTCGTACCAAAGACATAAGATCCTTTCGGAACCAACCGGTTACATAGCGAATATTTAAATCCGATCATATCAAAGATATACGGACCATAACTTGACCACATAAGGATGCCAACATCAAAAGCAAATACGACTCATAAACGTGCTCGGACTTTTAAGAATAGAACTTCCCCCGAAGCTCATAACATATCATAACTTAGCCACATCTAAGACATGCCAAAAGAAGGAAGGTAAGTTTTACATACCTCGATCCCTTACTAACAAAACTCGACCACTCGCCACCCAAATCCCGACTCAAGTCTCGGGCTCTCCAATATCTACAATAATATTATCAATTTCCAAAAATTAGCTACAAGTACTTAGAATTTTAATTCTAAGTAGTATTTGTCTACCGAAATTTCGCAAAGATCTCCCGTAAATTTAACATCCCCGAGAATTAAACTCATCCAAATTCATCAACAACCATACCAACAATACCAACAACCAAACCAATAACATCAAAAGCCAATTTAAAATGCATTCCTAACACTAGTAACCTCCAATCTAAAGATAGTTTACCAATATCATTCCATTCAACTAATCGGATTTTTCAAGCCAATATCGACACTTACACATTCATTACCAAATTCAAGACCATTCAAGTGCAATTCAAAGAATTTCATACCATTTTACAAAATATACAAAAATCCACCAAGACTAGAATTCATCCGAAATCTCCAACCTTTGACACAACATTCACAACACATTTTTCATCTTCCCATTCATCAACAACAACCACAATTTACACCTTAACAATTTCATTTCCATAATTACATAAAAACTTTACAATAAAATCACAAAATTTCCATAACAACTTAACAACAATTTTCATGCCAACTTAAACTAGAATTCTTCCATTTGCATAAAAAGGCCATTACAACACAATTAACATAATAAAAAAAATTTGATCATTCCTCTCCATCAACACCCATTTTCGGCCACACACACATATACCCATGACACAAAATTTTCATATTCTACCTTCATTCCCACATACTACAACATATATATAAAATTCTTCCAAGCTAAAAAGAGTAGAATTCTTATCTTTTCCAAATTCTCCACTTTGAAAAAAAAAAAAGTACTTTCTTGCCTCCAAATTTATACCACGTTGACGAGGGTTCCAACTTAGTAGGAATTCACTAGGATGAATTTTGGACCAAAGATTTGAGCTCCAACAATTTTTTTTTTTTTTCTTGCTTCAATGGCCGAATGGCCTTTTTTTTTGCTCTCAATTTTTTTTTTGATCTTGAAACTTCTACTATGTGAAGAAGACTAGTCCCCTTTCCTTTATAATACAAGGCTTTTAAAATTTTATGGGCTTGGGACCTCTTTTCCTCCACATGGCCTTGCCAACACCTAATAAATTGGGCCTTTTTTTTTTTTTTTTTTTTCATTTCATTTAGGCCCAAATTGTTGCGGGTCTTATTTTAAAATTCCCGAAACAAATTTCCAAAATTCCCCATTTTTGCCCTTGACCTTCCTCCATATTTCCGCGGCAATATTTTTTTTCATGAACAACATATATATTAAATCAAATCAACATGTGGCCTTATTTCTTACAAGTCACAACTATTTCGAATTTTCCAATTGTGTAAAATTACGGGTTATAACACTAATAATGCGACCGGGTCCCAAATATACTGCCTACGTATCCTACTGTGGGGAAGTCATGTCATTGTGTAGTTCATATTACAACAGTTGTTTGGGTTTTTTCTATCTATTACAAACGATTTCAAGTAAATAAATTAACGATTACAAGCAAAAGATACTATTACAATTGAAAAGCCTTGTCTTCTCGCATAGTAGCATTTTATTGCATCTGAGTTGATTGGTTTGGTCCATTCTTGCTCGTCCATTTCTACCAGTACTACTGCTCCTTCGGAAAGTACTTTGTGGACCACGTAGGGGCCTTGCCGGTTGGGGGCAAATTTCCATTTGTATTCGTCCTGGTGAGGGAAAATTCTTTTGAGCACCATTTGTCCGATTTGAAAAAGTCGGGTCCTGACTCATTTGTTGAAGTCTCTCGCCATCCTTTATCCGTATAGCATGGCATACGACAACCATCCTTAGTATACTTCAGAGGATTCTAAGAGTTTGCGTTGTTGTGTGATAATTCATTTAGCATAAGCTTTAGAGGATGTTATAGGGCTCCTTAGATGGTTAATGAAGGTTTACATAAGTGCTAAGGAGGTATCATAAGGATTGGAGGTCAAACGAATCGGAAAGAAAGCATTTTCGCGAAAATGCGAGTTTGTGGGCAGTTTGCGGTTGTATATTGAGTTTTCTATGCAGCAAATTGGCCGCAAACTTTCCATTTTGGGCGAAATCACTGCCCAACACCACCCCAAGGTGTGGTGGAGAGATGCGGCCGCAAGTTGCAACTTGTTGGGCAGCATCTCCACAGCAAGTTGGGGCGGTGGGGCGGTTCTAAGGTTTTTTAAAGTTATAAAAGGTCCTATTTCATATATACACTTTCCATACTCCTCTTTCCACCTTATAAGAGTGTTCGTGAAGGTGATCCATCATCCCAAATCATTCCAAACCATCAAACAAAAAGATCAATCTCTAAAACCTCAAGCTAATTCATGGGAAATGATTGTTCTTGCTTCTACTTGAGGTTGTAGTGAAATTGGTCTTGGAGTAAGTTGTGGGAGGTGAAGTTCTTCTAGGATAAGGTATGTTCTTCTTCTTATTTCCTATGTTCAGTTGACTTGAAGGTTTAGCAAATCTTAAACGGAAGACAATCATAGTAGAGATGTCACAAAATATTAAGTTGAAGATGATGGCTATGGGTTGATTTTGAAAGGGAATTTTTGGATTTATTTATGTCACGACCCAACCGGAGGGCCATGACGGGCACGCGCTGCTAACCCACCCGGGCACCTCTTATCGTACTTTCCTATTCACACCTAGGTGAGCCACATAACTTATTCATAATTTCTATATATCAATAATACTAATCTCATTGGGCAGCAACGCATTTATATCATCAACAACAACAATGCCCATATCCATATACACAAGCCGACGAGGCTAAAAAATGATATGTAAAATATGGGCCGACAAGGCTACGAGACATCTAACCATACACAACTGTCTACGAGCCTCTACAAAGAGTATGTAACATCATATAGACAGGACACCGACCCGGCCATGCCCATATGTATGTACACAAAAGAATAATACCAAAGCAATGATGCCTCCGGATGAAATGGAGCTCCTCTACAGCAGCTTCCCCCGAACAAGGCCGATGGGTCAAGTCTATCTCTCTCCGTCCACCCAGCATGACGCACGTCCACAAACAAAAGGACGCGCACGAATAATGTAGTGAGTATGTAAAGCATAATCAACATCATAATAGAAGCATAATGAATGACATGAGATAGAGAAGTTATAAGATAATGAAGCCATTTATACCTCTAGCGTTGTTTATCGTATTTACTTACCCCCTTTTCTAATGGGGATCTTCCATTTCATACATTTATACTTGTAGAAATATCGTACTTGACCATAGAGGTTCGGTATCTTACATACCTGACCATAATAAGGTTTGGTGTTATACGTGCCTGTCCCTACTAAGACTCAGTGTTATCCGAACCCAACTGCAGTGTTGTGCGCGCGATAGGTATCGTACCTGGCCATATAAGCTCGGTGTTACATAATAGGCATACATAGATATACATGTATACATAGGAGTCCGTAAGTATCATCAACATACTCATCATCATTATTTTCACTATATCTTTCCTTGGAGGATCAACTATTATAGGATGGAACCAATGGCATCGTGAGAATAGCGAGAATCGTGTGCTTTAGTAGTTTTAGGGGTGAAGTCATTTGGAAAACATTTTGGAACCCATGAGAAGGTATATAGCAAAAGAATCATGCCTTAATGAAAGAAGAGTTA
Source organism: Lycium ferocissimum (assembly GCF_029784015.1). Taxonomy (NCBI): domain Eukaryota; kingdom Viridiplantae; phylum Streptophyta; class Magnoliopsida; order Solanales; family Solanaceae; genus Lycium; species Lycium ferocissimum. Next base: position 8,978,431 of record NC_081351.1, read on the forward strand.
GCCTTACATGCCTCATCGTCTTCTTAACTACTTAACGTTCCCCGTCGAAGCTTGGAGAATCTACATTTAGAAGGATTCATGCCATGATTAAGCCTTAATGATACTCTTAAATTCAACTAGAACAATTCATGATCTAACGAAAATTGGGCAGCATTTCCCCTATTTCATCAACTTCCACCATATTACAAAACAACTCCCAAACAACCGCAATAACATAATTAAGTAATCATATTACACTAAGCCTTCAATATTCATTCTCATGTTCAACCTATACTAACAACTTCATATCAAATTTTGCACATTTTCCTACAATGATTCCTCATCACCATTTTTACCTTTCATAACAGGATTATACCCATATCATAGTAAGAATCATGACTCAAGTTAGCTCACTACTCAAAAACATCATAAAAGCTACATTTAGACCTCATTTTCTACTTTCTTCTTCTACCCAAGTTGTTCAACAACCAAGCATTCATGATAGCATGAAATAAGCATGAAAACTAACCTTTTATCTTTTATCTCATAAGAAGGAGCTTTGGAGCAGCTATTAACTTATATGAAAACCCTAGCTTCAATACCCAAGAAATTCTTGTTGTCTACTAACCCTAGCAAGACTTCTAACACATGGATATCCTGATTCTTGCCTCTTAATCTTTGTTTTCTCTTGGGTTAGAGTGGAATATGCTTGGATAAGGGTTTTGAGCTCTCAAGAATTATGGAAATGTGAGAAATGAAATAAAAGAACAAGGGCCATCTATTTATAAAAAATAAAAAATCTGCCCGACGGACTTATACGGACAACTTATACGGTCCGTATACTATTGTATGGTCCGTATATGTTATATCCCGTATTTTGGTACATTGGGATAATCCGAGTTAGTCATGATAAGTTAAGGACAATGTTGTAATTTCTTCCGATTTTTTTAAAAGTGCATAAGTTGCATATTTATCTTTTCATTGGTATGGAGTTTTGGACATATCTAGGTATGCAAATAAAGAGATCGGTGTATAAAAGTTTTAGGTCTCGAAATAATTTTTGCGGATGAACAGTGACTGCTATATAAAGGGGCTTAACCCCTCATTTTCAGCCAAAAAAATCAGACCAAAAACATTCCAAATATTCTAGAAAATTCCCCAACCTTCCACCACCAATTTTTAGCCCGAAAACCAGGTATAATTCCCAAATTTCGAGTCTGCAGGCGTATAGTTGCGACTTCAAACCGCGTATTGAGGCTTTGTGGCTTAAGTTCAAGGTGGAGGAGTAAATATATAGCATTATTATCGAGGTAAAGGTATGAATCTCTTTCTATTTGTGTTAATATTGGTTTATTTGCGGAGAAGGAGTCAGTAAAATCGTTATAAAATGGTTCGTGATGGAAATATGGGACAAACACCATATGGAATGTTTATGAAGTATTTTAAAGTTGGAAATATTATGGTTAATGTTGGTATTGTTGGAATTGTTGTTGGTATAGTTTATGAATTTGGAAGAAAGAAATGTATTGTTGTTATTTCCATTGAAATTGGAAGGGTTCGGGTAGTGTTGCATAATGGTTGGGTTGTTTTGAATTAATTATTGATGTTGTTTATATGGTTATTGGTATTGTTGTTGAAGAATTGGCCGAGTTAAATTCTCGGGGTGTTGAATTTACAGGGGAAATGCTGCCCAAATTTCTGTAAATAAAGTGCGAGCTTAAAATGGGATTCCGAGGTGCCTATGACTAATGTTTGGTGTCTAATGACGTGTTGTGGATTTTGAGAAGCCGAGACTTGAGTTTGGATTAGCTTAGGAAGCGGTCAAGGTATGTAAAGCTTACCTTTCTTTCTTTTGGCATGTCTTAGATATGGCTAAGTTATGATATGTTATGAGCTTCGGGGGTGATCCTATTCTTAACGTCCGAGCATGTTTACGATGCTTATTTTCTTCTTGATGATGGCATCCTTATATGGTTTATATGTCCTTGATACGATTGGATTTGAAATGCTATGTATATGGTTTGTTCGGAAAGGATCTTATGTTTAAAAATGTCCGTAACTTTCATAGTTGGAAACCAGGATGGCTTTGATTTGTTCGTAGAAAGTCCCAAAAGTGAGTAACGTTCGTAACTCTCCGAGGCGGACTCGGGATTGGTTTGACGTATAACTATGGTCCTTTGATATATTTATGACGTTTTGATATGTTTCGGTGATGTCCGAAAGATGTTTGATATAACTTTTGTCCCGACTTTCGATGAAGTCCGTTTACACTATTTCTTATTGTAGTCGAATTATGATCCTTATGTCTTTTGTATGACTAAATTTCTAAAGTTGCAAAAAAGTTGGTTTTCAAAAGAATTTTGTTCCTAAACGAATCCGAAACTACGAACGCCCGTAACTTTCAAGAAAGGGCTCGGATCGTTTTGATATCTTCGCAAATGATTTCATGACAAGTAATGACTTTAACTTTCATAGGCGGGCCCGGATTGGGTTGACGCTCGTCCGTGGGTCCCGCGACTTTCTATGTTTGATTCTAACGACCTATTTTTAAAAGAACTTCATGTGGCTATGATTCCAACCCCCGAGTATGATTACTTATTTATCTGTCGAGTTTGAAATGAGAATTTTATGCATATGATTTTGATACGTAACTATGATTCCTAAAGCTCTATTTGATATGTTCCCGAGCGATCTTCGGAGGAAACTTGATTTGACTATTGTTTGGCTTTTAAGTGAGAGTTCGACTAATGGTTAGCTTTACATGAAGGTTCGATTTGATTATTCTCGTTGAATTGGTAATGATGATTATGTGTGTGTGGCTTCTCACTACTCGCTTGTTCGTATGATTATTACCTCTACACCGAGTCCCTCGACAGGTCGGACACGCTATGTATATGATGATATGATGATGACATGATTTTATCCACCGAGTCCTCACTAGAGGGCCGGACACGCTATACACCGAGTCCCTCACTAGAGGGCCGGGACACGGCACACCGAGTCCCTCACTAGAGGGCCGGACACGTTATACACCGAGTCCCTCACTGGAGGCCGGGACACGCTATACACCGAGTCCTTCACTAGAGGGCCGGGACACGCTATACACCGAGTCCCTCACTAGAGGGCCGGGACACGCTATATGTATATATATGATGATGATATGATGATTCTGTTCACCGAGTCCCTCCCTGGAGGGCCGGAACACGTTATATGTTATATGTGTGTATTCTGAAGTACGATATGTATTCCGAAATATGATGTGACACGAAGTATGATGTGACACGAAGTCTGATATGATATACGATAACATGATGATATGATGATTACTTACTCATGTTTCTAAGTCCCATGACGATTTGGATATGATATGGATATGCACGAATTATGTTTTAAAGGCAAGTCTTGTGGGTACCGATTATTGTACTACTTTTCTGTACTCCGTGCTTCGCATGATCCTCGTGTACCGTGTTTCATGCTTACATGCTCGCATATATTCCGTACCGACCCTTTCTTCTGGGCCGCGTTTCATGCCGCGCGTGTATATACGGATGAGTAGAAGATGTCCGGCGGGATTGGCGACTCCTTTTCTCCGAAGTGTTGCCGAGTCGAGTGCTTATGTTATGATATCCGGAGTTATGTTAGAGACTTTGCAGGGACAATGTCGTGTGTATGATATGTCAAATTGTAGCGCTATGTAATTTGATGTATTATTCTCGCATTGTGTTACGAACTTCATATGTTTACAGATTTCATACGATGCTAGTTTATTTGATTTGACAAAGATGAAAGGCATGTTTGTTTCGGAAAAAAAAAATTCATTATGTGCTTATGTCCCGTTTTGCGGGCCCAGTATGATTTTGTGTATTACGAAAGTTTATGTTCGCTCGGCCACAGGTAAGGGTCGGGTGCCCATCACACCCTACCGGATTAAGGGTGTGACGATATAAGATAAGGGACCGTATAACACCACCATGAAAACATCCCTTTCTGTAAAGATCATGTTATACGGACCCCCCTTATACGGACCGTATAAAGTCATACGGACCGTATAAGTGGTTGTATAACTCACAATTATTCGAAACTTTCTCTCGTTGATTCGTTTGACTTCCAATCCTTGTGGAACCTTCTTGGAACTTATGTAGTACTTCATTAACCATAAAATAGGCCCTATAGCAGCCCGTCCATACATTACCACATAAATATTAGCTCAATTATAGCGAAAACCTTTCCGAACACGACTTACATTTCACTTCCTTCAACAAACTAAATATCGCATATTCATATGACTTCAAAATCTTATAGTATGTGCTTTAAGCTATCTAATACTCCCCTTAATCTTCTAAGGGTTTCATAATCACCTTAAGCTCACGTTAGCCTACTCACAAGGCAACAATCCCTATTTTCCGAGATGTAACATTCTTTCCCCCTTAGGAACATTCGTCCTCGAATGTTAGGTTCGTGGGGATTCTATAAAAAATTTGCCAGAGTTTCCCCTATAATATGGCACTACCATCCTGCAACTTCAACCCAAAATACATCGCCTCACGGGGCTACAACAACAACATCAATAACTATGGCCACACACGACCAGGAAAGCATCAAGGAAAGCACTACATACCTGAGGACAATTGTTATAGCCCGTATCTTGTACGTTTGAAAATTCCCAGGGTCGTCGTGGAAAGTCAAGGGCGAGACCATTTTCAAAAATTATTTTAATGGACGAGTTGTTATAAATATTATTTATGACTATTATTAGTATGGAAATATTGGGAAAGGTTAAGGGCAAAAAGGGAAATTTGCAAATGGCATCATGGTAATTTTGCGGAAAGACTAGGGGCAAAACGGTAATTTTGCAAGGTGTTCAAGAAAGTTCTTAAAGGACTAGAGTGTTCAAGAAAATTTATTAAGGGGCCATTTGGCCGTGCAAGTGTGTGTGTGTGTGTGGACATGTGGGCCCCACTCATTTATGGCCATGTGATAGAAATAGGAGGACCAAAGTGTACATGGCAAGGAAAAATAAGTCATCTTGTATGTTAAGAAAATTTCAAGAAAAAGATGGAAAAATCTAGAAAAATGGAGAGAGGGGCATGTGCCCCTCACATGACTATGAGAATATTATATATATATATATATATATATATATATATATAGTTCATCTTTTAATTCAAGAGTTGGAGAAAGAAAGAAAACAAAAGAGAGGAAGAGAAAGAACAAAGGCCTTCGGCCAAGAGGAAAAAAAAAATTGGAACCTTCAATTTTGATCCAAAAAAATATTTTCTTTATGTATTTCCACTAATTTGGAGGCCCTCTTCAACATGGTATGATTGTTGAAAGAAAAAAATCACTCTTTGTTGCAAACTCACAACCTTAGCCAAGTGGGGAGTTAAGGAAAAAGGTAAGAATTCATCCTTTTTTATATGTTATGGATGTTTGTGTATGTTGAAGTATGGAAAAGTGAATGAAATTCATGTGTTGTAGAGGTGAAGGTGTGTGGCCGTGTACATGCATGGTTGAGCCGTGTGTGTGTGTGTTGTGTAGTGTGGAAGATTGAGTTCATTTCATGTAATGTGTGCTTGTTGTGGTAATGTATAGAAAACATGGAAAAATTCATGGAAAATATGGATGTTGTAGTATGGCCGAATATATGTTGTATTGTATAAATGTGATGAATTGGTTTTATTTAGTATTTTCATTGTTATAGATGATTATGTGTGTGGTGTGGTGTTGGGTGCATGGAAAGAATGGATTGATTCTATGTAGAATGTTGTTTGTGGTTGTAATGTAAAGGAATGGATGAAGATGTATGAAAATATGTAAAGAAGTGGTTGTGGTCGAATAGTAGGTGTTTTGGTAAGTTAGTGTAAAGTGAGGTTATTTGGTATTCTAGTTGTTGTCATTATGAATTATGTGATGAAGAGTGAAGGTTGTTGTTAAAGTGAGCGTACATGAAGAATGATAAAATGAATGGTCGTTGTTGAATTGAAAGGTTTCGGATAAAGTAATATGTTAATTGAGTTGTTAGAAGATTATGTGAATTGAATTAAATTGAATTGAATTGAATTGAATTGAATTGAATTGAATATAGAAGTGTTCTTTGGGATAACTGCTAGTAATGTTGTTGGATTGGCGAGTTGAATTCTCGGGTTTGTTGATGTTGGTTTGGGCCGAGCCATATTCTCGGGACGGTGTATTTTCGGGGAGATCTTTGCGAAATTTCGGCGAATATAAGTGAATTTATTTGAAAAGTTGAGACAAGTGAATAACAATGGATTAAATGATTATGTGAATTCTTTGTATGTAGATTGACAAGTTTGGACAAATAAGCATAACTAGTTGGTCGTGGCACGGTATGTAAGGCTTACCCTTTCTTTCTTTTGGCATGTCTTAGAGCCAAGTATGTGTGATATTGATATGTATATTCGAGGTCATTCTATTCGTGATTCCGAAGTCTGTTTAGGAGTCGTATGTCCCCCCCCCTCCTAATTTAAGTATCTAATAATTACGACGGACGAGTATTCGATTTAAGCATTCGGTATAACGTATCCGATATAAACATTCGATATGAGTATTCCGGATATAGATATTGATATAAGCGTTCGACATGAGAAAGTGTTCGATACAAAGAAATTTGGAATAGGTATTTTGATTTGAGCATTCCGATATAAGTATGAGTATATTTAACCTTGATATAAATATTCCGACATAAGTGTTTCGATATAAGTATTTTGATATAAATATTCGATAAGAAGATTCGATATAAGTATTTGTTATGAATAATCCATTATGAACGTCCGATTGTTTCATCGGGTCTTGGTTTATGTGCATTTAGTTTCTCGCTACTCGTTCGTGCATATGTTACGATTTCCTTCGCCGAGTCCCGGCCGGTTTATTTCGTGCGCATTATGACATATTCGGCAGTATGATGTGTTACGTTTTCCGAGACCTCGCCATAGGGCGATTACCGTCTATGGTGTTATGATGTGATATGGCTTGGGATATATTCCGTGATATGATGTGTATGATGTTACGATGTGTTCGGAGTTTGTACGGAGATTTGAAATCTTAAAGAGTATGATGTCTTGTGGCACATTCGGCGTGGGGTGACCACGTTCCGAGCCCATGCATGATTTTTATTTGCATTCCGTACATTTGCATTCGCCACAGTTTGATCATCGTCACTTCGTATTTGTTTTTATTACCGTATATCGTATATATGTTCCTCCGTACATCCGGATCGGTTATGATTTCGTCTGCTATACTTACGTACATTTGATTCGATCATGATTACATTTCATCGTATTTCGCCTTTCATACTCGGTACGTATTCCGTACCCCCCTTTCTTCGGGGCTGCGTTTCATGCCACGCAGTACACCCAAATGATCGAGAAGACTTTGCTAGGAGGAGTTTCGCCGAGATTGGCGAGCTCCATTTCCTCCGGAGTGTCGCCGAGTCGCAGCATACCCGAGTTGTGATTTCGATTTGTGTTAGAGACTTTGCGTACGCAGTCGTGGGTCCGAGATCCGTGTCTTGCGCGGCCCCGTTTGCTATGATGGCCTATATGTTTGTACATGTATGTATGTTCGAGCGATGTACATTCCGCCCTTTACGGATTTGATCGATATGTTCGTTATGTTTGATACGCATGGCCGCCTAAGACGATGTCATTATCGGTTCTTTGAAAGTCTTTACGTACACTTCATGTGATTTGATCCGGAAATTTGAAAGGAATATGTATGAAATTGGAGTCCGAGGGTTCGCTCTGCTCCGTATGTGGGGGCGGTGCCCATCACACACGATCAAGATTAGGGTGTGACAAAGTGGTATCGAGCGAGGTCCGTCCGTGGGGTTGTCGCAAAGTCGTGTCCAGAGAGTCTGTTTATGGTGTGAAGCCGCCACATTTATAAACGGAGGCTACGAGGCATCTAGGATTGTTGACCTTCTTTCTGTCCTAGATCGTGCGATAGAGCCAAGCTATAGGAAATGAAATCTCTTACGTAAGCCTTACATACGACGGAAAAGGTAAGTGGCGACATGGAAAGTCGCGGGGGTAAGTACTGACATAATTGTTCTGTTATCTGAAGTTGGAAGTTCTGGGTGGCTGGGATATGGTATATATATATATATATATATATATATATATATATATATATATATATATATATATATATATATATATATATATATTATTTGTGTACAATTGGGAATGGCATGAGAAGAACAAGGTTTGGTGAAGGATTCGGAAAGTTGACAATTTAATTTGCTACAGGATATTAGGAAAAAAGCGGTGAGTAGGAATTCAAACGGACTGATATCTGGGCATTTATGAAGTAATGGCAACGAAGGTGTATACGTTCATCGGGGATCTGGGAACCTAGGATGAAAGGTAGTTATACACGAAAGTGAAAGGTGAACACTGAGGGTCAAAAAGGGTAAAATGGTAATTGTGGAAGAAAAGACGCGTTACGAGGGTGTCCTGGAATCTGTAGGGCCTCGACTAACCCCAACTCATGTAGTAAAGGTCATACGCGGAAGTGGACGCGATTATAGAAGCATTAAGGCCCTAAAATCCACCAAAGTTTCGAGGTTAAGCGTGCTCAGGTGGGAGCAATTTCAGGATGGGTGACCCCCTGGGAAGTAGCTGGGGAATCTTGCAAAGTTGGAATTTAAGGGGACAAATGAGAAGTTGGGATAGCCTAAGTGAAATTAGAATATACGAGATGGTTGGAGACCATAAAAAGCCACCTGGCACGCGAATTAGACTAGACTAAGAAGGGTGAAAGTACGCCATATTGTAGAATTAGGATAGGCTTGAATGAAGTTTGAAAATATTTTTTGTGGGCTAGTTGATAACAACTATATATGTATATATGAATGTATACGTTATCCCATATGTGATGATGTATGGACACGTGTTATGCTACGATTGGACCCGAGCGGTGGTAAGAAAACAAATGGCTTGTACTATAAGAGCGCCATCTTCGCTATAGGTTAAGAGTAGAAAAGTCTTAATGCTATGATATTAGAAGGAGAAAATGAGTGAGTAGGTGGGAAATAAAGAGATCAAATATCCGAAAGAAGTGAAAGATAAGGAAACGTGCAAGATATGATTATGGGATGAACAAGCATGGGTGCGTAAAAAGAATAAATGTAGTATCTGAAACGAAGGAAAAGTGTGTGAGGATTGAAAACCGATTTAAATAAGTGGAGCTAACAAAATAGCGACCATGACAAGGAACGTGAAGTAAGAGAAAAGGACGATTAGGTCTTGTGATGATGTTAGAAGATCCGGTTTTGAAAGGTATATAAGGAAATAAATGGGCGGTTACACTAACACGGTTGCCTCGGGTGTGGAGGAACTCTCTTAAAAGGTGAATCAAGGATAGGACAGATTTGTACACTAGAGCGAATATTTGGTGGACTTCAAGTCGATGCTGCAAACAAAAAGAAAGGAGAAGGTACCAATCGTACGGATTTTGTGCTAAGAACAAGAGTGGCGAAATGCTCAAAAGTACGGATATGTCGTTGCAATGCAGGTGCACGTTAAGAAAAATTGCAAGTAAGCAAGCAAACTAGATGTACGAAAGGACCAATAGTGGATGGAAAGATATGGGAATGCCGACAAGAATGATGGTATCGACGGAAATGAAAGGAACACTTACGGTAAGAAATTTTGCTATGTTGTGCACGGAGTTGAAAAGAGAGCTGTTGGCATATGCGGAGCCCTTAAAAGGGGGAGACCCTATTATAGCAAGGGGATCACCATATTCTCAAGTACCGAAAGGAAACCCATAACACGTAATGAGGATTCGTGTAAGGATTTGGGGGCTTGGTAATGAGGAACAAGAGAGAAGTGTGTGAGATTCGAGAATCAAAAGTAAGTAGGGATGAAAGGATATGGAAATGTGGACAAAACGATGATATAGACAAGAAGTAAAGGGAAAAATTAATGAGTTCGACTATAGAGAGAAAATAAGGTAGAGGGTAAGGAATGGGCATGAAGAAAAGAACGGCCATAAAATGAGACCCCCTCCGAAGTGCGACAAGACCTCATAAGGTCGTTGAACATTCGGGGACGAATGTTCTAAAGGGGGGAGGATGTTATAGCCCGTATCTTGTACGTTTGGAAATTCCGGGGTCGTCGTGGAAAGTCAAGGCGAGACCATTTTCAAAAATTATTTTAATGGACGAGTTGTTATAAATATTATTTATGACTATTATTAGTATGGAAATATTGGGAAAGGTTAAGGGCAAAAAGGGAAATTTGCAAATGGCATCATGGTAATTTTACGGAAGACTAGGGGCAAAACGGTAATTTTGCAAGGTGTTCAAGAAAGTTCTTAAAGGACTAGAGTGTTCAAGAAAATTTATTAAGGGGCCATTTGGCCGTGCAAGTGTGTGTGTGTGTGGACATGTGGGCCCCACTCTTTTATGGCCATGTGATAGAAATAGGAGGACCAAAGTGTACATGGCAAGGAAAATAAGTCATCTTTTATGTTAAGAAAATTTCAAGAAAAAGATGGAAAAATCTAGAAAAATGGAGAGAGGGGCATGTGCCCCTCACATGACTATGAGAATTATATTATATATATATATATATATGAGGGAGTTCATCTTTTAATTCAAGAGTTGGAGAAAGAAAGAAAACAAAAGAGAGGAAGAGAAAGAACAAGGCCTTCGGCCAAGAGGAAAAAAAAATGGAACCTTCAATTTTGATCCAAAAAAATATTTTCTTTATGTATTTCCACTAATTTGGAGGCCCTCTTCAACATGGTATGATTGTTGAAAGAAGAAAATCACTCTTTGTTGCAAACTCACAACCTTAGCCAAGTGGGGAGTTAAGGAAAAGGTAAGAATTCATCCTCTTTATATGTTATGGATGTTTGTGTATGTTGAAGTATGGAAAAGTGAATGAAATTCATGTGTTGTAGAGGTGAAGGTGTGTGGCCGTGTACATGCATGGTTGAGCCGTGTGTGTATGTGTTGTGTTGTGTGGAAGATTGAGTTCATTTCATGTAATGTGTGCTTGTTGTGGTAATGTATAGAAAACATGGAAAAATTCATGGAAAATATGGATGTTGTAGTATGGCCGAATATATGTTGTATTGTATAAATGTGATGAATTGGTTTTATTTAGTATTTTGATTGTTATAGATGATTATGTGTGTGGTGTGGTGTTGGGTGCATGGAAAGAATGGATTGATTCTATGTAGAATGTTGTTTGTGGTTGTAATGTAAAGGAATGGATGAAGATGTATGAAAATATGTAAAGGAGTGGTTGTGGTCGAATAGTAGGTGTTTTGGTAAGTTAGTGTAAATTGAGGTTATTTGGTATTCTAGTTGTTGTCATTATGAATTATGTGATGAAGAATGAAGGTTGTTGTTAAAGTGAGCGTACATGAAGAATGATAAAATGAATGGTCGTTGTTGAATTGAAAGGTTTCGGATAAAGTAGTACGTTGATTGAATTGTTGGAAGATTATGTGAATTGAATTAAATTGAATTGAATTGAATTGAATATAGAAGTGTTGCTGGGATAACTGCTAGTAATGTTATTGGATTGGCCGAGTTAGATTCTCGGGTTTGTTGATGTTGGTTTGGGCCGAGCCATATTCTCGGGACGGTGTATTTCGGGAGATCTTTGCAGAAACGTGGTAATATAAGCGAATTTATTTGAAAAGTTGGGACAAGTGAATAACAATGGATTAAATGATTATGTGAATTCTTTTGTATGTAGATTGACAAGTTTGGACAAATAAGCATAACTAGTTGGTCATGGCACGTTTATGTAAGGCTTACCCTTTCTTTCTTTTGGCATGTCTTAGAGCCAAGTAAGGTGTGATATTGATATGTATATTCGGGTCATTCTATTCGTGATTTCGAATCTGTTTAGAGTCGTATGTCCCCCCCCCTAATTTAAGTATCTAATAATTTTGACGAATTCTGATTTAAGCATTCTGGTATACGTATCCCGATATAAATATTCTGGTCTAAGCATCTGGATATAGATATTCTGACACAAGCGTTCTGACATGAGAAAATCTGATACAAAGAAATTTGGAATAGGTATTTTGATTTGAGCATTCTGATATAAGTATGAGTATTCCTAACCTTGATATAAACATTCCGACATAAGTGTTTCGATATAAGTATTCTGATATAAATATTCTGATAAGAAGATTTTGATATAAGTATTCTGTTATGAATAATCCATTATGAACGTCTGATTGTTTCATCGGGTCTTGGTTTATGTGCATTTAGTTTCTCTCTACTCTGTTCGTGCATATGTTACGATTTCCTTCGCCGAGTCCCGGGCCAGTTTATTTCGTGCGCATTATGACATATTCCGGAAGATGATGTGTTACGGTTTCGAGACCTCGCCATAGGGCCGGTTACCGTCTACGGTGTTATGATGTGATATGGCTTCGATATATCTCGGTGATATGATGTGTATGATGTTACGATGTGTTCGGAGTTTGTACCGAGATTTGAAATCTTCTCGGAGTATGATGTGTTGTGGCACCGGCCGTCGGGAGTGACCACGTTCTCGAGCCCATGCATGATTTTTATTTGCATTTCGTACATTTGCATTCTCGCGCAGTTTGATCCGTCACTTTTGTATTTGTTTCTCGTTACTCGTATATCGTACATATGTTCAATACATCCGGATCCTGGTTATGATTTCGTTCGCTATATTCCGTACATTAGGTTCGATCATGATTTTGTTTATCGTATTTCCGCCTTCATACTCGCACATATTCCGCACGCCCCCTCTTCGGGGTTGCGTTTCATGCCACGCAGTACACCGATGATCGAAGACTTTGCTAGGAGGAGTTTCGAGGGCCCGAGATTGGCGAGCTCCATTTCCTCCGGAGTGTCGCCGAGTCGAGCATACCCGAGTTGTATTTGTGTTAGAGACTTTGGGACGCAGTCGTGGTCCGAGATCCGTGTCTCGCGGCCCCGTTTGCTATGGTGGCTTCGAATGGCCTATATGTTTGTACGTATGTATGTTAAGCGATGTACATTCCGCCCGCCTACGGATTTGATCCGATATGTTCGTTATGTTTGATACGCATGGCCGCCTAAGACGATGTATATCGGGCCTTTGAAAGTCTTTCTGTACGCTTCATGTGATATTATCTGGAAATTTGAAAGGAATATGTATGAAATTGGAGTCTGAGGGTTCGCTCAGCTCCGTATGTGGGGCCGGGTTGTTATATCCCGCATTTTCGTTGGTTCGGATAATTCAAGGTAGTCGCGGGAAGATAACAAGCAAGGCTATCTTTTTATTTTGGTTGGTGTATGAATTGCTTATGAAAAGTTTAGAAGTGGAAATATTAAGAGAGGCTAGGGGCAAAAGGTAAACTCGCAATATGACTCGTGAAAATATGGAGGAAGGCGAAGGGTAAATTTGGAAAGTTGGAAAATAATTTTCATGAAGTGCAAAAAAAAAAAAAAAAAAAAAAAAGAGATGGGCTTGTGCAAGTGGCCCAAGTGGTCGGCCCAAGTAAGTGGGCTTTAGCCCACAAGGATTAATTTTTCATGTGCATAAAAGATGACTAAGTCATCTTTATATTCACATAATTCTCTAGAAAATTCAAGAACAAAAAAAAAAAAAAAAAAGAGGAGGAGCAAAACCTTCAAGGCCATTCGGCCAAGAGAAAGTCCACAAGAAACTTGAGAAAAAGTTTCTTCAAAAATTATTTTCTACCAATTGAAGGGTTCCTAGCAAGGTGGAGTGTTCATTGGAGCAAGAAAACACATGTTCATACAAGTTGAAATCTCTAGCCAAGTGAAGAATTGAAGAAAAAGGTAAGGTTTAATTCTTTCTTATATGTTAGGGATGATTTTGTATGTTGTAGTATGTAAAAAGTGGATGAAATTCATGGAAGAGTAAAACCATGTTGTGGCCGTGTACCTATGGGTGTGTGTAGGAATGATGATTTAATTATTTTATCTAATATTTGGTTGTTGTGGTTGCGGATGCTATGTTGATAATGGAAGTTGAAGGATTTTGGAGAGGTTGTAGCCGTGCATGCATGATGTGGCCGTGTAGTTGTAGTGTGGTGTGGAGGAAAATGAGTCCATTTTATTTAGTGTATTGGTTGTTGTTATGAAGATTCTATATTGTTAATAAAAGCTTAACGAGCTTAGTGAAGTTTTAGTAGTTGGAGGCTTGTTTTGGAAGTATGTGTAAATTGAATATGATGTTCTTGCATGTATAGAATATAATGTTGCTAGTATGGTGTTGTTGGAATATAAATGATGAGGTTGTTATTGTCCTTATTGGAGTTGGAAAGTCTTGAAGGAAGTAGTATGTTGATTGAATTGTTAGAATGTATCTTTGGTTGATTAATGAAATTGTTAGTATGATTGCTAGCATTGTTGTTGATAGATTGGCCGGGTTGAATTCCCGGATTGTCGTTGATTAAAATTTGCTAAATTGAAGTTTTGGAGATGGTGTATTTATAGGGGAAGTCTTTGCCGAAATTTCGGTAGACAAGTGTCACTTCAAGATTCGACTTCTAAATGCTCTAATTAATGTTTGGCGAATGTGACCAAATTGTAGATTGTGGCGAATTTGGAGCTTGAATTTGGAGAAGTGTTAGAAGCGGAAAAGGTATGTAAGGCTTACCCTACCTTCTTTGGCACATCTTAGACATAATAGGGTTGAATACGAGCCTCGGGGACGATCCTATTTCTAGAAATCTAAGATTGAATTTGACCCTTTTTCATTCAATAGAATTGAATTAAATGTTTTACAAATGGTTGGAAAAATTGCATAAACATTTAGAACTTGCATAAATAGGATTCGACTACTCTAAAACTTACGTAAGTAATGTCATGAAATGTATTATACGTAAATTGTGTACGCCGCCTCATTAGACCCGAGGTGGGCCCATCGGTCCCGGATTTTTCTTCATTGTTCCATTTATCAAACGATAAGTGTTGTAACCATTCTAATGAAAATATTTCTGTGATGACAATAACGAAGATATTAAAGAAGAGAATATGTTTATGACGAGTATGATAAGAATGATTCCATGACTAAGAGTTTCAAGTTAAGAGTTCAATGTGAGTGTGAAGGTGCCAAGAAAGTTTGATTTCAATTTTATTTTATTATGATCCTATTTCCTAAAGATTCTAAAGTGCATGAATAAATGTTATACAAGGCTTATGATCTTATTCCATGCTTTCTCTTAATGCCCTTCTTCCTCAATAGTCTCGCCTTATAATATTAGTTCCTTCAAGGTGAGACGTGACGATCATGATTATTCCATAAAGTAATCGGAGGTTACCGACCTTACGTCACTCCGATAGAGTTATAGCTTTGATTGGGCTCTTATGCATGCTTAATATGTAGTAGTTACACCGTGCCTATATGGTCGGGCAGACACCGCCAAGGCGGGCAGCTATATGTATACACCATGTCTTGATGACATGGGCAGACACCACTAGTGGGCGGCACGAGATGATTACCCCGGACGCGGGCTAATGATGACATGTGACTCAGACAGATTGTGATGATTCAGGCAGGCGTGTATGTATGTATGTGTAAAGAAGGTAAAAGTAAGCATGCATGATTCCGCCCTCAGGGGCAGACGGTTATAGTCATGTCTTTACTCACATTTCTTGTATTGTTTTACTGTGCTATTGTTCATGCTCTGCTCCTGCTATTATATTATGATTCATGCCTTACATACTCGGTACACTATTCGTACTGATGTCCCTTTTTGCGGACACTGCGTTTCATGCCGCGTTTGTAAGCAAAGTTGACGGACTTGATTCCCCGGGAGCTCTCCAGCAGTACATTGACGTGCTCCACTTGTTCTGGAGCTCCAGGCTAGTGGTACTACTTTTGTGTACATATTCGGGCACGGCAGCACCCGGCCCCTCTTATTATCTTATGTATTTTGTTTAGAGGATCGTGGACAGATATGTTCAGTCAGCCGCTTTTGTGTAAAGTTTACCCCCGTCGATGTATGTTAAATCAGTAAAGTTTATTAGTATTATTCATAATAGTATTGACAACGGAAATGCTAAGAAAATAAGTAATGGTATAATATATGTGGCCCACTAGTAGCAAGAGTATGATACGAGACAAGGGGTGCTCGGTACAAGTATCGGGTACCCGTCACGGCCTCTAGTTGGGTCGTGACACGGGTGCCCATCACACCCTGATCAAGATTAGGGTGTGACAACTATGGCGTCTCTGCCGGAGTCTCACTGAAGGTGAAAACAAATGCGGGTACCTGAACTTCATGTCTTCTTCTGCTTCCCAAGTCATTTCGTCTTTATTTTTATTTCTCCGTAAAACTTTAACTGAAACTACATCTTTGGTTCTGAGCTTCCGTACTTGCCTATCTAGAATGTCAATGGGGATTTCTTCATAAGAGAATTGTTTGGCAACCTGGACATCATCTACCGGTACAACTCTAGAAGGATCTCCAATGCACTTACGAAGCATCGATACATGGAAAACTGGGTGAACTGACTCCAAATCAGGAGGTAGATCTAATTCGTAAGCCACCTGGCCTAACTTGCATATAATCTCATACGGTCCAATGTACCGGCGGCTAAGCTTGCCCTTCTTGCCAAATCTCATGAAGCCCTTCATTGGCGACACCTTCAAAAATACCCAATATTTCACTTGGAACTCTAAGTCCCTTCGAGGATTATCTGCATAGAATTTCTGACGGCTCTGAGCTGTTAATAATCGATCCTGTATAAGCTTGACTTTCTCTATAGCTTACTGGACCAAGTCTGCCCCTATCAATTTGGTCTCTTCTACTTCGAACCACCCAATTGGAGATCTACACTTTCGCCCATATAAAGCCTCATACGGGGCCATCTGGATGCTAGAATGATAACTGTTGTTGTAAGCAAACTCAATAAGTGGTAAATGATCATCCCAACTACCTCCAAAATCTAATATACATGCCCGTAGATATCCTCGAGGGTCCGAATGGTACGTTCGGCCTTGTCCATCTCCGCGGGTGAAATGCCGTGCTAAGACTCACCTAAGTCCCCAAACCTTCTTGGAAAGTTTTCCAGAAATTGGCTGTGAATTGAGTCCCTCTATTGGAGATAATAAATACTGGAACACCGTGAAGGCGCACTATCTCTTTAAGATAAAGCTTTGCATAATCTTCTGCAACATATGTAGTTCTGACCGGTAAGAAATGACCTGATTTCGTGAGTCTATCTACAATCACCCATATAGAATCATACTTACGTCGAGAACGGGGTAAGCCTGTAATGAAATCCATGTTAATTACTTCCCATTTTCAAGTCAAAATTTCTATAGCTTGCAACAATCCACCAGGCTTTTGATGCTCGATTTTCACTTGCTGACAGTTAGGACATTGAGCTACGAATTCCGCTATGTCCTTTTTCATTCCATTCCACCAATATATAGATTTAAGATCATGGTACATCTTCGTTGCTCCGGGGTGAACGGAATAACGGGAACAATGGGCTTCTTTCAATATTTGGTGGCGTAATCCTGCAACATCAGGGGCACATAACCTGCCTCGGCATCGGAGAACTCCATCTCCATAAATCTCAAAGGATGACTCCTTCTTCTGAGGGAGTGTATTTCTATAATGAACTAGCATGGGATCTTCGTATTGACGCTCTTTCACTTCAACTACTAGTGACTAGACCGCTAAATTCTGAATGGTAGCTCCCATATTGCCTGAGTCCACTACCCGAACTCCTAGGCTAGCTAATTGCTGGAGCTCACGAGCTATCTTTCTTTTCTGTGGCTAAACATCGCATAAACTTCCCATGGATCTATGGCTAAGAGCATCGGCCACAACGTTCTCCTTCCCGGGATGATATAGGATGTTAACATCATAATCTTTCAACAACTCCAACCATCGGCGTTGCCATAAATTCAATTCCTTCTGCTTGAAAATATACTGGAGGCTTATATGATCTGTATAAATATTAACGTGAATGCTATACAAATAATGTCTCCACATCTTCAATGCATGAATCACTGCAGCCAATTCAAGATCATAGGTTGGATAATTCTTCTCATGTTTGTAATGAATCGCATTTCGAGGCATAGGCAATCACCTTACCATGTTGTATCAACACACTTCCTAATCCAATGCCCGAAGCATCACAATAGACAACATAGCCTTGTGGTCCTTCTGGAAGTGTCAGGACTGGGGCAGAAGTTAACCTATTCTTTAGCCCTTGGAAACTATGTTCACAAGCATCCGTCCATTGAAATTTAGCTAATTTCTAGGTCAGCTTCATGAGTGGTGCAGAGATAGAAGAAAAACCTTCTACAAACCTGCGGTAGTAACCTGCTAAGCCCAGGAAACTATGAACCTCCTTCACGGCCTCAATCTTTTGGGTATCTACCCCAATGCCATCGGCTGAAATAACAAGCCCCAAAAAGGTCGCTGAATTCAACCAAAATTCACACTTAGAATGTTACATCCCGTGTTTTGCACATCCAAATATATATATATATATATATATATATATATATATATATATATATATATATATATATATATATATATATATATATATATATATATATATATATCTTGTGACTAGCAAGAGATGAGGCAACATTTTGATCTCATTTAATATGAAAGTCGGCTCTGAAAATATTGATGTGAAAGTGCGGAGGAAGGCTAAAGGCAAAATCGGAATCTTGGAAAATAGCTTTGGAAATTACCAAAGGTGGCCCATAACTAATTGGGCTAAAAAAAAAAAGAGAACAAAAAGGCCCAAGGGTGTAAGGTGGCCGGCCATGGCTCCTTTGGCCCAAGCCCATAATTAATTAAATCCATGTGAATTAAATAGAAGACCACTCTTTATTTTTCTTCATAACTCTAGAAATTTCAAGAAAAAAAAAAAAAGAAGGAGAAAACTCTCCAAGCCATTCGTCCATAGAGAAAACCAACAAAACTTTGGCAAAAATTTCTTCAAAAATTATCTTTCTACCAATTGAAGGGCCCCTAGCAAGTTGGAGTGGTCTTTGGAGCAAGAAAAACTCATATTCATACAAGTGGTGATTTCTAGCCAATTGAAGAATTAAGGAAATAGGTAAGAATTCATTTCCTTTTTATACGTCATGGATGTTGTGCATGTCGTAGTATACAAAAATGAATGAAATTCATAAAGAAATGGAGATAGGGGTGGTGGCCGTGAGTTGCATAATATATGCATGGCCGTGTATAATTGTTGAATGGTGGAGGAAAATGAGTTAATTTTATTTAGTATATTGGTTGTTGTTGTGTGGATTCTATATTGCTAATAAGAGCTTAGTAAATTTTTGTGAAATGGTAGAAGTTGGAGACTTGTGGTTGAAGTTATGTAAATTGAATATTATGTTCTTACATGTATGGCGTACAATGATATTGGTATGGTGTTGTCGGAATATATATTATAAAGTTATTATTGTTTTATTGGAAGTTGGAAAGTCTTGAAGGAAGTAGTATGTTGATTGAAGTGTTAGAATGTACTTTGGATTGAATATGGAAATTATTAGTATGGTAGTTGTCATTATATTGGTAGTTTGGCCGGGTTGAATTCCCGGATTGTTATTGATTGAAATTGGCTATGTTGAATTTCGGGGATGGTGTATTTACAGGGGAAGTCTGCCGAAATTTCGGTAGACAAGTAGTACCTTAAGATTCAATCTTTAAATGCTCTAATCAATGTCCGGTAAACATGACCAAATTGTAGATTTTGGCGGATTTGCAACTTGAATTTGGAGTAGCACAAGGGAGCGGAAAAAGGTATGTAAGGCTTCACCTTCCCTTCTTGGCATGGCTTAGACGTAATAGGTTTGGACTCGGGCCTCGGGGACATTTCCTTTCCTAGAAATCCGAGATTGAAATTAACCCTTTTTCATTCAATAGAAGTGAACTAATATTTTGCATAAAATGTTGGAAAGTTACCTGAACATCTAGAACTCGCACAAATAGGACCCGACTACCCTTAAAACTCTCATAAGTGACGTCTTGGAATGTAACATATGTAATTGTGTACGCCACCTCATTTGACTCAAAGTGGGCCCACTGTTCCCGAATTTTCTTTATCGCTCCGTTATCAAACGATAAGTGTTGTAACTATTCTAGTGAGAACATTTCGAAGATAATAATGATAATGATGATGTAAGGAAGAGAATATGTCTATGACAAGTATGATAAGTATGATTCCATGACTAAGAGCCTTAAGTTAAGAAGCCAACAATGCGAACACGAAAGTGTTAAACTAGTTCTTGATCTTTAATTTTATTCCTTGGTTATGATACTATTTTCTAAGCATTTCAAGCATATGAATTAACGTTTATGATGTCCATGATTTCGTTTCTCGTTTTCATTTAATATTGTTTCCCGTTAATAGTCCCGCCTTATAATTATCGTTCCTTTAAGATGAGACATATGTATATGAGATATGTATGTGTACATGGGGTGGGGGAAGGGATATATGGGGAAAGGAAAGGGAAACATGTTTCATCGCCACCTGGTCAGCTGGCTTATCATCCCGGACGCGGGATATATGGGCGAGCCGACGTATTTCGGCGCTATGTGGGCGAGCCGACGTTGTTCGGTGCTATGACATGACACGATATGCTATGACATGACACGATATGCTATGACATGACACGATACGCTAGGATATGATACGATATGATATGATATAATATGATATGAGATGATATGATATGATATGACACGATATGCTATGATATGATGCTATATGACATGATATGATATGATGTGATACGATATGATACGACATGACATGATATGATATGATATGATATGATATGATATGATATGATATGATATGATATGATATGATATGATATGTTATGACAAGACACACCATGATATGAGTTCTATGTTCTATGTCTATGAAGAGAAATGTTTTTTTTCTAAAAAAGGAAAGACAAGCATGCATGGTATGTGGCTTGAAAGGGGTATTCCTATGCACGGTGTTATTTTCTTGTCCCATTATATATATATGACACCATGATATTGCCAATCCTACTCTATGCTCCTGTTTGTATTAATTTCCATGCCTTACATACTTGGTACAACGTTCTTCGACGTCCCTTCGTGGACGTTGCGTTCATGCCGCGTTGCGAGGTCGGCGGTGGACGCACTTGACCCCTAGAGCTCCGTCGGCGGTATTGTGGCGGCGCTCCGGTTGTTCGAGAGCCTCGGTTCTTTGGTACTATTTTTGTGTATATATTCGGGAACCCGCAAAGATACTCGGCCCTTCCTATGTATATGTGTACTATGTTTAGAGGCTCGTAGACTATATATACAGTTAGATGTTTTGTACTTTGATGGTCCTCGTCGCGTATAATGTGATAGCAAAGTTTGCTAGCCTATGTTTATATTATGCTATTAATGTTAAGCGGTAAAGAAGAAAAAGTACGGTGATGTTCATACGGCCCACTTAGTGATAAGAATACGATACGAGATAAGAGGTGCTCGGTACAAGTATCGAGTACCCGTCGCGGTCCTAGTTGGGTCGTGACAGAAGTGGTATCAGAGCATGCGGTCCTAGGGGTTTGTCTACGAGTCATGTCCAGTAGAGTCCTGTTTATGGGTGTGTAGCGCGCCACGCTTATAAACAGGAGGCTGCAGGGCATTTAGGAAATATGACCTTCTTTGTACTCTAGATCGTGCGATAGAGCTATGTTACCGTGCTTCCATGTTCTTTTCCAATCTCGTGTTATGGTTTCGGTAATGCGGTGAAGAGGAGAGCTACGGCGGCCCGAGAAGGGCAAGACGGTGGGCCGGGAAAGAATTGAACTAGGAGCCACCGGCGGAAGTAGAAGAAGGCGAGTCTCATAACGAGACTCCTCCCCGACTTTTCATGCTCCCCCGTGTCGGCGAGAGCGCAGAGAGGAGTTCCGGCTCCGGCCCCGACCGCGCGGTTCCACCGCCGGCCGCTTTCCGGCCATCGGATGGCAGAGGCCATCCGGTTATTGACCCAGGCTAGTGGCCGCACAAGTTCGGCGCAGATGTAGACCCGGGAGATGGGGGCGGTGAGTGCAGGGCCGCGACTTTATTACTCCGAGACCCCCGAGTTTTATGGATCAAAACCAGAGGAAGACCCGCAGTTTCATAGATGAGATGCTGAGGACTCTGAGGATTATACATGCCTCGGATACGGAGTCCGTAGAGTTGGCTTCATACAGTGCGCGGATGTGGCCGGTTCGTGTTGTATAGCCCCGGGTATCTTCGGGGAGCGAAGCGCACCCCCTCCCGGTTGCGGAGTTCACCGAGGCATTTTTGCGACATTTTCTACCACCGGAGGTTCGACGAGCTCGAGCGATATGTTTTTGAATCTTAAGCAGGAAATATGAGTGTCGAGAGAATATAGTCTTCGCTTTAACTCGTTAGCCTGTGTATGCCCCATTTCGATAGCTGATATGGGAGATCACGTACATCGATTTGTGAGTGGGTTGGGGCCACATATAATTAAGGAGTGCTTGACGGCTTCACTCCAAGATGGGATGACTATTGCTCGTATCCAGGCCCATGCCCAAAACTTGGAGGAACAATATCGGCTACGGAGAGGGGAGCGTTATCCGAGAGAGGGGTTCCGAAGCGAGCGCATCTTGGGGGCTAGAAGCGAATACGAGAGGGCGGGGCACGGGAACAATGCGGGTATTCAGACGATCGCGCCGTGCACCACCTCGATTTGCGGATAGGGGATTTGATCGCTCGCCTACTCGGGACCGGATCGGGGTATTAGAGCTTCGGGGTCCCGCATAGAGCCGATTCCGGTAGGACAGGCAACCCCCGCTCCCGGTGTGCTCGGTGTGGCGGGCCACACTGACGATGTTACCGAGATACGGGTGCATGTTATGCACAACGGACGGACGGACCATTTGATGCGAGATTGTCCAGCTAAGGAATGAGGGAAGTAGAGCTCGACCCCCGGGTCGGCGGTGGGTTCATCACCATCCGTGCGCCTCTGGGCGAGCCTCGAAAGCTCCAAAGGTCGTGGTCGAGGCAGAGGAGGGGCATCCGATTCGGCCGCCCTCCGCACTATATATACTCATTGGCAGGACGGCAGGATCCTGAACCTTCCGCAGATGCGGCCATAGGTACCTTTGTCGGCATTCTCTACGATATGTGGGTGTTAAATTGAATTGGATTTTACTTTATCATGCACCGTCCTTTGTATTACTGAACGTATTAGAAATTCAGGGAATCTAGGACAAAACAGCCATATACATAGGTACGAAAACTAGAGACCGCGGAGGTTAGAATTGTAATTAAAAGAAAAGACGTGTTATGCGGGCGTGTTGAAAACTGTTAAAACCCCAACTTGTTCCATATTATGTGATATAGGCAGTGCGGGGGAGTGGAGGCGAATAGACTAGCATCAAGGCACTAAGATGCATCAAAGTTTCAAGGTTAAGCATGCCAGGGTGAGAGAAATACCAAGATGGGTGACCCCCTGGGAAGTAAGCTGAAAATTCCATAAATGTATATATGAGAGACGAATGTGAAATTAGGTAAATCTAAGGGGAAATTAGGGTATGTGGAGCGGTTAGATACCTTATAGAGGCCATATAGAAGGTTGCGGAAGGCAATGATTATTTAAAAAGCATAGGTATACATAGACCCTCTTAATAGAGGGGGGGGGGGGGGGGAGAACGTGTTAGACCTAGAATGAACTATGACGATTCAAGTTCTAACGAGGAAGATTTACTAACTTAGAACTAGAGCTCCGAGCTAAGTCAAGTGACCCACGGCCTCCGGGCGATCTGAGCTTCTAAAATAGATATGTTAAGCGATGTGCGAGATGGCTACAAAGGAGACCTCCCCGAAGTGCTATAATACACTATGAGGCGATTCGACATTCGAGGACGAATGTTCTAAAGGGGGGAGGATGTTACATCCCGTGTTTTGCACATCCAAAAATATATTATATATATATATATCTTGTGACTAGCAAGAGATGAGGCAACATTTTGATCTCATTTAATATGAAAGTCGGCTATGAAAATATTGATGTGAAAGTGCGGAGGAAGGCTAAGGGCAAAATCGGAATCTTGGAAAAATAGCTTTGGAAATTACCAAAGGTAGCCCATAACTAATTGGGCTAAAAAAAAAAGAGAACAAAAAGGCCCAAGGGTGTAAGGTGGCCGGCCATGGCTCCTTTGGCCCAAGCCCATAATTAATTAAATCCATGTGAATTAAATAGAAGACCACTCTTTATTTTTCTTCATAACTCTAGAAATTTCAAGAAAAAGAAGGAGAAAACTCTCCAAGCCATTCGTCCATAGAGAAAAACCAACAAAACTTTGGCAAAAATTTCTTCAAAAATTATCTTTCTACCAATCAAGGGCCCCTAGCAAGGTGGAGTGGTCTTTGGAGCAAGAAAAACTCATATTCATACAAGTGGTGATTTCTAGCCAATTGAAGAATTAAGGAAATAGGTAAGAATTCATTTCCTATTTATACGTCATGGATGTTGTGCATGTCGTAGTATACAAAAATGAATGAAATTCATAAAGAATATGGAGATAGGGGTGGTGGCCGTGAGTTGCATAATATATGCATGGCCGTGTATAATTGTTGAATGGTGGAGGAAAATGAGTTAATTTTATTTAGTATATTGGTTGTTGTTGTGTGGATTCTATATTGCTAATAAGAGCTTAGTAAATTTTTGTGAAATGGTAGAAGTTGGAGACTTGTGGTTGAAGTTATGTAAATTGAATATTATGTTCTTACATGTATGGCAGACAATGATATTGGTATGGTGTTGTCGGAATATATATTATAAAGTTATTATTGTTTTATTGGAAGTTGGAAAGTCTGGAAGGAAGTAGTATGTTGATTGAAGTGTTAGAATGTACTTTGGATTGAATATGGAAATTATTAGTATGGTAGTTGTCATTATATTGGTAGTTTGGCCGGGTTGAATTCCCGGATTGTTATTGATTGAAATGGCTAAGTTGAATTTCGGGATGGTGTATTCTATTGGGGAAGTGCTGCCGAAATTTCGGTAGACAAGTAGTACCTTAAGATTCAATCTTTAAATGCTCTAATCAATGTTTGGTAAACATGACCAAATTGTAGATTTTGGCGGATTTGCAACTTGAATTTGGAGTAGCACAAGGAGCGGAAAAAGGTATGTAAGGCTTCACCTTCCCTTCTTGGCATGTCTTAGACGTAATAGGTTTGGACACGGGCCTCGGGGACATTTCCTTTCCTAGAAATCCGAGATTGAAATTAACCCTTTTCATTCAATAGAAGTGAACTAATATTTTGCATAAAATGTTGGAAAATTACCTGAACATCTAGAACTCGCACAAATAGGACCCGACTACCCTTAAAACTCTCATAAGTGACGTCTTGGAATGTAACATATGTAATTGTGTACGCAACCTCATTTGACTCAAAGTGGGCCCTTTGTTCCGGATTTTCTTTATCGCTCCGTTATCAAACAATAAGTGTTGTAACTATTCTAATGAGAACATTTCGAAGATAATAATGATAATGATGATGTAAGGAAGAGAATATGTCTATGACAAGTATGATAAGAATGATTCCATGACTAAGAGCCTTAAGTTAAGAAGCCAATGCGAACACGAAAGTGTTAAACTAGTTCTTGATCTTTAATTTTATTCCTTGGTTATGATACTATTTTCTAAGCATTTCAAGCATATGAATTAACGTTTATGATGTCCATGATTTCGTTTCTCGTTTTCATTTAATATTGTTTCCCGTTAATAGTCCCGCCTTATAATTATCGTTCCTTTAAGATGAGACATATGTATATGAGATATGTATGTGTACATGGGGTGGGGGAAGGGATATATGGGGAAAGGAAAGGGAAACATGTTTCATCGCCACACAGTCGGTCAGCTGGCTTATCATCCCGGACGCGGGATATATGGGCGAGCCGACGTATTTCGGCGCTATGTGGGCGAGCCGACGTTGTTCGGTGCTATGACATGACACGATATGCTATGACATGACACGATATGCTATGACATGACACGATACGCTAGGATATGATACGATATGATATGATATAATATGATATGAGATGATATGATATGATATGACACGATATGATATGATATGATATGATATGATATGATATGATATGATATGATATGATATGATATGATATGATATGATATGATATGATATGATATGATATGATATGATATGATGCTTTATATGACATGATATGATATGATGTGATATGATATGATACGACATGACATGATATGATATGATATGATATGATATGTTATGACAAGACACAACATGATATGAGTTCTATGTTCTATGTCTATGAAGAGAAATGTTTTTTTTTCTAAAAAGGAAAGACATGCATGGTATCCTATTGAAAGGGGTATTCCTATGTACGGGTTATTTTCTTGTCCCATTATATATATATGACCCCATGATATTGCCAATCCTACTCATGCTCCCGTTTGTATTAATTTCCATGCCTTACATACTCGGTACCTTGCATTAATCGCGTACCGACGTCCCTTCTGTGGACGCTGCGTTCCCGTACCGCGCGAGGGTCGGCGGGTGGACGGACTTGACCACAGGAGCTCGTACCAGACAGTGGCGGCGCTCCGGTTGTTCGAGCTCCTCGGTTCTTTGGTACCATTTTGTGTAAATATTCGAGCACGGCAGTACTCGGCCCTTCCTATGTATATGTGTACTATGTTTAGAGGCTCGTAGATAGATATATACAGTTAGATGTTTTGTACTTTGATGGTCCTCGTCGCTGTATAATGTGATAGCAAAGTTTGCTAGCCTATGTTTATATTATGCTATTAATGTTAAGCGGTAAAGAAGAAAAGGTACGGTGATGTTCATACGGCCCACTTAGTGATAAGAATACGATACGAGATAAGAGGTGCTCGGTACAAGTATCGAGTACCCGTCGCGGTCCTAGTTGGGTCGTGACATAGAAAATTTAGCGAATAGCTCTCGAGTTTGAAGAACTCTAAGACATATTTAAAACGATCCGCGTGTTGCGCTTCGGTTGACGAATATACCGAGGATATCGTCAATGAACACAATCACAAATAAATCTAGGAAGATTGTTCATCAAATCCATAAATACCGCTGGTGCATTAGTTAGCCCGAACGACATTACCTGGAACTCAAAATGGCCATATCTGGTTCTGAAAGCCGTCTTAGGAATATCCTTCTCCCTAACTCTCACCTGATGGTACCAGGATCTCAAATCTATTTTCGAAAACCATTTGGTACCCTGTAATTGATCAAATAAATCGTCAATCCTCGGAAGCAGATATTTATTCTTGATTGTCACCTTATTCAGCTGCCGATAGTCAATGCACATTCTCAAAGAGCCATCTTTTTTCCTCACAAACAACACGAGTTCTCCCCACCGGGAAAAACTAGGCCTAATAAAACCTTTTTCAAGCAAGTCCTTCAACTGCTCCTTCAATTCTTTTAACTCTGCGAGAGCCATTCTATAAGGAGGAATGGATATGGGCTTGGTATCCGGTAGCACATCAATAGCAAAAGCAATCTCCCGTTCAGGAGGGAGGCCTAGAAGCTCATCCGGGAATACATCCGGAAACTCATTCACTACTAGGACAGACTGAAGAGTTGGCGATTCAACTTCTACATCTTGAACCTGAACTAGGTGGTAAATACAACCTTTAGCAATCATTTTCCTCGCCTTGAGATAGGAAATAAACCTACCTCTCGGGGACGCTGTATTTCTTTTCCATTCTAAAACTGGTTCTCCCGAAAATTGAAAGCGAACTATTTTCATTCTACAATCAATATTGGCGTAGCAAGAAGCCAACCAATCCATGCCCATGATAACATCAAAGTCCACCATTATTAGCTCATGCAAATAAACCATAGTACGATGGTCACAAATCACAACTACACAGTTTCTATATACTCGACTAGCTATTAACCATTCCCCAACAGGTGTCGATACCTCGAAAGGTTTAATTGACTCCGATTTGACCCCAAATCGACCCGCGATATATGGAGTAACATATGATAGTGTGGAGCCCGGATCGATCAATGCATATACATCATGAGAAAGTACCGACAACATACCTGTGACGACATCAGGGGAAGACTCAAGATCCTGCCATCCATCCAAAGCATAAATACGGTGCGAGGGCCGCTCGGCGGGAGCTCTCCTCTACCTCTACCATAGCCGACCTAAAGACCGCGACACCTTGCCCCATCGGGCGTATAGACGATGAAAACCCGTACCGCCGATCCTGAAGGCTGGACCCTACCCCTACTACCAACCGAGGGGCAATCACATATGATATGGCCTGGCCGAACGCATGCATAGCAAACATATGAACCTAGTCGACACGCTGATACTAAAGCTTCCCGCGAGAACGTCCGTGGCATGGGTGGCCCCGCTCGACCCAAATCGCCTCTCGAAATGAAAACCTCGAAGCCTAAAAACTCGACTCGGCCGGAGTGAGTAGATCTATCAAATCTTTGGCCTGTAAACCGTGGAGGTGCACTAGTCATAGAATGGCCTGAATGCCTAGAAAACTGTTGTCTTTGCCCTCCTCTAGACTCACTAATCGGACCCGAAGATCTAGCCCTTGTGTTGTACCCTCTATCATGCTCACGCTCACTTTTTTGCTGTTGTTGGCTTTCCTCTAAATTCTGAACATGGGCTTAAATGCGCTAAATATCCATGTTGTCTCGATACGATGCGATCAAGCATTTATCTATCAAATGTGGCCCCAAACCCTTTCACAAATCTGCGCTCAATCACCCATATCTCTGCTACCATGGCCGGGCGTGACGACAAAGAATTGAGCGGAGACTATACTCTAAGGCACTCGTATTTCCTTGCTAAGATTCAAAACTTGCTGACCTTTAGCCCGCCGAACCTCCGAGGCAAGTAATGTGAGAGGAAGGCATCCACAAATTCTCACACAATGCGTAGAGGTGCGTGCATTAACCCCCCCGAAGCCATCCAAACCGTATACTAATGAACCGCGACATCCCGCAATCTATAGGATGCTAACTCTCGATTCAATGTCTTAAGCACGCATTAACCGAAGTGTCCTCAACATCCAATCAATAAAACAGGTCCTCATCCGGCTTTTGACCCGAAAAACTCCTAGGGTTCAAGCTAATAAAATCACGGCCCTCGCGCTACCACCCCTATCACCTTGCCCCGTACCTTGCCGCTCAGGTTCGAGCGGTAACCAATCGAGTAAGCGCAACAAACGGCCTCTTTCACATCTTCGGGTCCGTTATCGGTGGAGGAGCTAAGGGTAATGCGGGTGGCCGAGGCCCCCTTATGCTCTTCAAAAATAGGCACTGAGTGAGTAGGACCGAGACTGAGGGCCGATTCTCGGGGACTCTTCCTTCTATATCACTGGCCGTGCTCTTTCGACCCGCTTTTTCGCCACCTGTCTTGCCCTTTCGGTTGCCGTAGCCTTTCTCTTTCTGAAGGCATTTCCCCCCGAAAATACATAATATACGGTTAAGGAAAGATAAATCCTTATATCATGGCTCTATCGCACGATCGATGAAGAAAGAAGGTCATTAATTCCTAAAAATGTCTGCAGCCTCCTGTTTATAAGCGTGGGCCGTAACACACTCATAAACAAAACTCTACTGGGCACGGCTCATAGGCACGCCTGGGGCAGACTCCAAGCTTTCCGTCACTTTTTTGTCACGGAGAGGCTGAACGTGAGGACCGCGCGTGTAATCGGTGCTAACCTCCACTCCGAACACTCTCTTATCGTACTTTCCTACTAATTCAAAGTGAGCACATATAGCTTATTCGTAATTTCTATACATCGATAATACTAATCTCATTGGGCGGAACACATTTATATCATCATCGATAACAATGCCCGTATCCATATACCACACGAGCCGGCCGAGGCTAACAAAACGATATGCAAAATATGAGCGACAAGGAGCTGAGACATCTAACCATACACAATCGTCCACGAGCCCTAAGAAAAGGCATGTAACATCATATAGACGGGACAGACCCCACCATGCCCATATGTGTACATAAAATAATAATACCGATGGCTGCGGGCCCCGTACGAAATAAGCCCTCATACATACCGAGATATGAGGGAGTGGAGCTTGAGAAGCGAAGAGTTTTAGGGGTTGGGCGGTTGGGTTAGGGGCCATTTTTTCTTTTTGGGATATACCCAGGGGGTGTCTGAATTTTGGGGAAGGAGGGCAAGTGAGCTCGGGTGAGGCCGTTTGAGACTATCCTTTGTTTTATCCGTAGGGAAAAGGGTTATTTTTTCCCCGGCCCCCGGTCGGTTTCCATGGGTTCCCCCCGGTTTA
Source organism: Lycium ferocissimum (assembly GCF_029784015.1). NCBI lineage: Eukaryota > Viridiplantae > Streptophyta > Magnoliopsida > Solanales > Solanaceae > Lycium > Lycium ferocissimum. The sequence continues at coordinate 9,008,734 of NC_081351.1, forward strand.
TTTTAAAAAGGGTTGGCCCGAGGGTTTCCCTTTCTTTCCCTTGGGATTGTTTTGTTCGAGAAATTTTCCCCTATAAAAAAGCCCCACAGGGGTAGGAAATTCGGTTTTTGTCGATTCGGTATTTTTTCGTCCTCTCTTCCTTGTCGCTCGAGGACGAGCGATTGTTTAATTAGTATCTGACGTAACGACCCATTTGGTCATTATTGTATTTCCGACTCTTTTGATCTTTTTTGAAGCTTTATTAGCTTATATTTGACCCGCGAGGACCCTTGGCACGCTTCCGGAGGTCATCGGAGTTGATTTGGGTAAGTTTTGGGAAAATTTGCGCTTAAAGCAAAAAAGAGTTGACTCAAAGTTGACTTTTAGGTAAACAAACCTTTTTTGAGAATTCGTCGATTTCGAGAGGTCCCGATGGTCTTTTAGAACTTGTGTGTATACATATTTGGTTCGGTTCCTAATGCACTTTGGTGCATTTCGGGACTTGGGTTGGGAAGTTAATCTTGAGGTATCGGGGGCTGACTTGGTCAACAAGACCTCCGATGAGAATTCTGAAGCCACGGGTGATTTAGTAGCGCATTTTTATGTATGATGCATATTTGGTTTGTGTCCGAAAGATTCCGGGATAGTTCCGGGCGTTGATTCCAAGTTTGGAAGACATTAGAAAATTCCTCGGTGGGTCTGATGAGCCTATAGCGGTGGGGGTAGCGCTATGTTTGTGGGGCAGCGCTAGGCCGGTGGGGCGGACTATAGTGGTAGCGCAATAGCGGTTGTTTGATCGCTATAGCAGTTAACGGACCAGATTTTCTTATTTAAAAGCCCTAAGTCTTTTATTCATTACTCACTCCAAAAATAAAGCTTTTGGGAGCATTTCAAGGTTATTCTTGGGGGAAAATCTTTGTGGTAAGTCCTTCTATCTTCTTTGATATTCCATTTTCCATAATCACCTTAGGATTCTATTATCATGCTAGTTCACTAAGAGTTTAAGATTTAAATGAGGGTTCAATGAGTTCTTCTTTCTAGGCTTTGTAATCTTGATTTATTGATTAGGTTAGCTTCATTAAGCATGGAATTGATGACTAGAATCTATTATTGCATTATTTCTTCCTAATTAGTGGCTAAATTATGGAATTGAAAGTTAGGGTTTATACCCAAATTTGGGGGTTTTGCCTAGAATCCGAATTTAAGTAAATTGTTGGTTCTTCTAGCTTGATATTGATGGGAATTGATCACCTAGAGCTTTAATTTCATGTTGAGATCTTTAGATTCCTAATTTCACCCTTTGAGTTCATAAACCCTATTCTATAGATTGGGAATTTAGGGTCTTGAACAGAAGTAGGGCTTGGATGATGTTCTTCTTTATTCTAATTTCATATTTCAGATATGTTTAGACTTTCATTATCTAGAGGCTCAAAGGAAAGGGAGACCGAGGTTTGATTATTGTAGACTTTGTTGTTCCTGGCCTTCCCAAGTAGGTTATGGTTTACCTTATGGTGAGACTTCAATTAGCGAAAGCGTACGTTTAGACGATATCGTCTGTCGGAGAACGATGTAAACCTTGGTTATGAAGTTGGGTTGGACATTGTCTTAGGTTGGGCTTCCTTGTTGTGTGATTTCACGGCTAGCCACCCCGTTGCGTTGTTGACTTATCTTGTTCTATTTATTTATTGGCTCGTTACCTCGTTGAGACATCAGATATTGGTGATTATAGATATATCATGGCCATGATATTTTCGTACTTTACTTGATTGATATTGAGACGAGGATAGTGATTCCATTGTGGCTTGTTATGTAGCCGTATCATTGATATTACTTGTGTGCCCTGGGAGGTACTATCAAGAGTTGTGATTCCATTATGGCTTATTATGTAGCCTTATCATTGCTATTACTTGTGTACCTTGGGAGGTACTGTCGAGAGTTGTGATTCCATTGTGGTTTATTGTATAGCCTTATCATTGATATTACTTGTGTGCCAGGTGTGGTACTATTTCGGATGGAATTATTTGTTGATATCACATTTCATCATATTCATATGCATTTCCATGATACACTGACAAATGCATGGTCCTGGCACTGATGATGATAAGTGAGAGAGTGTAGCCTCCGAGGTTTCTGCCGGAGAGTGCAAAAGGGAGATTTGTGTTTGTTGCCCGAGGTTTCTTGTCAGGAACGGTGGAGTTTCCGATGCTCGAGGTCTTTGTCGGGATTGTGAGAGTGTGCTCGTGATCTGAGGTCATATTTTGGAACGAGTAGTATATGGACTTCGCGGGTCCCCCATGGGTCACGATCGCCGAGACGTGGAGTCATTCCACCGGAAAAAATATAAACTAAGAATTTTGCTTTTTCTAGAATCTTCAACAACTTTCTTCTTGATTCAATAGTGCAAATTTCAAGAATTGTAGAAAAAATATTGTAGGAAAAAATGAGCTGACCCAAAAAAGAAAAAGAGTTTTAGAGGAGATGAAGATGGGAGAAGGGATATAGAAAGCCATTTTTGCATACTGAAAGTTGGTATCGTATAGTTCTTCCCAAGTTATCCATCATAGTTCTATCTTTATGCTTGCTTGTGTTCTCATCTTTTTGATTTCACCATATTTCCATTTTCCCTTTTGTTTTGATTTCTTCTAATTTGTTTTTTTTTAATTAGGTGTGAATTTTGATTGCATAAGAAGGTTTAGAATTTGGTAAAATAACATTTTAAATGTATTTTTTTGGGGGGAATATTTTCCAAATTTAAGTTTATTAACAAGGGGTTTGCATCATAAAGTAAAGAGCTAGACATTTCCAGATTTTGCTATTTAAATGACAATTATTTCTCTATGCAATAGTTATGTTACTTTCAAGGTACACATAATAAATATTAAATATTCTTTCCCTTTGATACTCTAATTTTTGTAAAAAAAAAATTACTCCCATGAAGATAAACTTTATTGTGGTTATAACACATTATTAGCATTTTATTTATCTACATCTATGATAATTATTTTTATATGATTTTCGAATATACATTTTAGTAACAATGATGTGCTATATGTTTGTTAGTAGTAGTTCAACAACATTATAACCCTTGTAGTATGGTGTGTTCCATTTGCTGTGACCGTTATTATAGATCAGACAAATTTCGAAAAGAGGCAAACTTTTTTTTTTTAATTAAACCATCATAATGATGGGAATTTATTAAAATAAATAAACTGTACAGAAGAACAACTCCAAAATAGGAGAGTTTAAAAACAAAAAAGAAGCTAAGAAAACAAAAGAAGCAAAAAAGAAAAGCAAAAACTAACTAGAAACTAAGCTAAAAACGGCAATGAAAAAGCTCTTGAAAATGCTAATTCGGTGCCCCGATCTTCCTCCCTTTATCACACCTCCAAGCTCTCACCAGGTGGTATGGAACAAGATCTAGATGAATATAATTCGTGCCCTCCAAAATAGTTTCAACTCACATTTCCTAGCTTTTAGCTTAATCAAATCAAGTAATCCTTGTGTCATATGTCCTATTCCTCGTGTGTTTGAAAGTAAAACGCTTGCAAACTCTCCGCATGGGAATGAGTATGTGATCACACTAATACCACCCCTACGTATAATCGCTAACTGTATACCTCCTTCGGCAAGATGTCTCGAATAGCCAAGATAAAACGATAGCTAGCATCGCAACTCTTTTTCTTCAAGTTTGTGTTGTATAGAATCTCGTGGCATATCCGATTCTCAAATATGGTATTTGAGATTTAACCCGAGTTAAGAATTCTTCTTGCCATAATTGGTAACTCCGGAAAGTAGTGAA
>NC_081351.1:9012611-9018777 GCF_029784015.1 Lycium ferocissimum
TCGGAACTTATGGGCTGTTTGGTCCTAAATGGACTTGTTGGACCTTATTTATTATTAATAAAATACATCACACTAAGCATGGCTTAGTGGTCCTTTATATATATATATATATATATATATATATATATATATATATATACATGAAAAATCGGCTATTTAATCTGACTAGCTTCTACTTTTCATATGATATTTAAACTCATGTCGTTTAAATTTATACTTTTGTGCTACAAGTATATTCCAATAACTCCCATCTCTTTCTATTAATTTGACGTTTTCCTATATAAATTTCCCCTACGCTAACTAATCCTTTCAAATTAACTACATGCCTATAAATTATTACTTTTTTCGGAAGCTTCTGATGTGTACTTAAATAACACAAGACAAAGGAACTACAATGACGCTGAAATTGAGGAGACGATATTGTACATTATGAAATCACAGTAACGATTATCCAAACGTATCTAAACATAACAAAGATCTTACTCTAGATCACCAACTTGAAAGTTCTTGAAAAAGCCCATGTATCATAATTGTAGTTGAAAAGTCCATCCACCAATCACCAACTTGATACACGTAGTCGTTGGTGGATCCCAAAACGATACGGTATCATCACGACCAACATTGCTTTTAAGAAAGGCATAGCGTACTTTACACTAAATAAAAAATTAAGACTTCGAATTCTGAATACTTAGTAATAATTTGATGATTGAGCCCGAGGTTCTCAAGCGAGGCTTTTATGCGTAGTTAATGCCTTCTTACCGCCTTTCTATGAATAGAATTTAAGGAAACACACAGAGTACTTTTTGGAAATAATAATTTCCAAATTACTTTGAAGTTCCATAGAAAAAAAAAAAAAAAAAAAAGAATCTCTAACAAGTACTTACCATTTTTGTTTTTTGACATTCACAAGGTTAATTATTTTTTCTTTATACGTACGTCAAAAGTAACTGCACTTTTGGAAAGGTTTATGTTTGCACAATTTCCTTTTATATTCATCTCCATAAGTAGAGGAGAGAATTCTGTTATGTTGTAAACCTTTCTTTAAATACTCATGACATTTCCTTTATAGTACTAAATTTCCATAAGTTAAGAAAACGAAATTTCCAAATAATACATTCTGCTTCCTAGTAAAATAGGTTTTTGTGTGATGTTTAAGTCCTTACTACATAATTTCATTTGTGGAGTATTAATTTCGATAAAATGAGAAAACAATATTTTAAAATAATATAATCGGTTTTCCTAGTAAAATAAGTATGGTTTTCAGGGCTTATTTAAAGGGGCCTTTGCATCCATATTTTCACACCCCTTAGTGAAAAATTCAACATTAGTATTCGCAGCAATTTCTCCTGAGTTCAACCATGGATTTCACCAAAATACCAATAATGCTTCTTTCTTTTTATTTCATTTGTGAGACTCTCAACTGGTGCTGTTTATGAAGTTGGTGATTCTCAAGGTTGGATTGTAGGCAACGTCGACTATAGTCAGTGGGCTTCTTCGAAGAAATTTCAAGTTAATGATACCTTAAGTAAGCAATAATTTCCTCTATTTTCTATATTTTTATACCATATATTCTTTTAGATTTAATTTCTTACAACTAAGAAGTCGGGATTACGAAAATTGACCGTTTGTTGATTCTGTGCTAGTAGCCTAGTGCTTCCATAAATTATGGAGTATTATATACTTCTTCCATCTCAATTTATGTGGCACTGTGGGGACAACAATGTTTTCTCGTCTTTTTAATATTTTAAATTTTCAATTATTTACGTGCCTTAATACTACCGTTTACGCAATTTCCAAATATTTATTTTATCTCAAGAAATTAAAAATTAATTACATCTCCTAATTTATGGTCAAAAATAAAGAATTTGACCCTCAACATATGAATGATGTCCCATAAATTAGGATAGAGAGGAAGTATTGTGGGTTGGCAGGGGGGAGCTGGGTTGAGCCGAGGTTCATCCACTAGGTCACCTATGTGGAAGCAAGTGTAAGGAGCTCCAAAGATCATAAGGAGTATACATGAAGATGAGTACTCGCGAGCATGCCTTGACACCATTTCGGAGATCCCAAGTGTGGAAGACATGTACTAAGACGGATTGGAGAAAGGGAACGAAGATGGCTATGCTTGCAAGGAGGCTATTACTTAAAGGCTAGCATTTTCGCATTTCAAGTTCGGAAGACATAACCAAATGTCGCTCTTACTCATTGCTGTGATTTGTAATAACATAGTCATCTTCCTCTTTTATCTAGTATAAATAATAGTATGTTTATTTTCCTAGGTAGATTTTGATGACTATTGATATTTACAAACACTTGAGTGTTAAGAGCTTGTGTAAGTTATTGATTATGAACCTTGTGAGAGGATTGGTTGCTTGGGAGTCAAATCTCTTGAGGTCATCCTAAGAGTTTGGTACTCTTTAGTTCCTAATTTAGAGGTCTTAGTTAATTGAAGAACTTTGGTTGCTAAATTGGGTATTTAGTTGTGTCAAATTATCCATCCTTTACTTGCTTGTCATTTTCTTATTCTTTTTCCTATCCGTTATTATATCAATTGGTATCAGAGCCAGATTTAAGTTTGTTTCATCAAAGCTAGTCTTGGGTTTTGATTCTACCAAAAAAAAAAAAAAAACTGAAAATTCACAAACCCCAAAAATTTCGTGTTGTTTTGTTGATTCTAGTGTTAGATTAGAGTTTCCTAGTATTTCTAGAGTCTAAATCTTCAATTTTGAGTCACTTTTGAGTCATTCACCATTAAACGGGTTTGAAGGTCTAAGAACTCAAAGTGGGCCTTGTAGAAGAAGGAGAAATTGGAGATTGAAAGATCTTGGTTGTGTTCTTCTAGTGAAGAAGGGTAGGAATCCGAAATTTGGAGGTATTTGGCAAAGATTTGAAGGATCTACCATTTTTGGAATTTGAAGCTTTGAACGAACTTGAAAGTGGGTCTTATTGAAGAAGGCGAAATTGAAGGTTGAAACCTATTGGGCTTTGTTCTCTACATCAAAGAGAACTTAGATTCGAAATTTAAGCTAATTTGGAGTTGATTTGAGGGTAGTTGAGTTTTTGAAATTGTTTTTGTGTTCTTGAGGGTATTCATATCTTCATGTGAGGAAGATGACCCAAAAGCTTGTTTGATCCAAAATTTCTAGGTCAAAGTTGAAAAAAATGGTTTGTTCGCGCCAAAAAAGGGAAAATATTAGGTTGTGTGGGCCCAAGATAAGTCACCAAATCGAAAAATCCAGTTCAAAATTGAGATGGGGGGGGGGGGGACGGAGGGGCGGGGGGAAGCCACATCGGCATTGTGCAAGGGCCGTTAGTGGTTTTGGCCGACGTTCGAGCCGCGACGCGAGCTCAACGCAGCTATTCAATTTTTCTGAATTTTTTTTCTTAGTGTTTGTCACGGTTTGTCTACTTTCTAGCTTCATTTATTTGATACTTCTAACTAATTAACAACTAGTAATTGATCCTTAATTGGTTGTTAACTAGTTCTTGAGTCCGTAATTATGTTCGTACTAATTTCTTTGTTCTTTTCTCTTTTAATCTCGTTGAAACTTCTTGATTCATGTCCGCTAGATTGATTTGAATCGTCCGTCCTTCTTAATCTAACAAGAATCTATTCCGACCAAGAGTAGCATTTGATACTTTGTGACTAATCGACATTACAAGAACACAATCTTTGGCCGAGGCAATTTGAGAGGCAATTAAAGGTGCGCATACTTGAGCGATCGTGAGTTGTTTTCCACTAACCTAACGTGTTTGTTTGTTTGTTTTGTTGAGTTTATTTACTAGGTACCATGGCAAACGAGGAGGAAATTCCGACTCCCACCCGAGAAGTAACACTTAATGAATTGACTTCAACGTTAGCCGAGATGAACAAATAAATGGGGAGCATATCTAGTCGAACAGGAAATGTGGAAGGAGAGATGGGGGCTCTAAAAGGGAGCATAGGCTCTAAAGGGAGCATAAGGGAATTGTCATATGCTCATAAGTCCAATATCAAGGACCAACAAGTAGGGAACATCTTGACCAATCTCCTACCTTGTCACCCGGGACCGTTCACTAATTGTATAACCCCACTCCCCAAAACACTCCTCAAGACACCACTCTCCAAAATACCATCCTCACCACACCAAACAACATTCCAATACACCAACGGAACAATCCACCTCCACTTCCAAATGACCCACCACCACATGAACCATTGCCACCCCAAAACCGTCAAAATGTCCAACAACCAAACCGGGATGATCCAATATTTGATGATGACGAGGTAGATAATTCCATTCTCGAGCACAATGCCAATCGAGTGTGGAGGCAACAAGGAGAAGCACAAGGAGTCTATCGAGGGAGAGGTGGTAGGAATGGTCCACATCCTCAAATGGGAAGGCAAAGAGGTTATCAAGCCCGTGATGATCATCAAGATCGAGATGTTCGTCGAGATCGTGAATTCTATGGTGATGACTATGGAAGAGAACCGTATGGGAATCATGGAAACTATGGGAGCAATGGGGGTCGGGACACGAGTCTCAACTCCATTAAAGTGTCTCTTCCAAGTTCCAAAGGAGATAGTGATCCTGGTGTGCTTCTTGAATGGATAATGCAATGTGATCGGGTCTTCTTAACAAATGACATGTCCGAGGTGAAAAAAACATCTTATGCCATTGCCTAATTCGAAGGATTCGCCTCCACATGGTGGGAAACTCAAGTGAAAGTGAGGAGATTACATGGTCTTCCCCCAATACCTACTTGGGAGGAGCTGAAGGATATCTTAAAGCCCAAGTATGTTACCGAATGATACAAGCAAGAGCAACTCAAGAAGGTATACACTTTGAAGCAACGAAACAAGAGTGTGGAAGAATACCATGATGGGTTCCAACTTGTGAAAATGAGAATCAACTTTGAAGAAAATGGATTGAATGCCATGACTCGGTTCCGGGCCGGGTTGAATAGCGACATTGCTTCCTAAATGAGACTCCACAACTATCAAGATATTGATGAAACTCTTGAAGCGGTGATTGAGATAGAGGAGGGTCTCAAGGAAGACAAGCTCAATAAGTCGAGAGGTTACACAAGTTTGTGGAACAACAACCAAGAACGAGGAACTTTTTCCTCAAATTGGCAAAAGAACAAGGGAAACATGCAAGAATCCAAGAAGCCCTTTGAAAAGAATAATCAAATTGAGAAACATTCCCTAAAGCTTGTCCCAAAGGAAGGAGGTACGAAGTCTATTCCCATCCAATGCTTTAAATATCATGGCTTTGGCCATAGAGCAAGTGAGTGCCCCAGTCGAAGAGCCTTTATTTTGAGAGACATTTATAGTGATGATGAGGGAGAATTCAAGGAGGGAGGTGATGAGGGCAATCACGAGCATGATGAATTTTAGAGTAATGAAGAACAAGATGATGGTGATATCACCGTTCGACTTTGTTTGGCCAGGAAGGTGATGACATGTATGACCATGCCTCAATAAGGGGGCCTTCTGTCACGACCCAACCCCGTAAAGCCGTGGCTAGCGCCCGAACCGGCACCCGTACGTACCAAAAACCAAAAAAATAGTAACTCGAGGTACTTAGAAAAATTTGGGGGCGAGTTTCCTCGTTTTTTCTTACTAACCAAAAATTAACTCCGCACACGAAAGTACCAACAAAGGGCACACACGGGGCCAACATATCCATATACACATATATAGGCGAGCCGGATAGGTCGCCGCGTGAATAAACCGCCCAAACATACAATACGTGCATATAGGCAGTATTGTGATATAGCCACACCCACGGACATGTCTACGGACCTCTACGCAGTAACAAAATCATATGACGGAATGTGGCCCCGCCACCCGAACAAATATACACGAATGTAACAAAAGATCACCGTACCAAAATCGGGCTCCGACAAGGAGCTCTTCAAGATAGCCGAACAGTACCCTAAGTCAAGGCTCACTCAAACGTGTATCCGTACTCACGCAAGCATGAAACGCGGCCGAAGACGTGGGTCACATTTAAATATGTGCGAGTATGTAAAGCAAAAGAATAATAACAATCGAATCATACGGAAATAAAGAGGACGGAAAAGTAGTACAAGATACTCTGATCTTATAAAACTTACCTTGAACGTAAATCATGTTTTTCAAAATCATTAACGGACCGAGTATCATAATTAAAGAAATCAT
>NC_081351.1:9018877-9026544 GCF_029784015.1 Lycium ferocissimum
GAATCAATGTCGAGGTCAAAGAATAAGGTACTTCTCCAATAGAAATTGATGGTTGAGCATGTGTGTAGGTGGGTGTAGTTTGAGCTGGGGGTGTTAAAATGGAGCTCAAATTTGGTGGAGATGGCAGAGAAGATGATAATGATGAAGTTTGTGGCATGAAGAAAGGAGGGCTAGATGATTGTGACCCAGAATTTCGAGGGATATTAGAGGTAGATTGAAGTCTGCGAAGTTGCAATTGAGAGCCCATACCTACAAAACCCATCGGACCTTCCGTCAGCGAGTACAATTCGTCACAATTGAACTCCGATTGCAACTCCTTTCCTCTAATCAAGGTTTGTCCAGCCGTCATCGTGTCCTTGAGCTACCGTATTGCTTTTTCATTCATGGCTTCCCTCTTGTTGAAGTTTGCCACCTCGACTGCCATACGATCCAGTCGACTGAGAATTTCTCCGATGTCACCTGCCATTACGTTCCCACTGCGCAGGAAAGTGCTCTGATACCACTGATGTAATTACTACTACTGAGATACGAAATTACAGGAAGAAACAGTAATTAAAGAAAAGGAAATTGGTACTTCATAACTGATAAGCTCTCATAGAGCAATGGACTACATATATATCTTCCAAAAGGGAAGTGAAGGACTGAAATGTAAACAAGTAAACATAGGGACTGAACTCTAAATATGGAAGTGTAAATACTCAAACTTATTAACCACTTAACCAACTAAGGAATGTACAACTCTTCAGCCAACGTACAGCCCTTAAAGCACAGGTCCAAAATCAGTTCATATCATTTTTACAAACTTAAAGGACTATTTATGTCTAGATATATATTAAGGACCAAAATAAACCTATCCCAGTACTTTGTTAGCCTTGGACTAAAAGTGACTCAATTTTTATTTATTTTTTTAATCTGGTAACTATTAAGAAAAAGCGACTCCTTTTTACAAACTTAAAGGGCCATTTTTGTCTATACTTATATATTAAGGACCCAAATAAACCTACCCCAATACTTAAGAACCTAATTTTGTCTTTTTCTCACACAGCACCCAAGCTCAAGTATGTCGTTGGGATGATTAGAATCAGCAAAAGAATATAAACTCTAGAGATAAATCAACAGAAGGACCAACCTTCCTAGAAGCAAATTCAATTGCGGGTTTTTCAAAGGCATCAATTCCATTGAGGCGAGTTAAAATAATTTCTTGAAGTTGCTGATGGTTATAGGGACCAAAGCAAAGTCTTTGTATGCCCATACGACTTGAAATCCGTGGAAGCAACTTCTCAGGAAGATCCATAGTATTTGCAATACCTGTTGATGAGAGAGGCTACCGTTTTATTTTCACATGTAATAACTAATACAGATGGACGGAAACTGACAGCAAATTGTACACACACCTATAACGATCAGTTTTGAATGTGGCTTTGTAGGCCAATCAAGGATGTTATATAAAACCTGTAATAAAAAGATAAAAGGTCATACATAGGCAATTTGCTGTTCTTGATATTTACCATGGTGGAAACAAATATGAATCATTTACTGCTTGATTTCTTGTAACGAGGAGATCAAGTTCATCTATAAGTAGAATACAAGGCCGGTTGTCCTCTTTGCTAAATTCAGCTGCATTTGAAAACCGCTCATTCAAGAAGTGAAGAGCCTTTTTCCAACCGACCCTGTGTCCACTAAGTGCTTCATAAATAACCTGAAATAGTTGAGAGTTCAGAGAATGACAGATATTGTCTACATCATCAGAGATGAGCTACATACTTACACTATAAATATTCTCGGGTGAAGCCAATTTTAGGCCATTAATCTCCACAAAACAATAAGGTTTAATGCTCCCTGCATCAGCTTCACACCTTAAATTCCTCATTACTGCTAGTACACTCATTGTCTGCAGTACAGTGCAGATCAAGAAAGAAATCAGTAATGTATGACCAGCCTAAACATAGAGACAATACATAACTGGTTGGTGTTAACAGTTAAGTGTCTTCTCTTGAGCCAATAGATACCTTTCCTGTTCCAGGAACACCGTGTATATAAAGGCATCTACCCAGGCATTGATCCTCACATATGGCACCTTTTATGAATGTAGTTATCTCTTCCATTTCTCTGCAAAAGGGAGCACTTGTTTGTCAGATAAATACCAAGTAAATTGCATAAAGATTACACCTCAGGAAAGACATACTTAGTCCTACAAGGTAGAGACTTGGGCAGAGTTGCCAGTAAAAGAGTTGCTTTTGCTTTCTCAATTTCAGTAAGCTTGTGAGATCTCACATGTTCCGGTATCTTCTTTGCACCTATCTTTTGTAGTCCAAAAAAACGTCCCTTCCTTGAATTCTGCACTACTTAAATAAACAATTTAGCCTTCTGCTTAGCCAATATGAAGAAATGAACTAGGAATCAAACAAAGGACAAGTTGTTTACTGCAGCCAATGGATGAGCTGGAGACGGTCTGGTTAACGGACTACTTTGGTTTTCCTCTTCATATTCTATATCTTCCACGTCAGACTCTGGATCTTCGTAAGGGTTCCAGTCCTCATCGTTCTCTTCTTCATCATCCTACCAAATGAGAAAAAAATATTTCAACATGTATCAACAAAAGGTTCCACAAATATCATCAGAAATTCTTTTGAACATACTACATCATTATCTTCAATCTCAGCAATGCGCTTGAAACTATGCCAGTGAATGTCATATTCATATTCACAGAGGAAAACATCATCTCCAGCATTTGTCGCCTTCCCAAATTCTTTTGGATTCATAACATAGCAATGCCTGATGACAGATTCCATCTGCAGACACAATCAATAGTCTTTATTAACATATGTAATGGTCGCTCAGAACATGTCCCGTCAATATCAGACTGCCTGATTAGCAGAGAAGTTGAGGCCTTGGCTGCTTTGCATTAGGATGAATCCTGCTCCACTAAATTAGTTATAACATCCAAAACCCCAAAAGAAATCTTAGCACTTGCACTCATTCAGCTTTGAGAACTCTATACAAGAGCGACACCTAATGATAGATTGCTAAATTCACAAACACCTCATCTTTTGCTTTAGGGAAGTTATTCATCGATTGAACTGATCAACAATTAAAGGACATTTTTCTTCCTTAACAAACTCTTTTTTGGACAAGTTTTTTCTTCCTAACTTACAATCCTCAACTCAGGAAATAAGAGGCATATAATTTCCACAGTAAAAATCATTACATTGTAAACAAAAAAGAGAATAGCATTATATTACCTCAACATCAGCAAAATCATTAGTCCGATAAATTTCTCTCCTTAAGTTATGTGGCTGTCTTCCTGCAGCCGTCTCCTCAGGAATCATATACCAATGTGCCCGAAACCAGTAGTTACGGTCCACTTCTTTCCAGATACTTTAACAGTGATATCACAATTAACCAAACATCACAACCATATTGATATGTAGAATTGAAGAAACCAAAAAAAGTTCCTATAATAAACATTGAAAATAAAAGGTTCACATACCTCTCAATACGAGCTGCCCACAGATCACTGTCAAGTAACTTTTCCTTGGCAGTTCTCACCCGTCTCTTCCCCTTGGGCGGTGCGGGCATTTCCACAACTTTCCCTAATTTTTTCGCCTCACAATACAGACAAATCCAATCCCCTTCAGGAACCTCTTTCAATGGTGGCTTCAAACACTTCAAATGAAACCCTCCTAAGCATTCATCACATTCGATCATAATTACCCGGCCTGCTGACCTGAAACAAACCTTACATTCCTCCACTTCGGGATCCTCGTAATCCGAACTAGCATCTTCTCTTCTCTTCACATATACATCATCCCCTACAGAAAACTCTCCCCCATCATAAACTACCTTTTTATAGTACACCCTCTTCTTACAACCCCTTAAAATGCTTCTTTTTTCAACACCCACATTTTTGTTCTCTGTACATTTTCTTTTCCTTTTTGATTCAGTGGGTTGCGGTGTCGAAATGGAGGTTGAAATACTGGCCTTTGATTTTCTTTTCGCTGAACTGGCGACATTTTTGGGAGTGAAGTTGAGAGATTTGCGGAGGCCCGCAGAAGACGGAGGTGATGGTGGTGGTGGTAGTGGGGTCCGAGGGGTGGACCTAAGGCGGAGGGAGCGGCGGGCGGGGGTGGGGTTTAGGGTTTGTGGGGTTGGAGGGATAATAGGGTTCAAAGGAGATGAATTGGAAATGGGCAATGGTTTTTGTTGCTTAATGGGGGTTGTATTAAGGGATTGTTTGGCTTTCTTCTTTGGGGTTTCTGCCATTGAAAGGTTCTTCAGAAATGTAAACAATTGCTTTACCACCAGCTACAATTTGTTCAATTCCCTTGCAAGCCTACAGAAGAATGCTATCACAATTTGAGTGTTCTGATATTCAAAATTTCAGTTCAAAGTGGAAATGAAAGAAAAGAATGAAGAAGAACACCAGAAGCTTTGCAAGGTATAGATTATACAAGAAATCACATATCATGCAAAAAGAAGAAGAAAGAACTTTGCATCAAAAAAGAAAACCTTGCATTATTGAAAATTGAGCCTTTGTCAATTAGCTTCTTCAATTGAGATCACCAACAACAACATACCCAGTATAATCCAACAAGTAGTGTCTGGGAAGGGTAGGATGTACGCAAACTTTACCCCTACCTTTGTGGGGTAGAGAGGTTGTTTTCGATAGACGCTCGGCTCAAAAGAAGAGTAATGAAAGCAGGGTTGAAAGGAAAATAATGACAGCAAAATAGCAAGATGAACAAAGCAAATGAAGCAACAAGTATTAGTAAAAATTGAAGAAGAAGATACTACGCAAATCCTAAATAATACTACTAAATAAGGAGAAGAGGACACTAATGCCCTGCCTCTCCCACATAAAAGTACAACAACACTCTGGCTACCTACTATCCCTCTACTAATTCTCGAACTTCATACTTTCCTGCCTAGGGTCATGTACTCAGTAAGCTGAAGATATGTCATATCCTTTCTAATCACCTTCCCCAGTTCTTCTTCGGCCTACATTTACCTCTCCTAAAACGTGTTATAGCGAACTTCTCACACCTGCTTACTGGTGCATCTACGCACCTCCTCTTCACATGTCCGAACCATTTCAACCTCGCTTCCCTCATCTTATCAGCCAACAGAGGTCACTCCAACTTTGTCTTGTATAACTTTGTTCATAATCCTATCTCTCCTAGTATGCCCACACATCCATCTGAGCATCGACATCTCCACTACCTACATATTCTGAACGTGTGCGTTCTTGACGGGCCAGAGCTCTACCCCATACAACAATATAGGTCTAACCACCACTCCAAAATATCATTAATAAAAATATAGAGAAACAAAAGCATATAGAAACCGCAGGATAAAAAAGAAAACAAATATAAAACAGAAGATAAACCAAAGCAGTTCCCAGAAGAAGAGAAAGTAAATCACTCTAAAACACAGAAAAATAGTGAAACGACCTTAATTACCTGAAACGGTGAAAACCAACCAACAAACGGAAAATATACAAAATCAGAGGAAAACTTTTAGAATAATATCTGTTTGGCCATGAAATTTGATCAGATTTTGAAAATTTATCTTCAAAATAATGTCAAGCTCCAAAAAATTGGTCTCAGAAATTTCACCTCCACTCACAAAACTTTAATATTTTTTTCCAAGTAAAATGCATATCCAAACACAACTTCAAAATCTATGGCCAAACAGGAGCTTAATCATTACACTTTCAAAAAGTAAAACAACAGAAAACCATATGAGCATTGGAATAGAAACTCGATATCCGAAATCGAAAAATGTGGAGGAGTTATATTACCTCGATGGCACTGCGAGATGAGAAATCTCAGGCGGCAATTGGAGAGTAGAAAGGAAAGGGGAGAAACGGCGCTGAAGGGAAAGGGACAAAAATGGCGGGAAACATGATTTTATTGCACTAAACATTCCCATATATGATTTAGTTTCTAATACACCTCATGTATTTTAAAATTAAGCACTTCCGCCCACATATATTAAGAAAATCATACACTTAAACCCTTATGAGGAATATTCATAACTTAGTACATTAAGATATAATTATTAAAAGATAAAGGTAAATTATAAATACCACAAGTTACTTAATAAGATTTATTAATTATTAATAATAAATTTTTAGAAAGGCATGGCAAAATACTATAGAATTCCAGACCTACAAAAGTAATACTACGACTACTAGTATGCACGGATAAGAAAGACAATACTCATGTAATATTTCATAAATCTGGGTTAGGTGTGAATGTTTTAAATGAGTGTTAACGTGAAATTTTAGCCGTATGAAGTCCCATCGGGATGATTTTTGGTGGAAATAGCTATCTTGGAATCAAGACGAGAATCGGCTAAGTTTTCGATAAGTCTGTCTTCCAGCCTCATTTCGTTAAAATCCATTGGGAATTTGAGAAAACTTAAAACACAAAAGTTGTAGCCCTTTGAGATACCTTTCCAGCGATATATGGTGCAGCTCAAATGGAGATTTATACAAAAAGTTATGTCTGTTATACTAAACTACGCTCGGCAGCCCCTAAAGCGAGCTGGGAGCTCGCTGAGCGAGTGCCCAAGCGAGGCTTGAGCTCGCCCTGGAGCTCACTCAAAGAGGTACAGAGCGAGGGGGGAGCTCACTTTGGAGCTCGCTCAGCGAACCAAGGGGTACTTTGCCCCGGGCCTATAAAAGCGACCCTTAGGTCATTTTATGTCATTTTTGACGTTCCAACTTCGTTCTAAAGCCCTAAGCAGCCGTTTTTCTCCTCTCCTCATCCTCCAACATCAAGGTAAGATCGCTCTAACAATTTCTATGTAATTCTAACTCTAATTTATGATTAGTAACATGATTCTTCAACCAAACATAGGATTTTCAAGGTAAATCCTTCTCAAGGGATTCAAAGCTATGGTTTTGGTGTTCTTCGTCAGAGAAGAAGTTTAGTTCGTTAGATTGGAACAATTACAAGTATGTAGGGCTTCTATCCATGTGTAGGATCATTGCTCTTCCCATGCCACGTTTAATCCATGAAAATACGACTTCTCCTCAGAGTTAGAAAATTATGTCTCAGTTCATGATAAACCCTAGATATATGTCAATATTTATATGTTATTATGCTCAATCATGTTTCCATTAATTGTATCATGAATATCATTTCGATTACTATGAAACTGTCTGTAATATACAAATACTCATGTTATGAATTCCATGGGTTCTCAATTACAAGTCATGAACCAATATTACTCTATATACAAGTAATATTATACGTACAAGTCATTTTATAACTCATGTTTACAAGTCATGATTACAAGCCATGCTTACAAGTCATGCTTACAAGTCATGTTATAAAAAATACCATGGGCTCAGATGCCACATATATTCATGTTCATGTTTTGGGAGTAGCATAGGTTTACCGAGAATGTGCAGACCACTTGAAACTACGTAGGGTAAGGATCGCTCCACCGAGTTAGGACGATACCTTCAGACTATTGATAGGATCATTTCATGTCATTGTTCATGTCTCATACCCAAGCAAAGGTTGGGATTGCTCTGTTGGTCGAGCGTGTACCAGACTCTACGTTCTCACGTGGTGATTTCATGTTGTCGGTTATACTAAGGCTCTCCCACATATATATTATGTCGGTTTTACTCATGTTATATTATATTCATGTCA
>NC_081351.1:9026644-9069903 GCF_029784015.1 Lycium ferocissimum
TACTTTCAATCTTTTGAGTTTAGACGGCTATTTTTTTGATATTCGTTGTGAGACTTAAATAGACATAGTCCATCGATATATTAGCAGAGACTTTGAAATGTTCGCCAGAGTGTTGGCATTTATTTCAGATGTTTTAAACTTAAATCAGTAATTTCTCATTTAATATATTTCAGTCAGACTTTTAGTAGATCAGCATGTGTTAGTCTTATATCCTTATTATTGCATGTTTTTATATCAAATGTTGATTTAGCCAGCCTATAGGTTCGCTCGGTCACGTGCAGTTCGGCACCGAGTGTCGTGTTATGCCCAGGCCATGGTTCGGGGCGTGACAAAGCTTGATATCAGAGCACTAGGTTCAAGTGTCTTAGGGAGTCTATGAAGCTAGTGGGGTCGCCTTTATATGTATGAGGGCCCCACACATATAAACGAGTTGACCGCCGACATTCGGATTTGTTTCACTTCCTTCATACTACTAGTTCGTGCGGTTAGAAGATTTTTAAGAATTCTTTCTAACTCGTGCGACCATATATTTCGTAATGGCTCCGAAAAGAAAGAACAACAAGAGGACTACGGCTACTAGCCAGAGGGCTACCGCTAATGCAACCCCAGAAGAGAACACTCAGGCTCAGACGACCGCCCCATCTAATGCTACAGGTACGCCTCCTAATGCTTCGGATGCGGATGTTAGAGGAGTCATTCAGCTGCTCACTCATATTTTAGCTAACCAGGCCTAACGACAAGAAACAACACCTAGCTCAGGTGCTAGTAGTGGGTCGAATTCTACAACTCAGGAGTTTCTGCGGATGAAGCCGCTAGTGTTCATAGGGTCTAAGAAGGATGAGGACCCGCATAATTTCATTGAAGGACTCCAAAAAGTATTTCGCGTGATGCATGCTACTGATACAGAGGCAGCAAAATTTGGAGCTTTCAAGTTGCAAGATGTGGCCTATATTTGGTATGAGATATGGGAACAGTCTCGAGGGGAGGATGCACTTCCTGCTACTAGGGATGAATTTGAAAATGCGTTTATTTAGCACTACATGCCAATTGAGGTCAGGGAAGCCAAGGCTACTGAGTTTGAGAACCTAAGGAAGAATGACATGATGGTCCTGGACTACTATCTCAAATTCGTGTCATTGTCCAGAGATGCTCCTCACACGGTTCCTGATATGAGGGTCGTATTTAGAAGGTTTGTGATTGGGCTTAAACCCGAATTACATAGGAATGCCAATACAGTCGCTCAGAATGACAAGATGACTATTTCCAAGATACTGGTATTTGTGCAAGGTAATGAGGCTAGGTTGAAGGAAGAAGAAGCCCTGCAGAAGCAGAAAGATAGGGAATTCAGCGAGAGGGCTAAGTCTACTAGTAATTTCAGTCAGGGAGGATCTCAAGGAGGTGGAAATGAGCAGTTCTTTAAAAATAAGTCATCAGGACCTGCTCCCTCTACAGCTAGTGACCATCTCAGAGGTCCAAGTTTAATTAGAAAGCCCGAAACTTCAAAAACAGCGAAGCTGGCAACACAGCCGGTTGCGACCGACCATGGTTTCCGAAAGCTAAGATCACCTTGAACACTCGGGTACGGTCGGTGAGGTCACTTTTACGCGGGATTGCACCTCGACCAAGACGGTACCGAAGTTAATATAGCTCAGTCCACTAATTCAACAGCTCCCTGAAATTCTCAAGCCCAGTAAGGGCGTGAGGCAATAAAGTCTGGAAATACGGGTGGTGGTCAGAACCGTCTGTATGCACTGTCAGGACGTCAGGATACAGAGGCTCGTGGAGATATTGTCACAGGTATGCTAACAGTTTTCACCTTCATTGTTTTTGCTCTTATGGACCCAGGGTCCACTCTATCTTATGTAAACCCTTATATTGCTAAGAAATATGGGATAGAACCCGAAAAATTGTATGAACCCTTTGAAGTATCCACACCAGTTGGGGGAATCGCTATAGGGACGTATCTATGAAATTCGTCCGTGTTAATCTACCACCGCAGTACCATAGCATACTTAATAGAATTAGAGATGATAGACTTTGATGTAATCATGCGTATGGATTGGTTAGAGTCCTGTTATGCCTCAGTGGGTTGTAGAACCAAAATAGTAACCTTTGATTTACTTGATAAACTTATAGAATGGAAGGGTAATTGAGTAGCACCTTGGGGTAGATTTATTTCCTATCTTAGAGCCATAAAGATGATTTCCAAGGGGCGTATTTACCACTTAGATCGAGTCAGGGATGCAGATGCCCAGACTCCGACTCTCTAGTTAGTACTAGTTGTCAGTGAGTTTCCAGAAGTCTTTATAGATGATCTACCGGAAGTTCCTCCAGATAGGGAAATTGACTTTGGGATTGCTCTACTTCTCGGCACTAAGCCGATATCTATCCCGCCGTATAGAATGGCCCTAGCAGAATTGAAAGAGTTAAAAGTTCAGTTGAAAGATCTTCTTGACAAGGGATTTATAAGGCCAAGTGTCTCACCTTAGGGCGCGCCGGTCTTGTTTGTCCGAAAGAAAGATGGATCCTTGCGTATGTGTATAGATTATCGGCAGTTGAAAAAGGTCACCATTAAGAACAAGTATCCACTTCCCAGAATAGACAACTTATTCAATCAAATTTAGGGTGCTAGTGTCATTCCAAGATTGACCTTAGATTAGGCTCCCATCAGCTAAAGGTTAAGGAAGTTGATATTCTGAAGACCGCTTTCAGAAATCGTTATGGCCATTTTGAATTTCTTGACATGTCCTTCAGATTGACGAACGCACCAACAAATTTCATGGATCTTATGAACTCTATCTCAATTTATTCGTCATTATATTTATTGATGATATCCTGGTATATTCCCGTAGTGAGGCTGACCATTCAGAGCATCTCAGAATAGTATTACAGACACTCAAGGATTGCGAGCTTTATGTAAAATTCTCAAAATGCGAGTTTTAGCTAAAGTCAGTGGCATTCTTAGGCCATGTTATTTTAGGCGAAAGCGTTAAAGTTGATTTTCGAAAAGTTGACGCACAGTTAATTGGCCCCGGACCCACCTCAAGATCGACATCGAAGTTTCTTGGGTCTGGCAGGTTATTACAGGCGGTTCGTGGAGGGATTTTCCTCTATCTTAGCTCCGTTGAAGAAGTTGACTCAGAAAAAGGTTAAGTTTCAGTGATCTGATGCATGCGAACAGAGTTTCGAAGAGTTGAAGAAGAGATTGACTTACGCTCCACTTTGATGCTACAGAACCAGAAGGGTTCGTGGTTTATTGTGATGCTTCGGGATGGGAAAGTTATAGCTTATGCATCCAGGCAGCTCAAGGCTCATGAAAAGAACTATCTGACTCATGATCTAGAATTGGCAGCTGTGGTTTTTGCACTAAAGATATGGCAACATTATTTATATAGAGTGCATGTGGATATTTTCACTAACCACAAAAGCCTGCAGTATATTTTCAAGCAGCGCGAATGGTATTTTAGACATAGAAGATGGCATGAATTGCTTAAGGACTATGATGTGAATATTCTCTATTATGCAGGAAGGCGAATGTAGTAGCCGATGCTCTTAGTCAGCGTTCCATGAGAAGTTTAGCTCACATTGATACAAATAAGAGAGTTATGACCAAGGAAGTTCACCGTTTGGCCAGCCTTGGAGTTCAACTTTTGGACTCCGAGGATGACGGTGTGGTTGTTCGAGTATATGCTCTTTCCTCCTTAGTCGTTGAAGTTAAGAAGAAGCGACAATGATCCCTACTTATTGCGGCTAAAAGAGGGATTCACAAGCATAAGCGACGCTTTTGAACAAGGGGGAGATGACGGTACACCTTGAGATACCGATGCAGATTATGCGTTCCAGATATAGATGGGCTCAGAGAGCGAATTATGTCAGAAGCTCACCATTCTAGGTATTCCATTCAACCAGGTTCCACGAAAATGTACCATGCTCTTAAGGAGATTTATTGGTGGAATGACATGAAAAAGAACATAGCAGATTTTGTAGTTAAGTGTCCGAATTGTAAGCAAGTGAAAGCCAAACACTATAGGCTTGGTGGCTTGGCTCAGAATATTGATATTCCCGTTTGGAAGTGGGAGATGATAAGCATGGATTTCATAACAGGTCTATCTCATTCAGCTAGGAGGCATGACTCGATTTGGGTGATTGTGGACAGACTTACGAAGTCAGCGCACTTCTTGCCAGTTAAGACAACAGATTCAGCGGAGGACTATGCCAAGTTGTATATTCGTGAAATTGTCAGACTTCATGGGACTCCAGTGTCCATTATTTCAGATCATGGTGCCCAGTTCACAACAAATTTTTGGAGATCCTTTCAGAAAGGATTGGGTATAAAATTTAATCTCAGTACATCTTTTCACCCTCAGACAGATGGCCAGGCAGAGCGCACCATTTAGACCCTCGAGGATATGTTGAGGGCATGTGTCCTTGATTTCAAAGGTTATTGGGATGATCACTTGCCTCTTATTGAGTTTCCTTCCAATAACATTTACAATGCTAGTATTGGAATGGCACCATATAAAGCTTTGTATAGGCGCAGATGTAGATCACCGATTGGTTGGTTCGAAGTTGGTCAAGCAGAATTGTTGGGACCGAATTTGGTCTATTAGGCCATGGAGAAAGCCAAGTTGATTTCAAGAGTGTTTGAGAACGGCTCAGAATCACTAAAAGTCTTACACAGATGTGAGACGAAGAGACTTAGAGTTTCAAGTTAATGACAGGGTATTTCTTAAGGTCTCACCTATAAAGGGTGTCACGAGGTTTGGAAAGAAGGGGAAGCTTAGTTCCCGCTATATTGGACCATACAAAATCCTACGAAGGGTTGGTCAAGTGGCTTATGAGCTCAAGTTTCCACAAGACTTGGTAGTTGTGCGCCCCGTATTTCATGTGTCCATGTTGAGAGTGTGTGGGAGACCCATTGTTGATTGTCCCGACTGATAGCATAACAGT
Organism: Lycium ferocissimum; assembly: GCF_029784015.1. Classification (NCBI taxonomy): domain Eukaryota; kingdom Viridiplantae; phylum Streptophyta; class Magnoliopsida; order Solanales; family Solanaceae; genus Lycium; species Lycium ferocissimum. The sequence goes on from NC_081351.1 coordinate 9,031,595, forward strand.
CAATGATAGTTTGACTTATGAAAACGTCCCAGTGAAAATCCTTGATTGTCAAGTTCGCAAGTTGAGAATGAAAGAAGTTGCTTCAGTGAAAGTCCTTTGGGGGAGTGAGAAAGTTGAGGAGGCTACATAGGAAGCCGAAGAGGACATGAAGTCCAGATATCCCTATCTCTTTAAAGAGTCAGCAGAAAATATTGAAGGTAATTTACCTTCCTATTAAGATTCCATTCTATAGTTTCCATGTCTTTCAGTCAGTCCAGTAGTCACTCAGTCCAACGACATTCAGTCAGTTCAGTAGTTATTCAGTTCAACAAACAATTCAGTTTAGTATTCTTTTTAGTTCAGTATTCATGTGTTCATAACAGTAGTGTACACATGTTCCCATCAGTTTAGTTAACCAGAACCCATCATTTGAGGATGAATAAATCCAAGGGGAGATAATGTTACACCCCGAATCTTAGAACAAAGGTTAGACTCGTATCATTAAAGTTTTAGCAGAAAATTTGAAAGTTTGTACGTATTACAAAAGTGGTTGACAAGTCTACTTCAGGCACCCATAACCCCTTGATTAGTTGAGAATTTGTAAATGGTTCCATAATGAAAGTTGTAGTACGTAGTAATACCTTTCCAGGCATATAAGGACTAGGCCAATTGGAGTTCGAACAAAGGAGATATGATCATCTCAAATGGCTAATAGAGAGGTTCTTAAGATTCGGTAGAATCGACTAAGTTTTCGATATGTCTTCCTTCCAGCCCAATTCGGGAAAATCCGTTGATAATTTGAGAAAACTTAAAACATGAAATTTGTATCCTTTTGAAATAGCTTTCCAACGGTATATTGTGAAGCCTAAACAGAGCTCTGTGCTAGGAGTTATGCCCATTTTACTGAACGCTGTCGATTGAGTGTAAAAGTGACAGCGGAGCTAGCCCCAAAGCGAGGCATGGGCTCGCCTTGGACCGCGCTCAGTGAGGTAGGGGTCCAAAAGTGGGAAAATTCAAGAAAATTATCTAAGTGTAAAATTGATAAGGGAGCTCGCCGAGTTAAGTTCAAAATGCCCCATGCTATAAATTCAATACTTAACTCGAAATTTCAGTTATTAGACATTACAACTTCGCTCTAAAGCCCTAAGTAGTTGTTTTCCTCCTCTCCTCATCCTTTTGCGTCAAGGTAAGATCGCTTTAACGATTTCTACGTAATTCCAAAAATTATTCATGATTGGTGACATGATACTTCAACCAAATCATAGGATTTCCAAGGTAAATGCCTCCCAAACGATTCAAAGCTAGAGTTTTGGTGTTCTACGTCAGAAAAGCAGTTTAGTTCGTTAGATTGGAGTGATTACAGGTATGTGAGGCTAACTATCTACGTTAGGGGATGTTCATGATTCTCTGTACGCCTCGTTCTTCATACTTATTAGTAAATTGCCTCAGAATATAGCTTAGCCCTAGTTTCATGAATAGTTGTAGAACTTCTATCTTCTGGGGATACAACTTCATAATTCCTTCATGGTTATCATTTTGAATATCATGAACTCAGTACATAATCATTATGGACTTTTGTATTGACATCACATGATTCTCAGTCAGTGTATAATCAGTCATTGGCTTAAGTTCCATAATCAGAAACAGTTATCATGCTATCAGTTATATCTCAGTCTCCATATCATGAATTGCTTAATGTTGAACACATGTGTCTGTATTTTGGGCCCTAGGCCACAGTTTATGCATACGTATTACTTGGGCCTGAGGCCATAGTTTTATGCATATTCACTTGGGCTCTAGGCCACAGTTTATATTTACAGTTATACAGGTGATTCTACATTCAGAACAGGGAGTACTTTAGATCCTTACCTTCCTGTTTAGTTCAGTCTACAGTTATCAGTTTCAGTTTCAGTACTTATATTTCTTTCTTTTAGTTGCTTTACATACCAGTACAATTCAAATGTACTAATGTCCCTCTTTATTGCTTATGGGCCTGCATCGCGACGACTTGTTTGTTGGCGATTCAGCTAGCTAGGATTTGCTCGTATCAGCTGCTTGGTAAGCCCCCAGTTCCTCTGGGGTGTTATCCTGCTTTCATTCTTTTCAGTTTTAAATAGTTATCTTTTCAGTATTCGTTAAAGGCTTCATAGACATAGTCCACTCAGTCAGATATTAGCAGACTTTGAAATGTTAGCGGTGTTGGCATTTATTTTAGATGTTTTAAACTTGAATCAGTAATTCTGCATTTAATATATTTCACGAAACTTTTAGAACATCAGCATGTATTAGTCTTATTTCCTTATTATTTCATGTTTTGATACCACATGTTGATTCAGCCAGCCTATAGCTTCGCTCGGTCACATGCAGTTAGGCACCGAGTGCCGTGTTACGCCCAGGCCATGGTTCGGGGCATGACAGGCAAGCAAGGTCACTTTATAAGAGACTGCCCATCAGTGAAAAAGTGTGCCAGGCATAATGTGGCTCAGTCCACAAACTCTACAGCTCCTCGTAACCCTCAAGCCCAAGTTGGGTGTAATACAGCTAAGTGTGGTGATACAGGCCTTCGTCAGAATCGCTTGCACGCTTTAGCAGGTCCTCACGACCTAGAGACATGCCAGAGGTATGACGGTGATATCTCTAATGTAAGACCCCACTGGATATCATGTTATGACTTTAGCCACAGGGGGTAGAAATTGATTGCCATGGTTTTGAACAAAAAGGTTGACTAAGGGCAAATTACCTATGATTCTTAATTGTTATAACTTTTCAGAAAAAGTATTTTTTTTCGTATGACCCATGCATGTGAATAAAAAGATGGTGTACGACACTTAAACCATGGGCAGATGATATTAAATTTCAGGGAATAATTTTAGTTTATTTAAGTTGAATCTGATCAGAACCAGAGAGTAGTTTGCTTAAGTTTAATCAGGTCAGAACCAAAAATATGATGTTAGTAAGTTACTATGAGAAGGAAATATTATTAAGATATAAGAAAATGTGACAGTTCCCTCTTAGGTTATATGATTATGTATTTACCTGGGATGTGTATAACTAGAGTTGATATTTTGAAGTGTATAGAGAGTTCGAGGTTAGGTATTCCGATCTTTTTTCCATTTAAGACAGAAGAAATTTTCCTAAGTGTGATCCATGTCTATAGTTCAAGAAAGACAGTGTACGACCGTAGAACAGTGTCGGATGATAGGGGAGTTAGAAATAACCTTATGCTTCACTTTAATATTCAGAGCAGAACCAGAGAACATGATGCTAGCAGGTGGATAGTAGAAGAATAGTAAGTAAGTTTTGAGTAAATACAGTGAATTAGCAATTTCAACAGAGCTAGTAGAGGTACGATTTGATTTCCTTAGTTAGGTTAACACTAGTGAATGGGTACCAGTTTGAATACACCGAATGAATGTTAGAACCCAATGATTTTAAGTTAAATCTGTAATACAGTGACAGTGGAAGAAGAAAATCAGCTAGGCAGTAAGTGAGAAAACTACAGAAGGATAGTCTTTAAAAGTTATCAAAAATGGGTCTCCCTAAGATTGTCAGTGTGAGCAGAGTTAAGTCGTTAAGACAGAATACGCTAGTTATGAAAATGTTAGCCTGTCTATATAAGTAATTTAGTTTTTCCTAGTAAGGAATATTTCTCAGAGATGAGTCGTCATGTTACGTAAAGTGCAAAGAATTGCAGAAGGTAAGGAAAGTCTGTCAGATCCCAACAAAAGAGAAGGATTCGCAAGTATAAGACCTTAAGCTTTGGTCTAAGGGAGAGATGTGCACATCATTAATAAGTCCAGTTAAATATTTGAAAATGCAAAGCGTTAGCATGAATATGAAGAACCTCCGTTCAGTAATGAGGGCATAATGAGATAGTCCCCAGAAGGAATATTCCTCACATGTATAATAAACACAAAGTGAGTAGAATGGGCATCGAACAATTTGTGTCAAGATCAGTTATGTCGATTAAGCGATAAAAAATAAAAAGGTATAAGATCATGCCCAGTAATGTGTCACAGGGGTAGTACCTTTGCACGAGACCCTAGTCTTCAGGGTGCTGGTCAAAGACTTAGCACACAACAGTACTATGGGTATTTCAGGGAGTGTCTCAGAAAGAAATCAAGTATGTGGAGCTTAGTTCATGTTGAGGAAAATAAGAAGATCATGGTGAGATAGGGTCATCGTTTAGCAAACCTAGGAGTTTCAACTTTTGGACCCCGAAGATGGTAGAGTTTTTGTACAGAACAGAGCCAAATCCCCTTAGTAGCTGAGCAAAAGAAGAAAACAGTTTCATGATCCTTATCTATTGCAGCTAAAGGAAGGGATTCACAGACATAAATCCATGGCTTTCGAACAATGGGGAGATGATGGTACGCTAAGGTACCAAGGAGAAATTATATGTCCTAGAGGTAGATAGAAACAATTAGAGGATATGTTGAGGCCATGTGTTCTACATGTTAAAGGTAATTGGGATGATCATTTGCCTCTCATTGAGTTTGTTTCTAATTATCAATATCATGCCAGTATCAAGATGACACCGTTTGAAGCCTTGTATGGGCGAAGTTAGGGGTGTCAATAGTTTGTAAAAGACTAACTTAACCGATCGAACCGAACCGATTTTTAGGTTTTCTTTAAGAAAACTGACGGTTTTTACATAAATTTATAACCGTACCAAATAATTAGGTTGGTTTTTATTTTTATAAAACTAAACTGAAAGAATACTGAACCGTACCGAATATATTTATATGTAAATATATTTTATATATTAAGTTTAAAAAATATTAAAATTTTCGCTTAGGGCTTGGGGTGGAGGAAACCACTATGAGCCGGCAACATAATTAACACTCAAGGTCCTAACACTGAAACCTATTATACAACTTCTATATATTAAAACTAAATTAGTTGTAGGATGTTGATTAATAACATGTAAGGTACAAAGTATCCGGACGATTTTGGATAGCTAACTACAAGATATTAGATATATTCCCTCTCGTATGATTTAAATTATATTTCTCTTATTGGATACTTATGTGATTTAAATTTTATCTTTTTAACATTGTTTTACACTATCGTAAAATAGTGAGAACAATCTATTTCTTATCTTCTTTCATGTTTTCTTCATTCATCACCTTTTAAACAATAAAAATGTCTAGAAAGTTTTCGTCAAAGTCCAATCGGAGTATGCATGGTATCGTGTTCTAACTTTTACTAGTGATTTTTACATGAAGTTTTTGTTTTAAAAAAATATCAAAAATTAACCCGAACCGTACCAATACTGAAGAAAAATCGAGATGGTGGGACGGGTTTCGAAAAATCTATTTTAGTTATACTAAATAAAATACCAAAAAATCGGTATGGTATAAATTGTATAAAATAATCGTTCAAACCGTACCATTGACACCCCTAGGCGAAGTTGTAGATCACCTATTCGTTGGTATGAAGTTGGCAAAACAGAATTGCTCGGGCCAGACTTGGTCCATCAGGCTATGGAAAAAAAGGGTTAAATTGATTCAGAAGTGTTTGAAAGCGGCTAAGAGCCGCCAGAAGTCCTATTCAGATGTGCAGCGCAGAGATTTAGAGTTTTATGTTAACGATTGGGAGTTTGTTGAAAGTTTTGCCTATTAAAAGCATCATGGGATTTGAGGGAAAAAAGGGAAGCTTAGTCCCATATATATTAGACCATACAGGATCCTACGAAGGATCGGTCAAGTGGCTTATGAGCTAAAATCTCCACCAGAGTTGGTCGCCGTACATTCAGTGTCATGTTATAACATTCATGTTTCCAGTATTCAGATCTCGTGTTATAACATTCATGTTTCCAATACTCAGATATTCATATTAGTTCAGCACTCAGATATTCATTTCATCTTTGTATTCAGACTTTAAGCTATGATCTCCATGTCCCCAGTACTCAGTCAGTTCAGTGCTCATTCAGCTTAGTATCAATTCAGATTAGCATTCACTCAGCTCATTATTTTTTTCAGTCCAGTATTCATGACAGTTCACTGACCACGTGTTTCCATCAGTCGCATTTATGCTTCAGTTACACTGTTATGCATGTTGTGCATATTATAATGCCCTGTGAGGCTTGTGTTGATACTTTGGTTAGTTGATATGTGTTTGGGAAATGTTGAGGTAGCTTATTTGGTTATACCTTGTGGTTTTATACATTTAGAATCATCGTACGTAAGTGATTTTAGTTTGGACGTCGGGATTTGTCTTCTGAGGTTATATGAGACTGGACATGCCTATGACTTATGCTTAAAAGTGTTTAAGTTCATGTTTGGTAAGTTAAGGAAGGATTAGAGAATAAGTGAATCGAAGCAAAAGGATTCGTTAAAAGTTATTTCTGGAAAATATAGAATATGGATCGTATAATTGAGATATGGATCGTATAATTGAGATATGGTCCGTATTTTGAGATATGGACCGTATTTAAGGATTTTAAAAATTTCTAGAGAAGGCAATTTTGGAGGTGTCATTATAAGGCCAACTATACAGACCGTATAATTTTATATAGCCAGGATGTTAGCGGTGTAATGTTATACAGCCAAGGATACGGACCGTGTATATATATATATATGATGTTACACCTCGCAAAGTTTTGTATGGTTGTGTCACAGGTAAACTAGTGTAAGATGGAGAGGACATAGAACCCTTATAAGTGTCAAGGAATACTTTTTGTTACATCCCGTATTTCCGTACGTGAAGTTGCGTCGTAAGTTAACCACATAAGCTCAAAGGACAGAGTTATCTTTGAAGTTATAAGTGTTTATGTTGTGTTTAACAAGTTATAAGCAAGTGTCGTAAAGATTAGAATTTAAGCGAATCGGAGAAAATAAGTTTTGTCGAGGTTCGGCATTTATTTGAGCGGAACACAGTCCAAGGAATTCGGACGAGGGAATTGAACCATCCAACATGAGCAAATTTATCCGAGTCAGGAGGATTTGGTCATATTCAAGCATGAAAAATCAAGAACTCAGTGTATAAAAGAATGAAGTCCCGAAATGATTTAAGACAGAAAAGTGTGACGACGAGGATTGGAAATAATATTTGGTGTTTGTATAAAGAGGCTATGGACTAGAGTTATACCACATGCTTATGATAGCGAGTATATGAAGTGTGCTAAATATGATTATATTTAAGTGAATTGAGACCAAGAAATTAATAATGTGGATACTTGGTTAAATATTAGAATAAAGTGGGAGAGTAAGGAATTAATTATGGTATTAATTAGGATTAATTGGATAAGAGATTTGGTGGACTTACATGTGGAACATAAAGGAAACTTATGGGTGACTATGTAGTGATAGTGGTGTGTTGGCAACTTATGGTGAAAGTGACTTTATAATATGATTTATATATATTTTGGGACCCACAGTCCATTTGCAATATGTACATCAAGTCTTATTCTTTGGGAACGAAAGTCTCATTTAAGGAAAGTAGGTATGGAAGCTCTTATCTACAATATTTCCTAACGTAGAGAAATATAGTGCGATCCATTTCTTGAATCCTCTGATATTAAATTCTAAGAAAACCTACAGTAACTTTATTTCAATGGACATGCATATATACAGCAAGATAAACTCCCTCTACGCAGATACATGAAGATCCCATGAGATCATTCTCGTCAAGAGCAACATACGGGTCACCGCTTTGGTCTCGTCGTTATGTTTTATCGTGTTTTGGAATCTACGGTAAGAAATCCTCTCTCCTAGATGTGTTTGAGTTATCCAAGTCGTATTTACGTTGTTAGATGAAAGAAATACGAAATTAATTGCGGGAAATCAGATAAGTTATTGTTGTTGTTGGTCTTTGTTTTGGGCAACGTAGGAGTTATATGAAGTTAATTATGGTGAATTAGATGAATTATTGTTGGAATTAATATTGGTACCATTGTTGTTGGATTGGTTGTTGCCGTTGTTGTTGTTGTTGTTGTTGATTTGAGACATAGTACAAACAAAGGAGATCTTTGAATTCTTGTAAACCAAAACCCTCGTCAATATACGGCTTATATATGTTGATATGTTGAGTTCATAGAATGTAACTAAGGAGATATTTTAAATTTAGGTTCGGGTAAAAAGGCGAGCGCCAGAGCAAAGGGTTCGTGTGGACGTCGACTTGGTAAAAATAAAAAAAAAAGGGAAAAGGTATGTAAGGCAAACCTTTCTTACTTTGGCATGATTCTTGTTATTATTCATTCTATATGTACTCCATATGATTCCATTCTTAGACGAGTAAGGTCTAAATATTTCTTGTGATGGCTTATTGATATAGTACTCCTATTCTGTCTCGAAGGGAATGCCCATAAGGTGCCAAGTTGAGTTGTGTATATGGTTTTACTAATGATTTCAAGGAAATGAGTTTTATACTAAAGGAAACATAAAGTTTGATTTTCAAAACCACTCGAAAGGAGGCGCGAGATTTTACTACTTCATTTCATTTACGATTTCTGTTTATATTCCATAATATCATCCCTTTGTATTGATATGATCATTTATTCTTTGGGTAGGATAATAAGATGAAATTGAGTACAATATAAGTAGTAAGAATTTCATAACAGTTCTACCCTCAAACCTGGAAGTATGTCCTCCTAAGTCTAGTGAGATACAAATTTGATAACTTCTTATGAAAGACTAAAGCTAATAACTGGATTGTGATGAATTGATTAGTGACTTATGATATGAATCGAAATTGATATTTGTGTTGATATGATGGTGATATTAAGCGAACGGCGCCCAGCCATCATTATTATGCCGGAAGCGGCCGTCCGAAGGGACTATTGTGATACTAGCCGGAAGCGGTTGTCCGAAAGGATTAGTCTATTAACATGTCGGAAGCGGCATATGTGTTGGATTGCATTATTTACTTAAAGATTGTTTTGAGACTTCGTGTGCACATTTATGTTTCTTCTAGCGAAGGCTACAAGTATCGAGTTAGATTGTGATTTCTTCTCTCCTAAGTCAAATTATGATTATGATTTGTTACCACCTTACATACTCAGTACATTATCCGTACTGACGTCCTTTTACCTAGGGATGCTATGTTTATGCCCACAGCCCCATATTGTTTGGCAGGTTAAGAGTATAGCTAGGATGTTTGGACGTCAGCTGGGATTGGCAAGTTCCACCTCATTCTGGAGCTATGCTGAGTCATGTATAGAAATGTATGATCATGGGTATGTCAGGGCCCTGTCCTGACTCATAATGTTTAGTTTACTTCTTAGAGACTTACGCAGATAGTTCTTGTAGTCTGTTTGTCGAGATGTCGACAAAGTGATATCAGTTGAGTCATTTGTGGATTTTGAAAGAGTACGTATTTTAGATGATTTCAATTAGTTTAAAGTAATTATTTGATTGAAAGTTTTCATAATCGTTATAAAAATAATGATTTCTATTTGGAAAAGTTTTATATTCCTAAAAGTTTTTGAAATGACAGGTTTTGATAGAGTGAATGTCTAAGGGTTCTCTCGACTCTGATGAGAGTCGGGTGCCCGTCATGCCCTACCACTGTTAGGGTGTGACACTTTTAACAAGTTTTAATCAAGTATCTAAAGGTTCCGGGATCAAGCGAATTAAAGAAATTAAGTTTGTCAAAACTTCGGAAAAACTTGGCGGAATTTTGGACTAGATTTTTAGTCCAACTTGAGGGAGGTATATCTCCTAGCATATAAGGAGTTACGGAATGCATAACCTATGTAAATTCAAGTTCAGAGAGTCTTCTTTCCAATGCAACTGATAGATTTCAAATCTGAGAAATACGGCCAAAGTTCCGGCCTGTATAAAATTATACGACCGGAGATACGGATCGTATAATTTATACAGCCAAGAAATACGGCTAGTATATTACAATGTTAGTGGAATTTTCTAGAATTTAAGAATGATGACCTGATGTGCCGTGAAATTATGGCACATCTGATGCTTTTTAACTCAAAGTTTTACTTGTTTTCAAGCATGTTTGTGTTAGTTTGATGTGTTTTATGTGCTGTGCAGGTATTTCAAAGTTAGAATGCTCGGTAAGCAAAAAACGAAGAAAACAAGTGATCTGTTATGATATGCATTAAGGATGGACCGTCAACATGCTCGACGGTTCGTCGAGATGCCTCGTCGATCAAGTTCCTGCAAAGTGAAAAAGTCATCAGACCGTCAACTTGCACCATCGACATGCTCGACGGTCCATCGAAGTGCCTCGACGACGGAAGTCCTGCAGATTGAAAATATGTCATCAGATCGTCGACATGCTTGTCGAACATGTCGACGACTGTCAAAGAGTAATGACGGCCCGTCAAAGTGCAAGCCGAGTTGGAACAGGACTGGGATTGATTATTCCGAGTTTAACTTGTATAAATACCTATTTAGGTTTCATTTTTCAGACATCTGGAGTTTTAGACTTGTAGTAATTACTTTTGAGTTTTTATTGTTTTTGAAGATTTTCCAGACAAATTTCATTCGTTACTTTCAAGTTCTATTCGTAAGTTCAATACAAAATTCAATTATGCAATCTTCAACCTTTTATTGTTTTCTTTTTGCCATGAGTAGCTAAACACCTTTACTAAGGTTGTGAACCCAAGGATGGATGTGTTGTGATTGGGGATCGTGAATGATATACGCATAACGGATTGTTAGGGTTTATTTGTTCTTCATTTTCATCATATAGTTAGTGGTAGAAAACATTAGCTAACGCCATGAACTTTAGTTTATTTGGAAAAATAACTAGGGTTAGGTAAGAACAAATAACAAGGACTCAAGGCTTTAAACCTTGTTTAATAAATTCACTTAGGAATACGAGAAATTTACTTGGCATAATTAACCGTTCTTCATGCATACTTTGTTATCTTTGGAAAAAGCATAGAAAGAAATAATCTTTTCTTATTGGGAAATAGTATAGATTCACATAGAGGTTAAGTGCATCCATACAAACGATCCATTAGAAGTATATCAAAATTGATACCCATGATTATATACTTTATCTGACGGGGACACAACCTTGGTTCTTTTTACCCATATATTTACAGCTTTAAATTTCTAGTCACTTTAAATTAGTCCACAAACCAAAACAAGTATAAAACCCTTTTTCTGGAATACACCAGGACCGTAAGATTAGTATAATACTTGTTTAATAAACTTTTCACACCGTATTCTCTATGGGATTCGACCCCAACCTTGTTGGGTTACTATATTTGACATCGTTCGCTTTACGCTATTAGAAGTGTAAATTTGAGTGTATCATGACCCCTCTTCATTTTAATCATTTTAGACATAATCAAGTCCTAGAAAGCTCTCGAGACTTCTCCAAACACATTCAAACACATCTCCAAGCCCAAATCAAAGATCAAAGTGAAGATCAAAGTATTTAGGGTTTCAAAGTGAGGTTTAAATTTAACTTATGTCCTTGAAGAAGCTTTGGGTGAGTATTTTAAGGTGGAGTAACCTTGGAATTCAAGTGTTCTTGCATTTTGAGGCAAGATTTCATCTTAGTTTCATGTTATGAGTTTATTTGGTAATTATGTTAAGATTTGAGGAGAAGAAATTGGAGGAAAAGTTCAAAAATGAATTTGATGATATTTTGAGTAGTAAATTAACTTGAGCTATAATTATTAGTATGTTTTGAGCATAATCTTGTTATGAGGTATAATAATGATGTTAAGGAAGTGGCATATACAAGTTTATAAGGGGTTGTGTTGAAGTTGTTGTTATGGATTAATTATGAAAAGAAGTTTTGGGATTGAATTGAGTATAATTTGAATGTAATCTTTTGATTATAATATTGTTAATGATTTATTGTGGTTTTGGGAGTTGTTTTGGAGTTGGAGGAAGTATAAGATATAAGGGAAATGCTGCCCGATTTTCGTTAGCTTATTTATTAGTGTAGTTTGACCTTATAAGCGTTTCGACGACTTAACCTTAGTATGAATCGTCTTGAATGTATATTTGCAAGCTTGGGAGGATAGACGCCGAGTGGTTAAGTAGACGACAAGGTATGTAAGGCTATCCTTTTCTTCCTTTTTGGCTTGATCCTTGTGAACCAAACGTACACGTAACGTTAATCCATAATGTTCATCTCTTAGAGTTAGGGATGATACATTTGATTCATACTCCATATTGTTATCTTCAGAAAGTCTTTCTTAGATCTAGTTTGGTCTTTAGAGTCACTTGTACTCCCATCATGTTTTATGCATCGCATTGCATTTATATATATACATATGCATATACAAACCTCGAGACCCCTCAGGTGCTATATGCGCATATATTATGTATTACATATATATATATGGGGTATGGGGAAGGTGACGGCGTTATATACGCACTACCACCTGATTAGCTAGTCATATGATGATACGATGATGATGATGATGATGCCGATCGATACGATACGATGGGATGCCCATACTGACTAGAAAGGCGCTATATACGTGTGTGTGTGTGTGTATATATGTGTGTGTGTGTGACTGCATGCATGCATAGTATTTACACATATCATTAGCCCTCAGAGGCAGTTCAGATGCACAGTATTTATGCATATCATTGGTCCATAGAAACAGCTCAAATGTACATGTTTATATTCTCTCTCATGTTTTATATTACTCTCATATCTCTATTATGTTGTTTTTCATGCATTACATACTCAGTACATTGTCTGTACTGATGTCCCTTTCCTGGGGGCACTGCGTTTCATGCCCTCAGGTCTTGAGATACAGGCCGACTGGATCTCTCGCAGTGGATACCAAAATTTCCAAGAGGGCGATCTCGTGGCACTCCACTTGCTTCGGAGTTGCTCTGTGAATTAGCATGGTTGCATATGCATTTACATGGGTATGGCGGGGCCCTGTCCCGGCCACGTTATGTCATGTACTCCAGTAGAGTCTTGTAGACGATATATCTGAGCTAGATGTATATGACGATCGGTCCAAATTTGTATACTTGATTTCAGCTTGACGATGTATATTATCTTTGGGCTTGTGTAGGGGTGTTCAAATGAGACCAAAAAATTGATCCGAACTGGTAATCCGAGTCAAACCGACTTAATAAACCAAAAATCGGCTTGGCTTGACTTGATTTGGTTTTAAATTTTAAAAACCCGATACATTTGGTTTGGTTTGGTGTTAAACCAAAAAAATCCGAATCAAACCGGTAGATACATACATATTTAAATATATATATATATATATATATATATATATATATATATATATATATATATACACACACACACCTTCATCAAAATTAGGGCTCATTCCAAGCCCAATACAAATTCAAATAATTAGAAAGAAAAGTGTAGCCCATTTAAGTTTAAGGTAAAATAAAAAGAAATTTGCAAATAGAATTGTCCCCTTATTCAGTTTTACGGTTCCCTCATTTACATGACATCTTAATTACTACTAATAAACTAGCATTTTATACGTAACAAATTAAAGGGAAGAAAATGACAAATGGAATTTAAAAAGATTTGGTAGATGACTTTGTCTTTCTGTTTATCATTTTCCGTTTTAACTTCTATGCTTTCTTCTCAATGCTTTATAAACACAATGAGTCTAGATAACAAAAATTTTGGAAGGGCTGCATAATATCAAAAGACTATATGTAGGGACGTAACTAGAATCATGAAAAGTAGATGCTATGTTTTTGTAATTCCTATACCCATGACCATAGGACTTAAATAAAGTTATTGAATTAATTAAGAAAATTCTTAGATTTGAATGGATCACAGTAAAGCCATATTTAGTTACCATTTGATGCAAAAGTTCTTGTATTAATACATTCTTAAAATACAAAAAAACAGCCAAAACCGAACCAAACCGATAGAATTTATACTATAATGGTTTGGTTTGGTCTGAATATTAGAAAAACCGACTTAATTGGTTTGGTTTGGTTTTAACCAAAAACCAAGTCAAATCGGACCACGAACAGCCCTAGGCTTGTGTCCCATACAGCTTATAATATCTATGAGTTAGCATTATGGCCCACTCAGATATGACTATGAGATGTATGTGTGTTTAGTAGTGCTTGGCAGGTAGGGCCCGGGTGCCCGTCATGGCCTATCTAGCTTGGGTCTTGACATATTTACAGAGTAAACTAGGCCAAAATATTTGTAGAGTTCCAGAGTTAGCCATAGTTACAACCAGGACAATCATTCGAGGACGAATGGTCCCAAGGGAGAGATAATGTAACATTTTGTAAATCTGAGTTAGGTGTGAACGTATTAAATGAGTGTTAACGTGACATTTTATCCATATGAAGTCCCGTCAGGATTAGTTTGGGTGGAAATGGTTGTCTTGTAATAAAGATGGATAGCGAGGTGCATAAGATTCAATACAATCGGCTAAGTTTTCAACACATCTACCTTCTAGCCTCATTTTGTGAAAATCTGTTGGTAATTTGAGAAAACTAAAAACATGCAAATTGCATCTCTTTGAAATATCTTTCCAGCGATATATGGTGCAGCTCAAACAGAGCTCTGTCCCTAAAGTTATGCTCATTTTACTGAAGCGCTCTCAACAGGCCGTAAAGCGAGCTGGGAGCTCGCTGAGCAAGTGCCAAAGCGAGGCTTGAGCTCGACACGAGCTCGCTCAGTAAGTTCTAGAGCGAGGGGGAGCTTGCTTTGGAGCTCACTCAGTGAGCCAAGGGGTACTTCGCCCCAGGCCTGTAAAAGCGACCCTTAGACGATTTTATGTCATTTTTGACATTCCAACTTCATTCTAAAGCCCTAAGTAGCCGTTTTTTCCTCTCCTCATCCTCCAACATCAAGGTAAGATTGCTCTAACAATTCCTAAGCAATTCTAACATTAATTCATGATTAGTAACATGATTCTTCAACCAAAACATAGGATTTTTAAGGTATATCCTTCTCAAGCGATTCAAAGTTAGGGTTTTGGTGTTCTTCGATAGAGAAGCAGTTTATTCGTTAGATTGGAGCAATTACAGGTATGTAGGGCTTCTATCCACGTATAGAAACACTATTGTTCTTCCTCAGGACACGTTTAATCCATGAAAACATGACTTCCCCTCAGAGTTAGAAAATTCTCAGTTAATGATAAGCCCTAGATACATGTCAATATTTATATGTTATCATGCGCAATCATGTTTCCATTAATTGTATTCATGAATATCATTTTGATTACCATGAATACTCATGTTTTGAATTTCATGGGTTCCTCAATTACAAGTCATGCACCAATATTACTCTACTCCATGAACCTTACATGTTTTCATGCTTTACACAAGTTATATATTTATATACAAGTAATAGTATACTTACAAGTCATTTTATAACTCATGTTTACAAGTCATGATTACAACCCATGCTTACAAGTCATGCTTACAAGTCATGTTATAAAAAATACCACGGACTCAAATGCCACCTATATTCATGTTCATGTTTTGGGAGTAGCATAGGTTTACCGAGAAGGTGCAGACCACCTGAAACTACGTAGGGTAAGGATCGCTCCGCCCAGTTAGGACGATACCTTCAGACTATGGACTGGATCTTTTTATGTCATGCTCATGTCTCATACCCCGGCAAGGTACGTGATTGCTCTGTTGGTAGGCCAGTACTGCATCGTACCCGATTACTCATGTAATGATTTCATGTTGTCGGATATACTAAGGCTCTCCCATATATATATATATATATATATATATATATATATATATATATATTCATGTCAGATGTTATTCATGTTCATGCTCAGCTTGCAGTTTCAGTTTCGTATTACTTAATGTATCCATGTTATTGATTTGGGTTGCCCATTCCTTGAGCACCAAACTTACTATTCTTTCATTCAGTTACTTTACATACAAGTACAATTTCAGTGTACTTACGTCCTTTTGCCCCGAGCCTGCATTTCACGATACATACATTGATTTACAGGATGACCGATCTGCTCGCTAGATTCTCGTATCAGCTATTGGTGAGCCCCACTTTATTCGTGGTGTTTTCTTTAGTCCATGTTTATGTCAGGTTATGCAGTAGAGGTATGCCAGGGGCCTTATCCCGATAAACAGTTTGGCATTCAGACTCGCGTTCAGAGGTTAAACAGTTTAGCATTCAAACTCCTGTTCAGAGGTTTCATAGACTAGTCTAGCATGTCATGTTAGATATTCAGTTGCGTTTAGCCTTGCCGGCTACATCGTCACATTTTCATATTATTTCCGCACTTATGTTTAAAATATTATTTCCATGCTTATGATTACTTAATCTCATACTTATTCAGATTTTCATCATTTATCTTATATTCCGCATTAGTACCTGTCCCATGTTGATTCAATAAGTCATGTGGTTCGCTCAATCACATGCAGCAAGGCACCGAGTGCCGTGTTACGCCCAGGCCATAGTTCGGGGCGTGACAACTCAATTACTTACTAACCCTCTACCCTAATCCATGTCTTCCATAACCGCCTATTTAAAGTCATGTCCTCGGTAAGCTGGACCTGCGCCATGTTTTGTCAGATCACCTCTCCCCAATACTTCTTCGCCCTACCTCTGTCTCTCTTGAAACCATCCATAGCCAACCTGTCACACCTCCACACTGGGGCATCCATGCATCTCCCCTGCGCATGTCCGAACCATCTCAGCCTCTCTTCCTGCATCTTATCCTCCACTGAATCCACTCCCACCTTGTCCCGAATATCTTCGTTTCTAATCCTATCACTCCTAGTATGCCCACACATCCATCACAACATCCTCAGTTCCGCCACTTTCATCTTTTGAACGTGATAGTGCTTGACTGGCCAACACTCCGCCCCATACAACATAATTGCTATAACCACCACTCTGTAAAACTTGCCTTTTAAGTTTTTGTGGCACCTTCCATCACACAAGACACTGGATAAGAGTCTCCATTTCAACCACCCTGCCCCAATACGATGTGTGACATCATCGTCGATATCTCCATTATCTTGGATAATAGACCAAAGATACTTGAAACTCCTTTCCTTTTTTTTTTCTTTTTTTTTTTTGGCACTTTAAACATGTAAGTTAGTTGTATTTTTATATAATTATAATATTCTATTTAATTACTTAATAAGATATATCAACTACTTTTATTAATGAAGTTTCTTTGTTTCAAAATTATCTTAAACTTACTTAATTAGATGAAGTTTGCACTGCAAGAAAGTATAGAAATGGCAACAAAAAATTTAATATTTGGCAACAACTTAGTTTTATTGTTGGCAAATGAACTTTTTTGTCACCATAGTATTGATTATTGTTGCAAAAAGTACTTTTGGCAACAAAAAAAAAGTTGTTGCACGCCGTTGCAATAACAGCCGTTGGGAAAAGTTTATGCAACAAATTTTTATTTTGTTGCCGAAGTACTTTTTTCAATAATAATCAATCTATGACAACAACAAAAAAAAATTGTTGCCAAATATCTTTTTCCTTGTAGTGTTGCTTTGTGCAGGATTTCTATTATACAGAAGGTTTAAATGATTTTAGAGAATTAGGGATAACAACATTATATCTAAGAGCTTCTAAGATAAAATAATTGCCAAATATAAAAAATCCTAGTCATCTTATTAAGTGCTATAAAATGAGAGGAATATAAGACAAGAAAATATAGATAAAGCATGTAGAGAGGAGAGTATAGACATTTTGTATTTCTTCCAAGTGTTTCTCAAGTGTGTACAATATGAATTTTTATGCCTCTATTTATAATGTTACATAAAGGCATACAAAAAGTAGTCATAAAAATGGCATTAACCATGATGGTCATTGGGGAAGATCAAGGGGAAGGTTGTGAAAGTGTGGGAGATCATGGGGGAGGTTAAGGAGGTGTGGGATTTAATTAAATAATGGTGGGAATTACAGCTTGGAGTAATGGATTTCAACTAAATAATAATATAATTTACAACACTCCCCCTTGGATGTTCCTTAATAGATAATATGTCCCGTTAAAATCTTTACTAGAAAAGACTCAATGTACATATCTTGTAATACACATTGTCTACTGCCTTGTTAAAACCTTGTCAGGAAAATTCAGTGAGACAAGACCTCGGCTAAGGGAAAAAGAGTACAACGCGTATTTTTTCCCCCTGATTTAAACATCACTTAATCTTGTGGATGATGATAAGTGCTGATCTTATCACTTATTTAATGTCAAATACTTAGACTTTTATAGTTCTTTTAGTAAATATTTATACTACTTTTCTAGTTCTTCTAGTAAATATTTATGCTCAATCATATGCAATTTGTCATGTTTCAGCTTTGTTTATTAATCGACGAGGTCAAAGCCAGGAATAATAATAAAAAAGGGTGAAAACGACTAGTAAAATGGTGAAGTCGTGATCAAGGACGAAAAATGTGTTATACGTGGCGTGTCGAAGTTCTATGCGTCCAACAGTGGTGGACCTATGGGAGCCTCGGACATATATGCGTCCAACAATGAAGGATCTATGCGTCCAACAGAGGTGGACCTATGCGAGCCACAGACATCTCTGTGGTTTCGCAGAGATGGGCGATCCTGGGACAATTTTATCAAAGAATTTCAAGTTTTGTCCAGTTGTATAAATACTTCAACGGTTCAACCTATGTCGTTTTATATATATTTTTGCGTGGAAAAACAAAAGAACAACACTAAGAGAATTGTGTGAAGAAAGTAGTGCAAGTCCGGATGGATCCAACTTGTGTTCACCTTGTAAACTGTTTCTCTTATTTTTGTGATCGTTATGATGTGTATTTTGGGTTTATGTGTTTGTGTTGATCTTAGCATGAGCGGCTAAATACCTATCTAGGGTTTAGCTAAATTATATGTATTTCGTTTAGTTTCTTGATTCATCTATGGTGAAAGTATTTTCATCTTTTATTTATTCTAATTGAATTTGTGCTTATTTTATAATTAAGTGGATGCATATGCTTGGTTGTGCCCTTGCACCTATTTCAATGAAAAGACGAACGTATCTATAGTTTGGTGAAATTAGCGGGTTGGCTAGATTGCCGAGCGTCGAACCAATAGATATTGCTAGGAATAGTTTATCTCATCTCAGAGAATTTTTGGAATTATTATTAATGCATGCTTAACAATTAGGGATATGAGTTAAGTAAAATTATATCTCAGTGTCAGATGACCATGGAATATGATTACAGGTAGCTCAATAATAAATGCTAATAACTAATCTACTAGAGTAAATGAAATTGAATGAATGCATAGAGAAGGTGAAACCCTAGGTTTCTCTCATATTAATTACAATCTATTTTACTACGCATTCTTAGTTGTTAGCTTATAATCCGCAGTTTTTAACATTCATTAAAATCACCTTAAAAAGATAATTGGCACTATGTTATGTAAAAATAAATTAACTTAGGCTTAACAACCGCATATAATTGCTCTCTATGCAATTCTACTCCGAAATACATTCGGTAATTATTGTGACAATCGCTTTACTCTTTTACGAGGGTATCATTGAGCGTTATCACACTTATTTCTCACTAATTTTCTTCTTTCCTTTGTCTTGCAATGCTCAACATCAAGAATTTTTTTATTTTGGCTTATTCACATTTTTTCACTTTCTTTATTCACTTTCACCTTCATTTCACTTTTATTCAACTTTAGCCTGAGTTACAACTGGAAGCGCTTAAGAAAGCGGAGCGCTTAAGAAAGCGGAGGACTCAAAAAGAATAAAACATGCAAAAGGGGAGAAGCTTATAACATAGTTGTCACAACAAGGCTAAAGGCTTGAGGGGTTGACTAAGGTAAACATGCAAGGATGTGCAAAATAAAGGCTCAAACAGTTCAAGGAAAGCCTAAAATCACTTTTCAAACCTAGTACATTTGGGATTTTCCTCTAAACACGTCAAGTTTTAGACCACAAAAATATAAAACGAATACAAAAATCAAGAAGAATATATATAGATATACAAGGCCTAGTTGAAACGAATGAACGCAACAAGTTACCGTATCCTAAAAAGACTGTTAGTGAACACTAAAGCTAACAATTGAACCTAAGGATACGACTGTTCAACTTCAACTGCTTCCAAAGTTATCAAAAATCAAGCAATCCACAAGGACTTATTTCAGGCCATACACCTACGTCTAAGTAGTGTTAGCACCAAACAAGCCACAAGTTGGCCAAGGAATACCTACATTTTATTCATTATCTACTACTACAAAAAGTGAAACACCCAGTTCAAACAAATTGCAGCTTTGAGAAAGAACCGAGGCATAAGAAAAAAAATCAAAGTGATTTTTGCTATCTACTAGAAAAGTTAAGTGACAAAATAAATGACATAACACAGTAAAAGTTAAAACTTGTCATGGATGTATATATAATATAACAAAAATATTGTCACTTCACATTCAATCATCCACCAAAACACCAAAAATATGTACAATCATCCAAGAGAATTATCAAATCCATCAATATCATCAATAAATTAAACTCATCCCCAAATTTAAAACTTGCATTGCCCTTAATGCAATAAAAAAAATAAAGGTAAGAGATGATATTGATGACTCCCTCAATCCAAATCAACGGTCAGTCTCAATCTCTGCCTCCTGAGACAATGCTTGCTGCAACACTACATCCTCTTTGCAACGTATCTTTCTGATACCATCCATCACGAAAGTTACCAATCTCTTATCAAGTATCTTTATCACCTCAGGTTAGGTGGCACTAGAAAAGACAATATAACCAAAGTTTACTCTGACAGGAAAGGTAGACTGGAAGCTTGTGCAGTCATATGTGCCTCTTGGTTCAACATACTTGCAATGCCCTCATTGTCTTCGTCATCCTTGCCTTATTCATTCTCCTTCTCATTTGTTTCCTCAGTCTCACTCACTTAATTATTTTCTTTATCCTTTTCTTCTTCATCAACACGCTCGTCACAAGCAATACCCTCAAGTATGTCCTCTTGACCATGAGTATGTGTCCTCAATTCTGTCGTGAAGCTAGCTAACTGAATACTAATTAATTAAGGTCTAAGACATCTTTTGTCTCTTTTAATACATTCAATATAGACTCCATGGATACCAAGATTTCCTCAATCTTGGCCAATTTTTTGTCCCACTCTTCTCTTAACTTTCTCTCCTTTTTCTCTTTTTGCGTGCACCTCCTGATTTATCATAACTTGCAAGATTATGAGTGGGAGTGAGGATCTATTGAGGCCCCACAGGAAGCTCATGGGACAATGTGGAAGGAATGGGGGCATACACCGGCTTGATCAACCCGGTAACCTTATCATTTGTATTCTTCACTGTGAGGCTAGGGGTGGCAAACGGGCGGGTCGAGTTGTGTAGAAAATGGGTTAACCAAACGAATCAATTATTCGACTCGCTCATATCTAACACGGATAAAAAAAAGGTTACCTGACGGATAATATGGATATCCATATTATCCAAAGCTATTTCAAAGATGTTGACTTCGTCTAGCTAATATGGAGAAGATTAATTTACCTTCTTGTTTGCAAATCCAATTCCTAGTACATGTATAGTTGCAACTCTTGGGAAGAATAGAACTTCAAAACTTTCCAATGACACGACCTCCAGAAAACCTTTTTCGGAAAATACCCACCCAAGCCCCACCATTCCCACCCCAAGCATCCACCCCACCCACTCCCCAACAAAATTTCACCCCCACCCTCGAACGCAATTCATCTTCACCTACCCAACCACCCCAACCCCACCGCTCCACCCAACCCTCACCAAATCATCCCAAATTTTCTATTTCATATATTTTATTTTACTTTATAAAAAAATTATAAAAATGAAAAAAATTCTTACCCCCACCCCCCCCCCACACACACACATACCACACACACACACCACAATCCACACCAAATTTAAAGCAAAATAAAATATATGAAGTAAAAAATTCGGGATGGGGTAGGGATGCGGGGGGTGGTGTAGAAAACCAAAATAAATACTTTTTAAAGAAATTTAACTTTTTAGAGGGGGTTGGTGGGGGGGGGGGGGGGGGGAGGGGGTAAAACGAGGTGTAAAAAAAAAAAAAAAACCTTTATACTTTTTTTTAGGGTGGGGCGGGGGGCGGGGGGGGGGGGTGTAGAAAACCAAAAAAATAATAATTTGAAACTTTAAATTTTTTTGGAAGGGGTGTGGTTGGGGGTGGGTTGCGTGGTGGTGGGGTAGTTGGTGAAATGCCAAATGTGGGACTTATTTTTCCTAATTTCATTAGGAAAGTCATTTTTCTGATTTTTTAGGAATTTGTTTCCAAAAAAAATATTTTGCAAAATTTTTTACCAGGAACATGAGAAAATTAGCATACTAAACACACACTATTGTGAGTTTTATCTATGGGAAAAGGGTCAAAAATACCCCTCTACTTTGGAAAAATGGCTAAAAATATCCTCCGAACTTATTTTGGGTCAAAAATACCCATCTCATCCTTTTTCAAATATACCCCTGTGAAAATTATCCCCCAAAATAACCCGAAATTATTATTTAAACCCGTTCCATCATTTAAACCCGACCCAACTAAATAATAACCCATAAGATCCCTTTATTCCCCGACCCTCAAACCTCAAACCTACGTTAAGAGGATTTTATGGGTTATTATTTAATTGGGTCGGGTTTAAATGATGGAGGTTTCAAAAATGATTTCCATTTTGGGGGATAATTTCTATCAAGACAATGGGTATATTTGAAAATTTTAAGGATGAAAGGGGTATTTTTGACCCAAAATAAGTTTGGAGGATATTTTTAGCCTTTTTCCAAAGTAGAGGGGTATTTTTGACCCTTTTTCCTTTATCTATTTTACCCATTAAATTACCCATATTTTAAAGGGAAAACTACGTATATATACATTTAAGTATTTAAAACATAACGATAGTTTTATTATTTACAAAACATAACGATATATTACAAAACATGACGGATTTTCATATATTTTTCGTTTTTTTATTTTTTTTTCCGAGAAAATATATATATTTTTTATAAAAAAAATATTTTTTTTTAAAAAATATTTTTATTTTTTAAAAAAATAATTTATATATATATTTTTTAAATATTAATTTTTTTTTTTTTTTTGCTCAATGGCTTAAAAAATTACATATTTCTATGTATGAAAGTTGTATGAAATGTGTATGTGTGAGCAAAATTTTTAATATAATTTTCATATACAAAATTTTGAGCGAAAACTTTAAGCCTTGAATATTGTATGAAAATTGTTACAATGTTGTTGTAGTTGTATTAATTTTCCAGGAACCTAATATGAAATTTATATACAAACAATGTGAATGAAATTCTAAGTCTTGAGGAAGATATCATGCATAAAATTTTAAGTAATGTTTAAGGAGATATACACATTTCATACGGATACATAAAATTTGAGCGAACTTTTTAAGCCTTGAGCAAGATATACACATTTCATACACAAAAATTTGAGCGATTATTTTAAGTCTTGAATGTTGTATCAAAGTTATATACAATGTTGTTATAGTTGTATTAATTTTACGGAAAATCTAACATGAACTTTATAAGTGAAAATGTGAGCGAAATTTTTGTAAGAGAAGATACAAATTTTTATTTAAATTTGAATACACATTTCATACATTTTTCATACACTAAATTTTGAGCAAACTTTTTAAGTCTTGAGCGAGATATACATAATTTTAGTTGATATATTATTTTTTAAAAAAAATAAAAAATATTTTTTAAAAAATAAAAAATAATTTAATTTAATTTTTTTTTTTTTTTAAATATAAAGCATGTTTTGTATTTTTGTTATGTTTAAATATAAAACTATCGCTATTTAAATATTTCTTATATATGTCAAAAACTTAAATGAATAAATATTGACTCATTTATTTTCAATCAATACTTTTAATCCATTTTTTACCCATTTTGCCCCATCTCTTTAGAACATTCTTTATAAAATCCACAAACTCATGGAGCTTAGTGGCTGCAACTATACGTGAAAGCTTGGCGGGGCCAGTAGAGGAACATGGTGCAGCAAAGGTGTCCTAAGTAGTTGGAGAGGCAGGAATGGTGGAAGGCTTCATTGGAACAAAAGGAGTTGTTGAAAATTGCTTTTTGTTACTGTAAATAGGAATAGGAATACTAAGTAGTTTAGTTGTAAGAGAAGTTTTTATTTAAATTTGAATTTAAATTTATATACATAAGTTTAGTTGATATATTATATTTAAGGTTCTTAAATTTTAAATTCGTCAGATTTTTTGTTTAAGTTGGCTATTTAAAACTCTCTTATGCTTAATAAAAATATTGAGATTCATTTTCAATCAATACTTTTAATCTTTTTGTTGCCCCATCTTTTAAAAAATCAACTGGAGCCTTTGAAATGGTAGGGGAGGAGGCGTAGAAGTGGGTAGGTTGGGGATACTTTTCCTTCTTGGTTGGGCACTCAGGAAGAGATTGGTCTCCATCATCACGAAGCTCAGAATTCCCAAAAGCATCAAGATGTGGTATATCAGTTTTGTTGAGTTGGCACAGATAATCACATTCATTGTCAATCACTGAAAGATTCCCATCTAAGACTATGCAGACCAAAATGTCTAGATGATTTAGCCGTGGTACATTTTGCATAACTTCGACTTAGCATAGGCAACCACTAATACGTAAACATAGCTTACCAGGGTGTCTAATTAATTAACCATGACTAGTTGCACTAATAAGAAATTTATTGAACAGAACACTCCTGAAAAAACTAGATTCAGAAATCAGAGTAGTAATGTGTTTGTTACCAATTTTGAAGACAAGAATTTGGAAATGGTCAGCACATGATTTTGCAAAATCAACTGCGTAACGTTGAAACTCTCCTTTTATAATTCATGGTTGCCCAAAGCAATGGAGAAATATTCATAAAAATAAGCTACAGAAAGGGGAAAGGGGGGGGGGGGGGGGGGAGTGGTGATGATAACGTGTGTTATTATAAAATGAGAGCAATATAGAACAGGAATTAATGTAGATAAAAGATGTAGGAGGAGAGTATAAAGACTTTTTTCATTCAAATGTGTATCCAACAAAGCCTTGCAAAGTTTTTATTTATTAGATTACATTGAGGAATACTAGAGGATGCCATGAACATGGCTATTAACTATTTAGGGAATTATGACAATAAAGAGTTGTGGGAGTAATGAAAATAACGGATGAAAATCCACACTTAATTGTAAATTTCATATCAAACTTTATCAATAGGGCAGGCAAGACAGATAACTAATCTATTACAAATACAAATATTTGCTAGTATAAAATAGGATATTGAGCAAACATCAAGCCTTCTTTAGTCCTAGTGCAATAAGAACTATACTAAGATAATCATATCTAAAACCAAACCGAAAGAGTTGAAGCTTATGATCATTCCAAGGAGGATATCTAAACCAGATGTCTGTAAGAAAGCTCCTCCTTACAACTACTTTCTCATGGCTAAATGTATCAAATGAAAATTTCCCATGGTACCTTCCAAAGCCACTTTGCCCTACTCCCCCAAATGGAAGTGTATCTGCTGCATACTGCATTTATATTCATCTTAATAATTAGTTTACTACTAAAATAACAGAAGTTAACGACAGCCAAATTATGTAGATAATAGCGAAGGATTGTCAAAAGAAATTTAGCTATGAGCAATTTAGTGATGAAGTTCAAAACATAAACAATTAGTCACGTAGAGTGTGTTTGGTGGAGGAAAATGTATTTCAATTTTCTTATGTTTGGTTGGTCCTTATTATTGAAAAAATATCTTCTCTAGGAAAATAAGTTCCTTAAAAATGAAGAAAATGACTTTTGTAATAAAAATAGGGATAACAAGTTTCACAAGTGGCATTCCAAACTAATTGTCACCCACCCTAACCCACAACCCTATAGCCACCATCTCCATCAACCCCCACACCCCTAGCCTCCCATACCACGCCAATAGTGTTGGCCTAGATTATATATAAATGATTTTGTGATGAGATGATATTTTCTACTTATTACCAACACCAGAAAATAAGAAAGAAACCCACTTATCTAAAAAAAAAAAAAAAAAATTCCAGAAAAACATTTTCTTTACCAAACAAACCCTTACAGGAAATTAATTTGGTGATTTCCTAAGTAAATCATATATGAAATGTTGCACGATTAGAAAATTTGAGAACTGTTGAAACTTACTTGGATAATTGTATCATTGAACACCACACTTCCTGAAGATGTTCTGCTTATAATCTTCCTTTTGAGCTCTTCATCTTTGGTAAAGGCATATATGGCAAGTGGCTTAGGCTTTGCATTGATAAATTCAATACTGTCCTCGATGTTATCCATCTAATAACAACACAAACAAAATACACCTTTATCAGAACAAGTGTTGCCCTTTTTAGGCAAATTAGAAATGTTGAAGTTATTTTAGTCATTGACTTTTTTAATGAATCGTACATAATCCCTCACATTTTTAACAAATACACACACGCGTCAAACAAAACATCGTTCAACTTATGTGTTGGTGTTAAATGAGTCGATATATATACATGAATATTATGAATCAAGGTCCATATATATACTCAAACTAACTTTTTAATAATATTAGAGTTATCGTGGAAGGGCAATATATTTGAGGTTGTTATAAGGCTGAAATCAAATTATATTGAAAAACTAATTTAAAAGTTCGAAAGTTTAAGCAGTTTGAAAGAACACAGTTAGATAAATAAGACAACTCATCAACTTCCATGTATATATCAAAGATAAATTTAGTTAAGAAAAAGATTATTTGTGAAAATCTATGGACGTAATAATGGAACATATTCTGTTGTTTAGAAGTTATATTTATGTATCTACAAGTTCAAAGTGGGGATTCAAGTATTTCAGAAGAGGAATTATATATTTTCTTAGATCCTTTTTATTTTTATTTTTTTGCGAGGACTAGATAGTATTGAAAAATAATTTATAGTATATGCTCACTGTTAAGATAGGGAGCAATGGACCAAAAATTTCTTCAGTCATGATTGCTGCTTGCACTGGAGGATCCAAAAGTAATGTGGGCTCAATATACCTGCATCCACATTTATCATTATCCAAACTTAAATGCATTATTGTTGGCAACTTTTAAAAAAACACAAGATAATAGTTTAAATAAGTGCGCTTAGTACAAAGACAATATTTTTTTGAAAAATATTTTCTATTGTCAAACTTTTTCAACAAATATATTTTTTATCACCAGAGGAAAAATCGTTCACTAATGAACGGAAAATGATGTCTTTGAATTTTTTTGAACTCTTACTTTATATTTCTTCATCTAATTTATACTTAATGCTATATATTATCAATCTTAACACGAAAAGTATCATATAGAATTTTGACTTCAAACACTATCTAATTGAGGGCTCTATCATTAGTATTTCTAAGCATTTTTATTTTTTATTCACCAATTAAATACTGAAAACATTTCTCAAAAATCATTTTACGAGAAAAATGTTTTTTTTCCTCGTATCAACCATACTTTAATGTAAAAACTATGCGTAGATTAAATCAAAATGAGAAGTTACTCACAGATTATCTTCATCGGTTGAACCTCCATATATGATTGAAGCTTTTACCATTGGCTCATCTAAGAGATTCTTTATTCTCAAGAAATGCGTTTTGTTAACGATCCTCGACATTGAATGTGATTCTTTTGGATTTTCTCCAAACATTTTTGGAATGGCAAGTTTAATCATTTGTACCTAGTACAACATTGAACATGCTGACTATTAGTATTTTATAAGAAATAAATAGTATTTATCAAAATTATTACTCAGGAACATTTTAGTAGTGAGAAACTTTTGTAATAAGCATAAAAAGAATGTTATCCTCAATTTTAATTATACAAAGTATAATCCTAACTATTATAGTGAATAAATTCAATTAATTTAATATATTAAAAATAGTTTTATCACTTTACTGTTATAATGAGTAAAATTAAGTAAGTATACGTGAAATTAACCCGAGATTTGATACATTGCAGAAAGAATTTAAAAGATATATATGAGTTTTTTCATTTGATAGCACGCGTATTTAACCAACAGGTTTAAATTTGATTCTTTATGTCTTGAGGTGGTAATAGTTTAATTAGGTCTCTCGTAAAATTATGTTTAACTGATAATTTGGGACTCAATTTAAGAGGAACTAATTATGCCCTTTTCCAATTAGATGTATACAAGTTGCAACTAAAATATGCAATTTCTTTCTCCAGCATAAAATTAAATGAGAGTAAAGTTTCTTGCTTTCAAAGAGTTTTTGTATAAGAGGCATTATTATTAGTTAAATATTAGTAATATTAATCGTGAAAACCCAATATACCTGATTTTACGTTAGTTTGTTGTTATAGAAATATTAAGCAATATTTGATTAATACGTACCAATTCGCTGGCAAACGTCTTCTTGACGAGGATATAATCAATTCCAGCACATACTTGGCCAGCACAGGTCCCAAATTTCCCAGAAAGAATTCTTTTCATTGCGATCTATGAAAAAGTGAAAAGAAAAAAAAAATATTAGACCAAAAAAAAAAAAAAAAAAACTAGTACAGGATAAATCTAATGGTTATTACTTATTAAGAAGCAAGGAGAATTCAACATAATTAAAACTTCATATATTAGATATATAAATAAGCAAAAACCCCACTCTTATCCAATTTATGAGAGCCTTCTTTATTCTAAATGTAAAAGATTGTTTCGTTTTCCAAGAATTAACAATTTATTATTCAATTTAACATATTAAAATAAATTTAAAACTTATTTCAATCTATTAAGAAAAACTTTAACGTCAAAATATTGATGCGAATCGTTGCATTAAAGAGTTTACATTGTTACTTCGCAAGTTTCACACTTCAAGTATCAGGTGTTATCTTTTTCTATCTAAACTCTCATCATCTATGTATTAAAACATACCTCGACGCTGACTAGGCCAACTATCAGTTGTTCTATCACCATCTACTCAAGTAGGTGTTTTGATACGTAGATGCTGATAATTCAGGTAGGAAAGAGAACAGTTGATAATTAAGATGTAAAATTTGCAAAAAAAAGTAATAGTTCAGATATATTTTTTACCATTAACTCTTAATTTTCAAAAAAGGAAACAAGTTGTGTTTCATACCTGACCTATCCGAAATTAGACTTTCCTACCTAACTATCACCAGATAATTAGTAAAACACACACAACGCTGACTAGCCTAAATGTTTTACCTCAAATATAAAAATGCGCATGAAGCATAATTTTCTCAAAAAAAATCGTCCATTTGGCATATGTAAGAGCTATATATGAACTGACTCAACTATCACTTTTTTTTGTGTTTCATACATGAACTATCTGAAGTGAGACTTTCCTGCCTAAACTATCACCAAATAGTTAGCAAAACACATCTCGACTTATATATGATGGAGCGTGTACTACACTCTCTTTTTTTGTTTAAAAAATCGTGCCACCTGGCACTCCACGTGGATAAATAATTCCACCATGGCAGAACTAATTGTTAGGTTAAAATTCAATTCCACATGGATAATCTGCCTACATTTGCAAAAGACATTCTTCCACATTTTGACAAGAAAATATGACCAATGCAGAAGATGAAAGGAAACAAAATGAAGGAGAAAATCTTATTAGCTCTTACAGAAGAAGAAAATGAAGAACAAGGCTGATAATGAAGAAGAAATAATGAGAAAATTTGCACAACAGAAGAAGAAATGAAGAAAAATGGCTGAGAAATGATGATGAAGAAGGGGGAGAGCTTAGGTTTTAAAGAATTAATTGGAAAATTAGTAAAAATAAAAATAATAATGTGTCAGCTCATATATAGTTGTTACATGTGCCAAATGGACGTATTTTTTTGAGAAAATTATGCTTCACGCGCATTTTGGTGTTTGAGGTCAAACATTTAGTCTAGTTAGCATTCAGGTGCATTTTACTAATTATCTAGTGATAATTTAATAGTTTAGGTAGGAAAGTCTCACTTCGAATAGTTCAGGTACGAAATATAAAAAATAAAAAAAATAAAAAAAAAGTGATTGAGGTGTGTTTTTAACCCTTTGTCTCAAACTAAATTGGATGATATAGGGAAAAGAAAGTTGAATGTACATTTTTATCCCACGAACTGCAGAGTGAATCAATGATAGCAGGGCACTTTCCGCCCAATTCCAGGGTCACTGGAGTCAAATGCTTCGCTGCAGCTGCCATGACAATTTGAGCCACTTTTGTACTCCCTGTAAACAGTTTGAGAGTTATTGAGTCAATCAAAATCAAAGAGAAAGAGATGAATATATTGGGCTCATTTTAATTATAAGCTTGAACAGAGTGATATAGTGTGTAAAAATCTTAACAAAAAATTTTTATTAAAACATATTTTGACAAGATTTCTATTGGTCAATTTGGGTTACATATTAACCCAAATTGTAGATAAGCTGAATTGCACGGGTCTAAACGGATTTAGCTTACAAATGGGCGAGTAATACATATCAACCAGATTTTAGATGGGTTGTATTGGGCGAGTCAAAACAGGCTGAGCTAACAAATGAAAGGTAATAAGTTGGGTGAGTCATATTTTCATGGACTAGCTTAGCCACCCTCAAAAAAATGAAGGTCTAGATTAGCCTGTTTTAAGTTAAGGTTAATTGTAACTTTTTAAAATCAAATTTACATTCAATGCAGTGTCTAATTGAGGGTGGACATAGTTTGGGCCAACCCGAAGACCAAACTGAAATCCAAACTTTTGAAATATTTGGTTTCGATATTTGGATTATAGATTGGACTTCGGGTTTTATTTTTAAAATTTCTGAATTTCGGATTGGATATTGAATTTACTACTTCGACTTTCGAATGTCCGAAAATCTGAAATTCTTATACCTTACGTTTAGGCCTATTTGTATGCACCCAATACTAATAACTCTAAAATGAAATTTTCTACTAAATCGAATATAATATAGGATTTTTTTTTTCTCATGTCTCACTCTCACCCACGACAGGCATAGTAAGAGCTATATTGGGCGCATTAATTTCGTTTATCCTGAGATGACAATGAGTATGAAAACAATAGATGTTCTGTGGTTAGTGGCAAAAAGGAGGTATTTTGCAAGCAATTACTATCCTTCCTAATAAGGCTGCTTTAAAACTCAAAAGTCAAAAATGAAAATCCGAAATATCCAAATTAATTAATCCGAAAACGACATAAAAACTTCAATCCAATCCAATACGAGGTTATTTGGATTGGATTTGGATTCTAATTTGTTCATTCCGAAAAACGATATTTTCATAGACAATCTGAACGATCCGAACGCCCATCCCTATCTCTAGTAGTGGATCTTGTGCAATCGAGAGAATACATTAGAAAAAAAGAAATACCATATCGGGCAAATTTAAGTTCAAACCTGTAAAGAAAATCTTGTCCCATTTCTGTTGCAACAGTTTCTGACCAACTGAATAATCACCTTCAATGACTTTAATAGCTTTGCTATCCAGATAAGTTGGGATTGTCTTGGCTAGCACTGAGGAACATGCAGGAGCTAGCTCTGAGGGTTTCAAGACCATAACATTTCCAGCTGCTATTGCTCCAATTAATGGTTCCAATGATACACCTATGTTCAATGAATAAATAGAGTCAGACTCTTTATAATAACCATCCTCGATCTATAAAAACTTTTTGTAATAACAGCCAGTCTTTCAAGTTATGTTATATTTGTATACGGTAAAAATTGGATTAATGCTAGACCGGTGAGACCGGGGATCAAGGGAAGGAAGAAACAAGCACGAGCGCAGACTTTATTTCGGACCGAGGGTATTGCATCAGAAGTGGTTGATCAGAAGAAGTCGGAATAAAATCATATGGTCCGATTTATCCAGGGCAAACTCCTCATCACAGCCAGTCCGGTTCCTCCATAGCCTAGTTGATCGTGGCCGTTAGTCCGGTTTCTCCATGGCTGAGTTGATCGTGGCCGTTAATTCGATTTCTCCATGGCCGAGTTGATCGTGGCCGTTAGTCCGGTTGATCAGTTACAAAATTGCCACGTGTCAAGACCGTTCTGCCACATAATGCTGCCAATCGTACGGGTGTCAGACCGTACGACCCAACCTTATCCTTTTAGGGCTTTCTTCATTCTAAAAGGGCTTTATGTTGTATGAAAGGCCATAGGGCAAAACTATAAATAGGGGACACTTCCCTACTTTTAAGGGTTAGCTTTTTTCAGATCTAGAACATTGTAATAGAAATTATATTGAAGCTCTCTCTCTCTCTCTAATTTTGGTCCGGATTTACAGTGTTCCTTGGCTTAATTCGTCCATCCAATACGATATAGTACCATAATATACATATATATTTAGCTTGAATCTATAATATCAACATATTTGTTCAAGTTATTAATACATATATTCATATATATGAGTCGCTGTGCACGAACCCACATATATATTCCCTCAAAAACCAAAATAGATTGAAATTTGTCCACATATCCTATACCTCACTTACAAATTCAACTTATTATCCAATTTCGGGGTAAACAGTTTGGCGCCCACCGTGGGGCTAGGATAATAGTGGTATTTGATCTCGGTTTCTATCTCTTACCTATTAAGATTTTTTCAACCTTTTGTTCGTCTCTGTGAAAACGGACCAAATGGCAAGTAGTGGACAATCTGGTCACGTCAACAACAACGAGATTGTGGCTGAAAATGAGAACAGTTGGCTGCGGGGCTTACTAGCGGAACTCATTAACCCAAACCTCGTTGATTCGAGGGAGGGCCTCAACCGACAGAAAACCGTGAACCAGGAGAATGCCGCCCAACCGGCCACCTGTTGACACCCAATTTTGTCCCGCCTTCCCTAAATATTTATTTACATTTATAGTAATTTTGGCAATTTAAAAACTGATTATTTATATTTTTTTATTATTATAATTATTGACTTTTATTAATACTGGCATTTTATTGTCTTGTTGTAGTCATTGTCTTATCTTATTACCGTTGCTACTACCGCTATTATCACTATTATTATTATTATTATTATTATTTTTATTATCACTATTATTATTATATTATTATCATTATTATTATTATTACTATTATTTTGTTACTATTATTTACCACCACATTTTTGCGCATTTTATCATTTCAAAGATTTTATCATTTTCATTGCATACTATTTATTATTTTTATTTACTATTGACGTTTAAAATATTATTGCACTGTTATTGTGACATCATATAATTTTATTATCTGAGTACTAATAATTACGTATTTATATTAGGTAATATTTAAGCACACGTTTAATATATAATTAATTAAAATGGGTCTCTTATTTAAAATTAGAAGCCTAAATTATTTCTTTCATTCAGCCCACATTTTAATTCATCATCCCAACCATTTTAATTCACCCCAACCCAATTTTCACCACCCCGTTTTAAAATACCCAGCCCAAAAGAATATTGACCCAGTCCATTAACCTACCCGACCCGACCGGCCCAATCCCCATTTCAACAAAAGAACCACTAGGGTTCTTTCATTTTCCCTCAGCCGCACACCCCCCTTCAGCTCTCTCTCTTTTCTCCTTCACCTCCCCTCTCTCTCTCGCCTCTTCAACAAAAATGGCAAATCTGCAGGCCCCTTTCATGGCCACAGACCACGCATGGCCATTTCGGGGAAGGCAATTAATGTTTGTATCCCCTCGTTTCTTTTTCAACCGTTGAAGAGGTAAAAATTTTTGTTTTCTTCTTCTTTCTGTCTCGCGTGCTACCGAAAATCTTAATGAGTTTTGTATTCATGAACCAAATCGTCCATTTATGAGTTCCCTTTTATTTTCGGGTAGGAAGGTTTTTAATGGTTTTGCTTTCTTTCTCCGTGATTTCTGATTCAACAACAGAAAAGGGATTCCAATGTGGATTTGAAAATATTTGACCAGAAATCCCGCCCAATTTTCAGCTTTTCAAACCCGAGCAAACCCTAGATCTTGCGCCTTATAAATATTCGTTTTCTGGGTTCATAAAAAGGGAGGAGAACCCCCCCCCCCCCAAAAAAAAAATTTAAGTTTTCTTTTAGCCTAGAAATTCCCCCAAAAATTGAAACAAGTTTCTTTTATATTTCACTTTAGACGTAGCATAAGTTTAAGCACTGAAAATTCCTAAAAGATTAGTAAGCGAATGATATAAAGATTAAAATGCTAAATATGGTTTTTCGTTTGCGTCTTATTTAAGATCGAAAGTGTTCGAGAAGCATCTGTTATTTTGCACCCGGTAAAAAACTTGCTCCTTGTAGTCTAAATGATTTTAATGGTGTTCATATTCATGTGTAGGATTAGTTTGCTAGATTAATTTTCAGTTTATCCTGTCGTTAGTCTTGTAATAGAAATTTGCTTTGGTTTAGTCTAATATAGTGTCATTTAACTTCTTATATGTTGGCTAATGGCTGTTGTTGTGTGATTAGCTTGATTTAGTTTGGTTAGCGTCAATGCTAGTTTGAGGATGTACTGTTTAATTAGTCCTTACGCATGTTGAAACTAAAATTCATGTATGTTCAAGTGTCTGTCAATACTAATCTAGGCCCGTCGTTATATAAATGCGTCATTCCCTTAAGTGATATGAAACTGCCTAGTGCGATAGGCATGGTTTCATTTGTACTGGACAAAACTGTCTTAAATGTTTCATGTTAAATGGGTGAGTCCTAATACTTTAACAAGCGCTCTATCTTCTCACGTTCAATCCGAAATCTTTGGTTATAACACATCAACGCTGGTCTACAGAATCGAAGTCGTTCATGTGTGTTTGGTTTAACTGTCTTGCATCTGATAGGATAGTCCATAAATTGTTTTAGTAGAAGACGTCTCTGTATGTAAGAATGGCCATTATGCCTCAGTCAGGTTCTTATACATTCGATATTGGTTTGTGTATGCCTTCATCTCTCTGAAAAAAAAAAGAAGAAGGGATTTGATATGCCTAATCTCTTGCCCGCTGTGTCCACCAGTTTTGTTAAAATGACAAAAAACAAAACATTTGACAGAAGATGAAATGAACTTGCTCTTTGTCTTTCTCTAAAAGGGAACTCCCTCCGTAAGAATTTCAAATGGTTTAGTAAGCTTCATCCTCATGTTTAGGCTTTATTAGATTGTCCATTTTTAAACAATTTAATCCTTAAGTTTGATCGTGACAGGCCAAGAAGTAAGTCCACGCTAAACTTGTTAAATTCTTGAAGGCTATAGTGTTGGCTAAGTTATACATCAGTCAGTTCCTATCAATATTGGTAGTGGAGCTTTTAGTGATTAATTTATTCTTAATGTTTTGTTTTAACTCCAAATGCGCTCGTTTCTTTTTCATCAATATACCGTTGAAGAGGTAATTTGTATGTTTACATGTTTAGCCTTATTCATTGATTAGATACTTCTTTTCCTTTTATTTTACGCATGACCATCGCGTACTCACCGAAAATCTTCCGAAAAATTTTCTTTGGGGCCCGAAAAAAGCCCGAAAGCGTGGCCCTTGACTATTTCCCCTTTTTTTTTTTTTATTTTTTGTATATGGGGGTTGGGGCCTGGTTTTACTTTGGGATAAAGCCGGGCGGGGGTCAAAGGAGTCACCCCATTGGGGGCTCCCCCAAATATAAATGAAATCCCCCCAATCAGGGATGAAAAGGGAAATGATCCCCATTGATAAGAAGTAATTTGGGAAAGGGGACTAAAAAAAATCCCGGGAGGGGTTTGGAACCACCCCCCCCTTTATCGTTTCCGTAATTTTGGTTCGGGGGGCCCCAAATTGGGGCCGACACCCCCTTCCCAAAGATCCCGCCTTTTTGCTCAAGCACCCATTTTCCCAATACCAAAGTTCCTTTGGAATTACTGGGGCGGATGAAAAGAACAAAGGAAAAGCAAACCGGTGGAAAGGGGTTGTGGGATGACAAGATCGGGGTGTTACCCCCCGGAAGTAGCACGAGGAGCCCCAAGAAAAGAAAAGGCCAAAAAAAAAAAGGTTTGGTAAGGGGAGGTTGAAGAGTTTTGGAGGAAAAGCCAACCAAGGGTTAAACCCCCCGTGGTGGAAGGGTTGAAGAAAACCGGGCCCAAATTTCTTTTTTGTCGTTTTTAGATTTCCCGAAACCCATGGAGCGTTTTTGGGGGGTCCGATAAACATGTTGGGAGATTTAAGGAAAATTTTCCAAAAAGGGGGAGAAACCCTTTGGGAAACCCCAAAATTTTTCTTTTCATAACGATGAATTGCCACTTGAGGGTTCTAATAAAACTTTTTGAACATAAAAATAAAGCGAGGACAAGTTCATTTCTGGTTTTGTTGATTAGGGGGGTTAAAATTTTGTTAATATATGCCCCGTCACTACTCCCCGGAGCTTTGGGTTGGGATGTCGGGAAGCCCACATCCAAAAAGAGTCGGTTTCAATGGAGCTTAGGGAAAAATTCCCCCCAAAAAAAAAACCCAAGGGTTTTCTTTTGGGGAAAAATTTCCCCCTTTGGGCCAAGGCATAAGTTTAAGCCCCCAAAAAATTTCCCCAAAAAAGATTGGTTTTTTTTGGGGTTAATTTTGATATTTCCCAAAGTTTTGGGTAAAATGAAAAAATAATCTTTTTTTTCTTTTTGCGTGGGTTCGCTCGCATCCGAGTCTACGCAAACTCGGAGATCGAAAGTGTTCGAAGGCATATCGAAACCCCCCGCATCCTGTTCGCTGCACCCGAAGAAGGTAAAACTTGCTCCTTGTAGTCTAGCTTTAATGATTTTAATGGTGTTCATATGTTCGTATGTGTAGGATTAGTTTGCTAGATTAATTTTCAGTTTATCCTGTCGTTAGTCTTGTAATAGAAATTTGCTTTGGTTTAGCCCTAAAAAGTGTTTTAAATTTTTCATATGTTGGCTAATAAAAATTTTGTTTTTGGGGATTAGCTTGATTTAGTTTGGTTCGCAATGTTTGGTTTGAGGATGTCTTGTTTTAATTAGTCCTTACGCATTTTTAAAACAAAAATTCCTTAAAAAATTTCAAGTTCTTCTACTAATCTGGGCCCCGTCGTTATAAAAATCGTCTTTCCCCTTAAGTGATATGAAGCGCCTAGTGCGGTTTTAAAATGGTTTCATTTGTCTTGGACAAAAGTTTGTCTTAAATGTTTCATGTTAAATGGGTGAGTCCTAAAAAACTTTAACAAGCGCTCTATCTTCTCAGTTAAACCCGAAATCTTCTTTGTTATAACACTAAGGGCCCGGTCTCGGGGTAAGTCGTTCATGTGTTTTTGGGTTTTTTCCCCTTTCTTGCATCGATAGGATAGCCCACCCAATTGTTTTAGTAGAAGACGTCTGTATGTAAGAATGGCCGGTTATGGGTGTGTCCTTTTTAAATACGATATTGGTTTGTGTATGCCTTCATATGATTCAAGATACCCTATTTTCGTGAAAAAAAAAAAAAGGGGGGTTTTTTTAACCTTCTCTTCCTTTTTGTGTCCACCAGTTTTGTTAAAAGACCCCCAAAAAAAACAAATTTTACGGAAAATGAAATGAACTTGCTCTTTGTCTTTCTCTTAAAAAGGGGCTCCCTCCCTAAGAATTTCAAATGGTTTAGTAAACTTCATCCCTATTTTTAGGCTTTATTAGATTGTCCATTTTTAAACAAATTTTAAACCTTAAGTTTGATCGTGACGAAAAAGTAAGTCCGGTTTTTAACTAAAACTAAACTTGTTAAAATTTTTGAAAAGGTATAGTGTTGGCTAAAATTATACATAGGGGGTTCCCTTTGTATTGGTAGTGGAGCTTTTAGTGATTAATTTATTCTTAGCGGATGTGTTTTAACTCCCTGTTCTTGAATGGCCAAATGCGCACCTTCGCAAAGCTCTACCTATTCGTTAACATCAATATACGGTAAAAATTGGTTGGATAACATATGAATGTGTATGCATGAATATACTTAAATATACATAGTATATAGATAATCTATGAAGTTGTTTTGAATTTGTATGTTTACATGTTTAGCCTTATTCATTGATTAGATACTAATTCTTTTCCTTTTATTTTATGCATGACCATCGCATACGAGTCCGAGGGATTCGTTCGCCTTCCGCATTCGGTGTTGGGTTAAAAACCCAACGCAATCTCCGTGTCCGGGCCCCGTGCCTTAAATTTCGGGGGGCCAATAGCGGGGTCCGCCAAAATTTCTTTGGTAGAAACCCCGGCCCCCAAAAAAAGCCCGGGGTCCAAAAAAGGGGGGGGCCCTTGACTATTTCCCTTTTTTTTTATTTTTTGTATTTGATTTGTATTATGCCACTAACCCTTTATCTTGTTTTTATTTTTCTTTAATTTAGATGAACTCTTGACAAATTAGTGGGATTTAGTTTTAGAAATGGGTAGTTAACTTAATAAAAATAAATACTTAATCCCATAAGATTTATCTTCTTCTTTTTTTATTTAAATTTTTTATAGTATCCTTTTTATTCACCTCAGGGAAAAATTGATAATATTAATTTT
>NC_081351.1:9070003-9179004 GCF_029784015.1 Lycium ferocissimum
GATAATAGTCATGTCCTTTGGTTCCAAGGTTGTCCTTCCTGGTTACGACTTACAAGATCGTAATTCTTCCTTTACTCATACAGTATACTTAATAATGCTTCGTTCCTCATAATCCAAAGTTGTTTTGCTTAGCCATAGCTTGACATACTTACGTTCAAATTTAATAAGTGCTTCTTCGAAAGTACGGGGTGTAACACAAAGCATAAATCCATACCCATACGACACTCACCTGGGTGTCTCTTACCACACTTGCCGCATATCGGATTGATATAAATCGACTGACCCACACTAGCCTGAGAGTAAGAAATTGATGGCTTGAAATTTTGCTTCTTATCATTTCGGAACTTTGGGACTAGGGCACTTGCTATTGACAGAGCAGGTCCTGCTGACCTGTTTTTAAAGAACTTTTGGTTTCTATTACCGCTGACTGTCCGTTAGACTTGACCCTCTTGTTGAACTCCTTGTCTTTCTCTTTCTGCAAGGCTTCCTCCTCCTTCAGCCTTGTCTCGTTCCCTTGTACGAAAGCAACCATCTTGGAGATAGTCATCCCCCCATTCTGTGCAGCAATATTGGCCCCATCATACAAATGGGAATCAAGACCCCCAACAAATCTCCTCACTCTTGCCCTCATGTCCGGTACCATATTTGGAGCATGCTTAGCCAGACTGATAAATTCCAAATAGTAGTCCTGAACTGACCTGCCATTCTGTTTAAGCTTCAGGAATTGCTCAGCCTTAGCTTCTCTGACTTCTATTGGCATGAAGTGGTCCAGGAATGTGCTTGTAAATTCATCCCATGTAGCATCAGGTGCATCCTCACCTTGGGATAATTCCCAAGATTCGTACCAAGTGTTGGCAACGCTCTGCAGCTGATGGGTTTCAAAAGTAGCTGCTTCGATTTCTGTAACTATCATAATCCTGGAGATCTTCTGAAGAGCATTAATGTAGTCCTGAGGGTCCTCGTCTTTCTTTGTCTCCGTGAAGATTGGGGGATTCATTCTGAGGAAATCTTTAGTCTTAGAAGACTCTCCATTATTTCCTGAACTTGACCCAGATTCCTGACATTGGGCCTGAGCTGCTAACAGTTGTGTGAGCATGTTGATAGCACTTTTAACATCTCATTCCGAATCACTAGGAGGTGTAATTGCAGGAGTGGTTGGAGCTGCTGTCTAAGTCAGAATGGTCTCTTTGCGAGCTACTTTCGCGGTAGCCCCCTGGTTGGTGGTTGTGGCCTTTCTGGTGTATTTTCTTTTCACAGGCATTTTCTAAAAATACATACACGCACGAATTAGAAAGGCATCCTGAGAGTACTGCTCTAACTGCACGATCTAGAGTATGAAGGAAGTGAGACAATCCTAAATGTCTTGGTCAACTGTTTATATGTAAAGGGCCCGCTCACATATAAAAGTGACCCCACTGGACACGGTTTCATAGACTCCCTAAAGACACTTGAACCTAGGCTTTGATACTAAGCTTTGTCACACCTCGAACCATGGCCTGGGTGTAACACGGCATTCGGCACCATACTGCATGTGACTGAGCAAACCACATGGCTTGCTGAATTGTCATGGGGCATACAAGTGCGGAATATAACGTGAATGCATGATGAGCCTTTATAAAGCGTAATAAGTCATAATACTAATAAAAATACTTGTTTAAATCATGAATGCGGATCATATCATAAAAGAGCCAAACGGCTAACCAACTCTGAAAGTCTGACATGAGATAACTGACTTGTCTAGTCTATAAAACCTCTATCATGAGTCTGACTGGAATCATTCTTGCTGGGACAAGGCCCCCAGCATACCTTTAATGCATAAATGACATAAAATAAACAACTGACTAAACCCCGAAGAGAATGGGGCTCACCCAAAAGCTGATACGAGAGCTATCCTACTGAGCAGATGCGTCGTCCTGTAAATCAGTACCTGCATCGTGAAATGCAGGCCCCTAAGGCAATAAACGGGGACGTCAGTACTTTGAATGTACTGGTATGTAAACACATGAGAGAATAAGCAGGCACATAATACATAGGCATGAAATTAAATGCGGCGAACATGAACATGAAACAGTCCCGTAAAGCATGAAATAATCTGTAACTGAGATGAAAACATGATAGTAACTGTAATATCGACATGAACCACCACGGGGAGAAACGTGGAGTCTGATCTCGGCCCGATCAGCTAAGCCATCTCGTACCTTGCCAGGGTACAAGACATGAACATGACATGAATGGATCCAAAATCCCTCAATGGGGGAAACATCAAGGAATCGTCCTATCTTGGTGGAGCGATCCTTATCCTACATTGGCATATATAGTTTCAGGCTATTTGAGCCTTCTCGGTATTAATACAACTCCTGAACATGAAAGATAACTGAAGATATGATTTCTGATTCTTAACATTAACATGGATACATGAAGACAAGACAAAAATTACATATATACAAGATTTTCATGAAAATAAGCATAATATCTCATATCGTGTGTTATAGAACCCATGGAATGCAAATTATGGGTTTTTCATAAAGTACATACTAAGTCTCAATCACCACAATAGTAAATTAATACTAATCAAATGGAATTATAACTAATAATATATAATATATCATGGTTCAAGTGTACGGGGTTTATCATGAATATACCTAAAACCCTAAACCTAGCGTGTGTAAACATGGAATACTGAAGCATGGGGAAGAACAAGGATGTTCCCACGCGTGGATAGTGTCTACATACCTTAATTGCTCCAAGACTTGAATTCAAGACTTGAACTTTGAAGATGATTTCCAAAATCTTGAATCTTGAACCTTGAGATGGGTTTTCTTGAAAACCCTAGGTTAGGAACTATGATTTCTTGTTTAGATTACAAGGATATATTTTAGAATTTACTTGGAATAATTAGAGTAAGCTTACCTTGGTGTTCTTGATGATGGGAGAGGGTAGGAGGTCGTTCTAGGGCTTGAAGGAATGAAACTTGTGAAATAAAACTGGAATTCCCATCTTTTAATTATCTCAGTTGCGGCACCGTTACGGACCGTATTACGGTCCGTAATATGGGCCAAAATTCCAGTGAGGGTCTGATTTTGAGGTTGGGTTACGGTGACACATCACGGGCTGTAACACGTGTTACGGTCCGTAACGATGAACCGTCCTTTGGTCCAAAAGTTACGAGACGGTGATTTTTCAAGCATACCCATTACGGTATGAATGACGGACCGTAACACACGTTACGGACCGTCCCTTGGAGCGTAACACTGGGTTTCCTGAACTGAAACATATTTTCGATTCCAACACTCTCCTTCTTGGGTTTTTCTAACCTCCTGAATCATGAATATGGTTTAGTACAGATTTACAAGGTGTTACATAAGGTCTGCGTACACTTTACCCTCCTCAGACCCCACTTTGAAAATTACACTGGGTATGTTGCTGTATGTTTTCTATATTTCTCTACATAGGCACTCTGCTACCTTCTTGTATTATGTCGCTATATTCCTCTCTGATGTTTCTACACAGGTACCCTATAGCCTTTCACTCTCTCTCTCTCTCTCTCTCTCTCTCGCTCTCCCTCTTTCTCTCTCTGTTGTATTCTGTCGCTTAATGGATTCAAAATCGTGCTCGCACGATTTGCTCTCCACAAAATTAGACGGTTCCAATTTTGCTCTACAATTCCACTTTAAAATATTTTTTTTTAAGGTTAGGGCCTTCATGGTTCATTAGATGGTTGCTTTAGTCCGCAACAGATTCAAAAGAGTCGTATCTCTAGAAATTTAATAATGCAAAGGTAATCGCTAGGATCTTTGAATTCGATACATGATTGTAATGACCCGTTTGGTCGTTATAGTCTTTTCGGCATTTTCGCTCTTTTCCGAGCATTGATTAGCTCATTTTTTACCCAAGGGGACCGTTGGCACGCTTCTCGAGGTATCTAGACCAGATCGGGCAACTTTTGTGAAATATAGGCTTAAAGCGAAAAATGGTTGACCCAAAGTTGATTTTTGGGTAAACGGACCTTTTCGGAAATGCGTCGATTTCGAGAGGTCCGGATGATCGTTTAGAACTTGTGTGTATATTTGATTCGGTTCCAATGGACTCGGATGCATTTTGGGACTTGGGTTGGGAAATTGGAATTAAGGTATCGGGGGTTGACTCGGTCAACGAGACTTTCGTTAGGAAGTCCGAGGCTACGAGCGCGTTCGCAGCCTGTTTTTATGTGTGTCTATGTGTATGGTATGTGAGCAGATGGCCTCGGGAATTAGTCGGAAAATCGGATTGAATTGTGAGCTTGGGTGAGTTTTCTGGTGTCTGGTGCCCGCTTTGGCGGCACCAGCACCGCAACGCCGGTACTGCGGAGCCGTGACCCTCGCCGTTCGGGTGGTCCAAGAATTTTAGGCTTGACCGCTGAAGCGGTCGAGGGACCGCTGAAGCGGCTCCGCTGGGGCAGTCCCAGTGTCGCCAAAGCGGGTGACGGGCAGTGTGTATAATTAATGAAGTGTTAAAAGCCTTTAGACCCTCATTTATTTCCATTTCTAAATTAGAGCTTTGGGGACTGTTCTTAGAGATATTTAGAGGAGACACTTGGAGGTAAATCTTGCTATCCCTCTTCCATTCCATTAATCATTATCATCATAGATTCCCCCTTTCCTTTAATAATCCCTTAGTAATGAAGATGAAAGTGGGTTTTGATGAACATTTTCTCTAGGCTTATAAGTGGTGAAATTGATGAGGTTTATGCTAGATTTTGATGAATCTAAGTTTATTAATCATATATCTTCCATTTTTAGTGTTGAATTTCGGAATCAAAGAGTTAGGGTTTATACCCAAATTGAGGGTTTTGCTTCGAATTCGAAATTGGGTAAATCTGTGAGTTAATTTAGCAATTAGTTGTTGGGTTATGATTACCTAGTGCTTAATTTGATATTTTGCTCCCGAATTTCTCGTTTTGACCTTGTGGGCCCGTTTTCCCCAAATTCTAAGGTTAGATTTGACCTAAATTGAATAATAGCAATATTAGTATCATTCTTCATGATTTCTAATCTAGATTTCGAATATGCCTAGACTACTTTGGTTCTGAGGCTCAGCGGAAGGGGAAGGCGATAGAGTGATTTGTTGGTGTTGTTGTTCGGCCATCCAGGTAGGTTATGGCTTACCCTTGGTGAGACTTCGTATAGAGAAGCACATATCTAAGCATCATTGTTTCCGAAGAAGTTTCAATTAGGTATGCTTTTATATCAATGATAATATTTTAATGATGATTTTTTTTTCGCATGTTTATAAATCTGGGGCTGGTCCAGTGTGTTAATAAGCCTAGACATATAGTTTAAGCTTATCTAGAAGTGGTGGTATTATAATGGTCAAAATAATAGTTTAAGGTTTAAAGGTTTGGAAGTTTTAAAAGTTAATTACCTGGGAAGTTTCATTATGCCTGGTATCCAATTCATTTCTTTGTCATTTTTTATAAACATTCGACGAGTTATTTTTAGTACATTCAGCAAATTACATTTTTCTTTAAAGGTAAATTTGAGTAGATAGTTTTTTTTTTTTTAAATGCTGGGGATGTAATTTACGTTTGTATCTATCCTTGTTGAATATTTACTCATGAGCAATTTTGAAACGTTGGATCTCTTGATATTGTGCCGAGTTTATTTTTAAGCACTCCAAGAGTGCGAATTGAGCCTAAACCAGTTTGGCGACCCAAATCAATTGTGAGTAGAGAGAGATGGGTTGCGAATTATTTCAAACCCCGTTATCAAGTATAAAAGAAAAGAGTGGAAAAAAATCAATTGTAAGGGAGCGAGATGGGTTGCGAACACGTTTCAAAGCCCGTTGTCAAAAGAGTGAAAGTTTAACCAAATAATTTTAAGTCCCAATTTTAGAGACAAATAATTGTTTTTAACGCTAGATGAGCTTTAGGCGCGTTTTAAGATGTTTGTTTCGATTAAGAATGCGGTTACGCATCTTATTGCGAGACGCTTTAAACAACTCAAGGATGCGGTTACGTACCTTGGCCAATATCGTTTTAATAATTATGTCACACCCCAGTCCTGATGGGGCATGATGGGCACTCGGCCCTTACTTAGAGCCGAGCGAACCCACTAGTTCTCGTTGTACTCATAGTCTCATTGGGCCCTTAAAGCATGGAATGAAATGCATGATGAAAGTTTTTCGAAAAACATTCTTTCCGTCTTTATCAAATCAAGTAAGATACGCAATCACATGAAATCTCGTTAAGTAATGCATGATAATACATCGGCTTACTGCAGCCGCTTGCAAACCGACATACTATATACGTGACTCTGTCTGCAAAGTCTCTAACATAAATCATTATAC
Organism: Lycium ferocissimum; assembly: GCF_029784015.1. Taxonomy (NCBI): domain Eukaryota; kingdom Viridiplantae; phylum Streptophyta; class Magnoliopsida; order Solanales; family Solanaceae; genus Lycium; species Lycium ferocissimum. The sequence goes on from NC_081351.1 coordinate 9,076,328, forward strand.
CATGACATGGATACTCTGACTCGGCAACACTCCGGAAAGAAATGGAGCTCGCCAATCCAGCTGGAACATCTTCTAGCCATATCCTCTACTCGTCTGTATACACCTGCGTGGCATGAAATGCAGCGTCCACAAGAAGGGACGCGTACGAATAATACCGAGTATGTAAGGCATGAATAATAACATAATATAGATATGAAAAGTAACAATGAGTAAGAGAGATAACGAACATCCGGATGCCTCATAAGGCGGATGTCACGCATGCTTAGCCTTTTTTTTAAAAAACATTTCATACATATACATAGTAACATGTCCGGCCATAAAGGCTCGGTGTGAAAGTAACATGCCCGGCCATGAAGGCTCGGTGTGATATATAAGTAGTATCATGCCCGGCCATTTAAGGCTCGATGTTATCATCATTGCCTCGTGTCCGGTGCCTCCCACGTCCGGCAATATCATAACATGCCCACCGCAAAGTGGTGTGCACATCTACGTGCCTGCCCGACCGACTATAGCGCGGCGCGGTGTGAGAAAATACATACATATATATAAAGCATGCATAAGAGCCCAATCAAAACCCACAACTGTATCGGAGTGACGTAAGGTCGGTAACCTCCGATTATATTATGGAATAATTATCGTCGCTTTGTCTCACCTCGAAGGAACAATTAATTTAAGGTGAGACTATCAATGGAGAATAGAACTAAGAGAAAAGGTAGAATAAGACCATAAATCTCATAGGGCATCAAGTCATGTACTTTTGGAATCTTAAAAGAAATAGTCATCTTCCATGAACAAAATTGAGACATCAAGAAATAGTTCAACGATCTCATATCGTCATCGAAAACATAAACTTGAAACCTTTAAACATGAAATCATTCTCATCATTTTTATCACAATAACATACTCATCTTTGACATCATCATTGTTATTTAAAAACATTCCCATCGTTGCCATCATAAGGGCTCACATAATCACAACCTTTGGTTTGGAGGATACGAATATTTTGGAAACATTTATGGATTATCAGGAAGGAAATCATGCCTCGGAATCTTAGACTTTTTAACTTTGGATAACAAGGAAAATATGGAAACATTTATAAAATCCTAACCTAGAGATCATGCCTTTGAAAGAAAGGGACGAGCCTTAACATACCTGGAAGACAAATTCTCGACTTCCAACTTATTTCCTGTCTTGCAACTCGCTTAAGAATTATTCGCAGCCTCGTAATCTACATATAGAACCATTCATAATATCATTAGGGTCATCGTCATACGCTCGTCTTAAACACTTAATGAAAGTCCTTTTAGATTCTGTCGAAATTCGGGCAGCATTTCCCCTGTTTATATGCCTAGCCCGAGATTCCAATTCAACAACCAACAACATCAACAACAAAACCAATAGCAATAACATCATTTCCAACACCAACATATGCCATAAAACAGCCCACACTTCGTTTTCTAAATTTCCCAACCAACCAACTTGGGATACGACTAATTAATAACTTTATTTTCGTAAGGAAGTCGAAATTAATACTAAAAACATCAATAGCAACATCCTCAACATCGTACAAGACAAATATATGTATTTTCATCCAAATTTCTCTTCAACCCTCAATCCATAAATCAACAACATCAACACAACACACCATAACGACTATTCTTGAAATTATTCCTTAATTCATATTGATAGAGAAAGAGATTTAACAATTCATACCTTATTTTTATGAAGGTAGCAAAATCTTCATCATTTTCTTGCCCCCAAGATAACTCCAACACCAAACGAAATTATAATCACGACTACGGGTTGCCCGGACCTCGATTGATACTTCGTTACTTGAAATTTCACTCAAAATCCTCAATTTTTGTGATGTATCATGCTCCCTTTGTTGCTGAATTTTCTGGAAATTTTTGGAAGTTTTTGGGATGAAAAGTGAGATTTTAACCCTTTATATAGGGCCGAGGCGGCGTCCGTAGCTACTAGACTTTAGCGATCTTTGAGCGATCGTAGCGCCCCGTTGCGCTCTGTTGCGGTTTTGTTTCTGTTTCATCAGCTCAGTTTGTAACGTCTATAATTCTCTACTACGATTTTCTATCGAGAAACGGTTTATTGCATCACAAACTAGACTCGAAGAAATTCATTTTAGGCTCTTAAAACACCTTAAAACTCCATATATACTAGGAGATATGCGCCTCCAAAGTTGACTAAAAATCCGTCCAGCATTTCTCAATTTTTCGTCGAACTTATTTTCTTCCATTTGCTCGATCTCGAAATATTTCGAAACTCTCCATACATGATATTTATCAACTATTATACTAATAAGGGTCATGTTCTCGTGTTCAAAAATACTCTTTTCCCGATTACGACTTACGAGATCGTGATTCACCCTTTTTCTTCGTTGTTACGGACTTTCCATGGCTTGTGCCTTTCAAAACATCATGGGACGTCTCCGACACTCTATTACTACGGGGAGGTACATGTCATACTCATGCTCTGAAAACGCGGGGTATAACAAATTAATCTTGTTTCGATTGAGAATGCAGTTACGCATCTTATTTTGAGACGCTTAAAAGATCCAGAATGCGGTTACGCATCCCGGTTAATTCCAATAAAAAGTACGAGCAAATCAAGGCTTGTAACATAAATTATCCAAAATTAGCTTGAGCTAAGTATAAGTTGATAAAGCGACTGTGCTAGAACCACGAGACTCGGGGAATGCCTAACACCTTCTCCTCGATCAACAAAATTCCTTACCCGGTCTTCTGTTTTTAAGGGTCATAACAAAAGAGTCATTTCCTTTTGATTAGGGATTCATAAGGTGACTTGGAACACCAAAACTCAATTCTAAGTGGCGACTCTGTAAAATAAAATAATCCCTCTTCAAAACCGTCACTTCAATTGGAAAAACCCTTTAATAATAAAAACCTGCGTTTCTACGCATAGGAGCGGAAAAAGGGGTGTGACATCTCTGGCGACTCTCCTGGGATAACCAGAATTCAAGCTTTGTGATATTGCCTTATACTTGGCTTTTATCATTATTTTTGGATATATTATGTTTGTTGGCCTAATGTGCTACTTGCCCACTCATTTACCGCTTTGATATTGTTGAACTATATTATAAACTGTCTTCTCTCGTGCACCCCTCTGAGTTTCTAAAAACACTTCACACACAGTCACAGGAATGCAGTTATGCATCCTACTTTCTGTCAAGATAAAGCTAGAGCGTTTTGGTGCCCGGCGAAGGATTTTAGTCACACATGTTAGGCGGGGATGGATAAAGCAATGAAGTCGCAATAGCACTGCTACCGATAGTATTGCCCCTCCCTAGCTCGAGTTGTCCGCTCGGGTGAGCCAGTCTAGACACCTTTTTCCATTAGGTTTTAAACCTAGCAGAACTGAAACGCAGACATGATTATCCCTAGTAGGATCTACTTAGCTACATCACTTGCATTTGACTTAGTGGGACTCAGCACAGGGGTCGGGTCCATTTAGGACAGGTATCCCTTTTTCTCGATTGACTTGTGCATCTTATGTGCTATTTGTAATATTATTTTTAAGGCTTGCTTGATTGTTGATCGGCTTTAGGCTAACTAGTAAAACAGAAGAGAGAGAAGCATTCATCTGACTTTTTACGCACCCATTTTCCTTAAATCTCTAATTTGTCTAGCTCTTGCTAAAATAAGAAAAGAAGAGTTCGGCTCGAGACGAGTTTATTTATTTTTAAAGAAAACTCAGCAATCCAATCTGGATGAACTACGCACACCTGATTCTCGTCCATCAGGGCGACAATACGTAGGCAGCCCTCTTCGGGTTCGGTGATCTTTATTCAAAAATTCAAAAAAAAAAAAAGAGTTTTTATTTTGTATTAAAAAAAGAAGAAGATAGTTTTTATCCTTATTTAAATAAACCCAAAAAAGAGTTCTTTTAATGCTCTGTAAAAAATAAAAAGAGAGAGAGAGAGAGAGAGAGAGAGAGAGAGAGAGAAAAAGATGAAAAATATGTTTTCCTTTTACGTATCTTTTAGGATTCATTCTTTTGATAATTCAAAATAAAAAAATATTTTTTTTAGACTTTATAGTTTCTTTACTTCACAAAAAAAAAAAAAAAGCAAAAGAAATAAAGCAAGAAAGAAAATTCAGAAACAAGTTTGTTGATTACTTTAGGCCAAAACTTCCCGAACTACGCAAAGATCTGATTCATGTCTCAGCATGATACGTAGGCAACCCAAGTCGGGTTCGATCGAATTATTTTCAAAAAAAAAAAAAATACAAAGGGAGTAGTGAAATAGAGGGGGAAAATAGGGTCCAATTTATGACATATTAAGAGCTATTGTTCGTAATTGTCCTGATACAGACCCATGATTGTGATTTTAATTTCTTTCTTACAAATTTTTTTAAAATAAAGGTTGACTTTTGACAAGTTTGGAGTTGAGCCACTACCATCTTCCTCCGACCAAAAGCAACCATTCATCCAACCATTATAACACCACATTGAGAAGGAAAAGGAGTCATGACTGGTAATGAAACAAACCCGACCCTTACCGATACTTCAATGGAAGTCGTAGACCAAGAGTCTCATTTAAGGGATGAGGTCCGAAATCTGAAGCAACAAATGGCAGACATGTATTGAGCTTGGATAAGTGGTCAACCTCTTCCACCACTCCCTCTCAGTTATTTTGAAAATCCCTCCAGGGCGTCAGCATTGTCACGGGCTCAGCTCCTCATTCCAAAAGAAATTCCTCAATCATACTCACTAGTGGAACCAGAGAAAATGTCTAGGAAGCTAAAAGGCATGAAGCAATCTTTAAGAAATTTGCTGGGCCTGAGAGGTCATCAGAGTGTGTCATATAAGGACTTGTGTATGTTTCCTGATGTCCAATTACCTCCAGGTTTTAAAATCCCAAAATTTGATATGTATGACGGGCACGGTGATCCCATGGGCCCATTTAAAAAGGTATTGCAATCAGTTGAGAGGAGTTAGAGGCAAAGAGGAGTTACTTATGGCTTACTTTAGTCAGAGTGTAACCGGGATAGCTGCAGAATGGTCCGCAAACCAGGACATTTCTCAGTGGCATATTTGGGAAGACATGGCTTAGGATTTTGTACAACAGTTTCAGTATAACATAGGCACGATCCCTAACCAAAATTCCTGGATCAAATTGAAAAAGAAGTCCACAGAAAGTTTTAGAGAATTTGCCATTAGGTGGAGAGAGGAAGCTGCTAGGGTAAGACTTCCAATGAAAGAATGCGAGATAGTGGAGACTTTTCTCCAAGCCAAGAAGAAGCATATTACCAGTACTTGCTCCCTGCATTGGGCAAACCATTCATTGAAATAATCAAATTAGGAGAAATAGTGGAAGAAGGAGTGGAAACTGGTCAAATTGTAAGCTTTACTACAATGAAAGCAATCACAGAAGCAGCCAAGAAAGGTGCAGGGAGTCTGTCTAACCAGGAAGGGGAGGAAGATGAGGAAGTTGCATTGGCTATACCAGCATTGCCTCGAGATCAGCAAAATCAACCCTGGCAGTATTCTCAACCCATATCATTCATCTTTCAATAACCAGTCTTCATACCAAGTGCACTCTGAGCCTCTGAACCCCACATATCATCATTACCCGCCCTCATCCAATCATTCATACTATCAACACCCGATCCACAATGCTTCCCTCCCTTTCAACATTCTAAAAGACCTCGATCATCTCACCCAAGTAGTCAAAGTGCATCTCGACCTCATAAGAGGCACTGTGCATTTTCTCCTCTAGCTGAGCCCTTATCCAATTTGTTTGAAAGAGCTAGGGGTTTAGAATTGCTATGGTCAGTAGAATGGCAGATTCCCAAGCGCCAACATAAATCATTCAATCCCAACAAAAGATGTGCCTACCATTCAAATGGACAAGGTCATGACACAAACGAATGCACCACACTGAAATGCAAGATTCAAGATTTGATTGATGATGGTTTGTTGCAAGATCATACCCTCGTGCCCCTTGATGTTGGAGAGCCGAATTGATGAGTGTCCTACTAAAGTTTCCTGAAACAACCATCAAGCTCAATAATGGATAAGAAGTATCGTTAACTGATCATTTGATATGTTGAAAATGTGTTTTGTGGTTTAATTTGGATCTTCTTTCAAAATAGATTGTCCCAATTGGGATTTTAGACCACATCTTGCTTGTCTCGTTCAATCTCCATGTCTTTTTTTTATCTTTAATGATATTAGTGCTTTTTTTTTTCTCTTTCTAAATCATCATATCAAGGTGTTTTTTTTTTTTTTTAAAGGGACAAATTGATATGCATTGTGACCAACGGAAAGATTTTGGACATCAACTCAGACTTTCAGATAGTGAATTATAAGATAATGGAGTTCCAAGGGAAAGACAACAATGACCTTCATCTTTAGGAGAGGATCGATTTTGAGCATGCTTTGAGTTGGTATTTTCAAGAATTGATATGACGAAGGCATTTCATTCTACTATCTAAACAATGTGTCATCCTTTGCTATCGCTTTTGAGCCTTAGTTTTATTTTCTTTCATACCCCTCTTTTGGAATCAAAATAGTGTCAGAAAAGTGTAAAAGCAAAAAGAGAAAAAAATAGAAAGAAGAAAAATGAAACCATGCAAAAACAAAAACAAAAAAAACAAAAAAAGAGAAAAGAGAAAAAAAACACACAACAAAATGTAGTTTCCTGAACTACGTTCGACCTGATTCATGTTTCGGCAGGATACATAGGCAGCCTTACCTGGGGGCTCGGTCCAACCAAATAAAAAAAAATCATTCAAAATTTCTGATTTCAAAGAAACTGGGGTACAAGTTATTTTCCTTTGTTTGAGTCGATTCCAGAAGTTTTAAGTCACAATCCTGATATTTTAGCATTGTCTTTGAGCCTTCATGCAATCCTTTCATTTTGCTACCCTATCAAAAAGCCTTAGTTATGGTCTAAATAAGAGACCTTCCGATCAAATTTTGAAAATGCCAAGTCGAGCATGTCAGCTTATCAACCCTTGTGGAAATCATCAATGGTAGAAGCGGAACTCTTTTGGATAAGTTTCGTGGAATCACGAGTTCATGAATGAGAGAAGAGGAAAAAATGAGAGAGGTTGTTAGGGAAAACCTTTCGAGGCACCACGAATTGAAATTGTGAGACATGAGAGAAGTGGACAAAATGAGAGAGGTTTGTTGGTGAAAACCTTTCGAGGCACCACGAATCGAAATTGTGAGACATGAGAGAAGAGAACAAAATCAGAGAGATTTGTTGGTGAAAACCTCTCGAGGCACCACAAATCGAAATTGTGAGACATGAGAAAAAAAAATGAGAGTGACTTGTTGGTGAAAACCTTTCAAGGCACCACAAGTCGAAATGTGAGCAATGTTTACAAAAAAAATATTCATCATGAGAGGCATACAACGTCAGTGCTACTTCAAATGAAACAAAGCAAGCTCTCCAACACGAAGAAGGATTTGACGAATCAACAAGTCTGAAAAGGTGGATAAATCAAGTTATTGGTCTAAATGCATGTCACATTATGTTTCTTTCTTCTTTGGTCTAAATAATTTTTTGTTTCTTTCTTCTTTTTCTCTTCTGTTCCTTCAATTGGAAGTCTCTCTGGCAAAACATCGTTGTTTTTGTGACTTCACTCGCACATTCCTTGTTTTCTCCGCGAGGCGAGCAGGAAAGAATTTTCAAATTTTGCCACAAATATTTCAGAAGGAAAATGATCAGTTTGGTAACTCAAGTTAAAGGAAAGATTAGTTTGGCAACTCAAGTTAAAGGAAAGATTAGTTTGGCAACTCATTGAAATAGAAATCGTAAGTTTGAAAACTTATGGGGAAAGAAAAGAATAACGTTGGCAACTCAACGAACTGGGAATGATCAACTTGATAATTCAGAATCGATGAAAAGGCCAGGACTGTTGAACTCTCATAAGATAAAAATAATTTTGAACCTTCCCTGATAGCAGTACCGAAATGTTCCTCCAACCCAACCAAAATGACCAAGCTCAATGTTGAACTGCAAAATTGTCACAAGTCATCAATTTTTGAATTTCACAATTTCTTTTGTTTGAAGCAGGGGGAATTCGCTGGAATTTTACATTTATCTGAGATTCATGTATACCAAAATGTCTTGCTTTTAGGCTGACTACCTCCGAATAAAGTCATGTTACAATTTTAGGTTGACTACCTCCGAATAAAGTCATGTTTTTAATTTTAGGTCAACTACCTTCGAGTTAAGTCACGTTTTCAATTTCAGGTTGACTACCTCCGAATAAAGTCATGTTTTCAATTTTAGGTTGACTACCTCCGAATAAAGTCTTGCTTTTAGGCTGACTACCTCCGAATAAAGTCATGTTTCAATTTTAGGTTGACTACCTCCGAATAAAGTCATGTTTTCAATTTTAGGCTGCTACCTCTGAATATAGTCTTACTTTTAGGTTGACTACCTCCTAATAAAGTCATGTTTTCAATTTTAGGCTGACTACCTCCGAATAAAGTGATGTTTCAATTTTAGGTTGACTACCTCCGAATAAAGTCATGTTTTTAATTTTAGGTCAACTTCCTTCGAGTAAAATCACGTTTTCAATTTCAGGTTGACTACCTCCGAATAAAGTCATGTTTTCAATTTTAGGTTGACTACCTCTGAATACAGTCTTGCTTTTAGGTTGACTACCTCCGAATAAAGTCATGTTTTTAATTTTAGGTTGACTACCTCCGAATACAGTCATGTTTTCAATTTTAGGTTGACTACCTTCGAATACAGTCATGTTTTCAATTTTAGGTTGACTATCTCTGAATGCAGTCTTGCTTTTAGGTTGACTACCTCCGAATAAAGTCATGTTTTCAATTTTAGGCTGACTACCTCCAAAATGTCTTGCATTTAGGTTGACTACCTCTGAATAAAGTCATGTTTTCAATTTTAGGGTGACTACCTCCGAATATAGTCTTGCTTTGAGGTTGACTACCTCCAAATATAGTCTTGCTTTAAGGTTGACTACCTCCGAATATAGTCTTTCTTTTAGGCTGACTACTGCCAAATAAAGTCATGTTTTTAATTTTAGGTTGACTACCTCCGAATACGGTCATGTTTTCAATTTTAGGCTGAATACCTCCGATAAAGTCTTACTTTTAGGTTGACTACCTCCGAATAAAGTCATGTTTTCAATTTTAGGTTGACTACCTCCGAATATAGTCATGTTTTTTATTTTAGGTGGACTACCTCCGAATACAGTCATGTTTTCAATTCAGGTTGACTACCTCTGATATAGTTACAAGTCATTTATAATTTTGCTAATACTCACAAATATTTTCTGGTGCAAACTGGGACGGAGAAAATTTACTCGTGTTATTTGTTTTTAATAGTTCATCAGGACCCTCCTGGAAAATGGGATTTAGTTTATCCTGACCCCTCCTTTCGGATAATCGGGGATTCAAACACGCACTTCCCAAACTCTTCTAGAAGACGCACTTCCTAGGCAGAGTATTTCAGTTCAACCCCTAAGAGACGCACTTCTTAGTCTGGGTCTTTTAGATTTCGCTTTTAGGAGACACACTTCCTAATTTGAACCTTTACTCCTAGGAGACGCACTTCCTAGTCAGAATATTTTAGTTCAACCCCTAAGAGACGCACTTCTTAGTTAGGGTCTTTCAAGTTTTTCTTTTAGGAGATGCACTTCCTAATTCGAAACTTTACTTCTAGGAGACGACTTCTAGTCGAGTATTTCGTTTTTCTTTTAACCCCTTTAAGAGACGCAGAGTTTTTCGTTTTTAGAGACGTTCAATAAGAAACCAGGAGAGATAGTCAAAGTATTTTAGTCAAGGTCTTTCGAGTTTTGTTTTTTAGGAGACGCACTTCCTAATTCGAACCTTTACTCCCCTAAGAGACGCACTTCCTAGTCGGTATTTCAAGTTTTTAGTTTAACCCCTAAGACGCACTTCAACCCCTAAGAGGTTTTTCCTAAGAGACGCACTTCCTAATTTGATTCATTATTCAATCTCAATTCTAGGAGATGCACTTCCTAGTTTGAGTCCTTAAATTTTTCTCCAAGGAGACGCACTTCCTAGTTAGAGCATTTGATTTTACTTTCATCATTGAATTATTTTACATATAGTTTTCGATTTTGCTAACACTCACAAAAAATTTCCTGGTGCAAACTGGGGCAGAAAGTTTTTGTTCGTGTTGTTTATCTTTGATGATTTGCAGGACCCACCTGAACAATGGGAAGCAAGTTAGGACCCACCTGAAGAATGGGATGATCAGGAATACACCTGGATAATAGGGATATCTTTCAACTGCATGTTCAGGAATCCTCCTGGAGAATATGGACATCTTTCAATTTCAAGCTCAGGAGTCCGTCTGGAGAATGGGAACACCTTTCAATTTCAAGTTCAGGAGCTCGCCTGAAGAACAGGGTCAACTTTCAGTTTATTTCAAATTCAGTTCAAGAAGCAGGAGACCACATGAATAATAGGGTTTCATTTCAAGTTCAATTCGAGATCAAAGTGTTTATCTCACACTGGGGAAGGAATGAAGATTCAAGTCAAGATTCGAGAGAAGCTGCATAGATAGGATCTTGTACTTGTATTTTCTTTTTGACTTTGGTTTTTCATTTGATGTAACAACAGGACCATGGACCGGAGCCACGACAAGACCTCACTCGACTCTCCAACTCAGTATGTCCCACCACCCTTCTTACTCCTTAAACTACACTTGACCTGATTCCCTTATAACCCGGGATATGTAGGATCTCCAAAACCGGGGCTTGGTTGCATCCTTTTCTTTCATCCCCCTCCTTTTAGAATAATGGTCGGGTCAAACTATTCTCTTTGTCTACTTGTTTGTCTGAAAACTCTTCGTGTTCCCAATCAAATAGGGGCAGATGTAGACATGTGATTTTTGACCCTCCCAGGTTTCACCTTCTAGTGTCTAAATATTTTTTTAATTTTAATTTTGATGTGTCGATTTTATTCTATTTTATTTAGTAGTTTTATTAACGAAAATCAAGGAAAAGGAGTCAAAAATTTACTATTTTAGACTGCAAGTTTTGTGTTTAAAAGAAAGAAAAATTACAAAAAATAGGTTTCTTTTAATCTAGTTTTTTTTTTTTTTAAGTTAATTATATCTTTTGGATTTTTCCTTAGTCTAGTTATTTAATTTTTCTTAGTTTTGGTTTAAAAGTAGTTGATTAATATATTTATTTTGGTATTTTATATATCCTTTTAATGGAAAATAAAAATAAAAAAATGGAACCACGATAGCCCGCCACATGGCAAAATTCTACCCTATTCATATCCATGGCATATTCCATTTTGGGGAAAAGAATATCCAGGAATATTTTGGGAAGGTTAAGCTAAAAGTGGCACACCATAAATAGAAGCTTAGACCTAATTTCCTAAAACCTAGACTAAAAGGAGACTACACACAAGACGCTACAAAATGGAATCAGCCGCACCACAATAAGCAGAATCAGCCACAACTTATTTTACCATACCTTGAATGCACAATCACCATTCACGTCAACTCACCAAACCTTTCTTCCTTATATAAAACCCATCCAAAACAGCCATGTAAACCAGCTGCAACACCATCAGCAGCCGCAAAAAAGAAAACACTAAGCACACTATCATCATCCACTACATAATTATACATACACACCAACATTTAGGAAAAGAAAACAGAGCACCCACATACACATGTACAGCACACTACACGTTATATAGACGCTACCGGAATAAACACACACAAAAAATCTAGACCTAATTAATACTAATCAGCCGTAGAGAGCTTTTGGGATTGGTTTTCTTTTAATTTTGGTTAGACCTAGGAAAAGAAAAAGGAAAAGAAAAACAGCCATTTAAATGTCATTTTCTTCTCCATTTTTGTCCACCAAACACCACCATGGATAGCTACCATAAACTCACCCAAAAACCCCATAAACCAGCTTTAAAAGGTCTTGTTCGCCTGGGTTTCTTCTATTTTTTTAGAAATATATTGAGTTGAGGTTGAGGTTGAGGTTGAGGTACGGGTTAAGCATATAGTTTAAGCTTATCTAGAAGTAGTATTGTAATGGTCAAAAATAATAGTTTATGGTTTAAAGGTTTGGAAGTTTCAAAAGTTAATTACCTGGGAAGTTTCATTATGCTTGGTATCCAATTCATTTCTTTGTCATTTTTTATAAACATTCGACGAGTTATTTTTAGTACATTCAGCAAATTACATTTTTCTTTAAAGGTAAATTTGAGTAGATAGTTTTTTTTTTTTTAAATGCTGGGGATGTAATTTACATTTATATCTATCCTTGTTGAATATTTACTCATGAGCAATTGTGAAAGGTTAGATCTTTTGTTATTGTGCCGAGGGGTTTACTTTTAAGCATTCGAAGAGTGCGATCGAGCCTAAACCAGTTTGGCGACCCAAATTAATTGTGAGTAGAGAGAGATGGATTGCTAATTATTTCAAACCCCATTATCAGGTATAAAAGAAAGGAGTGGAAAAAATAAATTGTAAGGGAGCGAGATAGGTTGCGAACACGTTTCAAAGCCCGTTGTCAAAGGAGTGAAAGTTTAACCAAATAATTTTAAGTCTCCGATTTTAGAGACAAATAATTGTTTTTAATGCTAGATGATCTTTAGGCGCATTTTAAGATGTTTGTTTCGATTAAGAATGTAGTTACGCATCTTATTGCGAGACGCTTTAAACAACTCAAGGATGCGGTTACGCACCTTGGCCAATATCGTTTTAATAATTAATCTTGTTTCGATTGAGAATGCGGTTACGCATCTTATTTTGAGACGCTTAAAAGATCCGGAATGCGGTTACGCATCCGGGTTAAGTCCAATAAAAAGTACGAGCAAATCAAGGCTTGTAACATAAATTATCCAAAATTAGCTTGAGCTAAGTATAAGTCGATAAAGGGACCGTGCTAGAACCACGGGACTCGGGGAATGCCTAACACCTTCTCCCCGGTCAACAGAATTCCTTACCCGGTCTTCTGTTTTCGCGGACCATAATAAAAGAGTCATTTCCTTTTGATTAGGGATTCATAAGGTGACTTGGAACACCAAAACTCAATTCCAAGTGGCGACTCTATAAAATAAAATAATCCCTCTTCAAAACCGTCACTTCAATTGGAAAAACCCTTTAATAATAAAAACCTGCGTTTCTACGCGCGGGAGCGGAAAAAGGGGTGTGACATATTGGATTCTGTTTTATCATCTTGATTACGATGTTGATTGGCGTACCCACTGTTGGTATTTGTGATTCGGATATATTGTTGGCGTACCCATTGTTGGTACTTATGATATTGGGCATGATTATTGATGATGATACATGCATTGCACGCACTCTCATTTTTCATGATACACCGTGGAGATACTGATGATACTTGATGAAACACTTTGATAAGCTAGGCTCGATTTTACTTGAGTGACGTTTGATGGTCGATATCCGGTGTTAGTTCCGGAATCGTTGATTGAGTGAGTGCATGGACTGCGCGGGTCCCCCAAAGTGGTGCCGGTGAGAACCCCCCGTGGGCAAAGATCCGGGGTCCCGTCTATCAATTGGGCAAAGATCCGGGAGGGGTGACACTTAGTCTTCGCGAGTCACACTGGGTTGTGCTAACGAGATGTCAATATTTCCGTCCAGAGTACATATGTACACAACATTTGCATGGCATTGCATTGCATTCATACAATATTGCATTGCATTGCATTATGACTTGATTTTGAGATGTTTTGGTGTTGTAGTTGTGAAGTTGGATTCGGACTTGATATATTCAGACTTGACACATTTGGGATTAGATGCTTTACTTAGGCAATGAGCTGTACTTGGATTCGATTACATTTGATTTATACTTGTTGGTTTGTCTGCCTATCTGCTTTATTATCTAAATTGTGTTAGCTATCCGAGTCACCCCGATGCCTACTAAATCGTTATTTTGTCCGACTCGCACTTCTGCATTCCCTCGTATGAATGCGAGTATCGTTGATCGGCTTCTATTACACGTAATATAGTCGCCAACATTATCTTCGAGTGTCCGAGTGAGCATGCATCGTTCGCCTTCAAGACTTCTCTATCATTATGTCCTATTTCTATTCGGCGACATAGACACTTTATGTATTATTAATCCGGACTTGTATTATTTCCCTTTTAGATGCTCTTGTATTACTACGGACTAGACCACTGGGGTTATTATTATTATTATTATTATTCCGCACTTTTTTCTACTATATATATATATATATATATATATATATATATATATATATAGTGAGACTTACGTATTTATTCTATTCCGTTGCTCGATTTAATTATTTATGTCTTTATTTATCGTTGGGTTAAGGGTTCGCTTACCGAGGTGAAAAAGGTAAGTTCCCGCACGGCTTATGCCAAAATGGGTCGTGACACTAATGACATTGTAATGAGACTTAGACTATTTATTCGTGCTTTTGGCTTAGACTATTTATTTGTGCTTCTGAGATGGGGCTCCACCTCCGTATAGTCTATCAACAAAGCAATCTCACGCGAGAGTTTGAAGTGAAATGCAACATAGCGGAGAATACACAGGGGGACAAGAATATTCGCTCCTTTTACATTGGCTTGCAATTACTCTTTTCAGAACAAGATCAATTTTCTGGGCTGAATCTGTCTAAGACAGGGCTCAAGGAAATATTGGGAGAACGACAGAAGACAAGGATGGTGCAGTTCTTAATATAACTTAGGCCTAAATTCGAGTCGAGGTGTGGTAATTTCTTGAATAGAGAAGTCACGCATGTTCTAGACGTTGGGTTGGCAGCCGTCTTGCTTGAAGAGACCAAACTTGGAACTCAGGTTGCTATGGAGTCTAAGCCATTACCTGTTGTTGCATTACATGTAGTAAAATTCATGTTGTCACTTTGACAGGAAATGCGAAGCGAAGTGTCCTATGCTATGAATACAACGACTTTGTTCACATAGCAGTCGATTGTTCTAAGAGGAAAGAGTATTGTGCTCATGACAAGATTACTGGCCAACATATTTGAAATTCCCAACGTCATCCAAACCGTTCACGGCCTGCTTGATATGCCCAAATTACACCTTTTAAATAGGTATAAAGCGGTCGTTATTCAAATATAGAATCCAACAAGACTGGGATCAAATCCTGCAGAGAATACAATGGAGAAATATACGTATTACGTGTAACGCTCAACTATTAGTCTAAATTTCTAGGGACAGGGGGAGATAATGTTTGGTTTAGATTTAGTGTCACTAATTACTTAAGAGAGTTAAAAGTCGATTTGTGAACGATAGGTAAAAATGACTAGGGATATGGTCCCAAATGGAAAGTAATGTGATTGGCTCCCTAATTCAACGTATTTATATGCCGAACTGTTTGAGACAATGGTTTCTTTTAAGTTCACCTAAAGTTTTCCAACCAAATCGGTGATGACACGTTACCAGTCAGAACAGTTGAGGATTCGACTGAGATAAGATCAGGAGAGAACCGATTCTTGTCACCTCGGAGACGCAAGACTAGACGAAGAATTGCGGTTAAGGAAAGAGTGATTAATAGCATCGACCGTTGTCTATCCATTTCAAATACAGTGCCAGACGTTACACCTTTGTGCTTAAATCATTTATTACACCTTCAATGCTAATTATGGAGGAATGATTCTCGATCATTGAACCCTTATGCATTTATCCTTATAAAAAGAGCCTAACTCTCATATCAGGAGGGCATCCGATTTTCTGCTTAACAATTTATACTTACACAATTAGCAAAATAATAGTTGCTTCTTCATTTTATAATCAAGATTCATATTGTTCTTGAAGTCTGAAGTTGTTCTGGATGCATCTTCACTAAGAGATTCTTTTGCAGGCCATTTCAATTCAATTATTAATTTAATGCAATTTCAATTCAATTATTAATTTAATTTTACTTGATTTCAATAGTTGTTATAATCTTGTTTATTTTATTATTTTTGTTAATTAATCAAATCAATCCACGTATCCTTTAATCCACCATACAAATTCAACTGTACCTTTTAAGGGTAAACAACTGTAAGTTGAACACTCTAACTTAGAAAATAACAATTTAGATACCTCAATATGTCTTCACTTTGTCAGTTGAACACTCCAACATCAAAGTGATCATCTAGACACTCCAAAATTTATGTATACATCGGCGTTGGGTGTCCAGGCATAGTGAGGATGAGATGAGGTGTATACAAGATGTGCATCTTAAAGTTGGATCCTTGAATTCTTAAATAGTAGGCGATTAAGATGTCTATTCACGTATTATGCCTTAAACACACAATGTCCAAAAAAATATATAGGGTCCCGCATTGCTGAAAATGAAACACACAAAAACACAAATGGAGACCATTTTCAAATCAAAAAACAAGGAGGAAAGACCATCCAAATGATATAGGTGTTGATATATTTATTAGGAGCATATCATACATCAGAATATTTATACTTTGGCAGAATGATTATGCTCATAGGTCTTAAAAATCTCTAACATTATTACAAACTGCATATATTTTATTTTCTTTAATAAATAGCATCAGTCACGACGACCAAATATAATGATCAATTGCAGAAGTAGCAATAGCAAGAGGGACCACCCCAATCCAAGTGACAAGCTCCATGAATGGCATACTCCCAATTGATGTTACGAAGATGTATTCGTTAGTTTTTGTGGCATTCTTTCCATATTAATTTGTTCAAAAAAGAATGATATCTCTTTTATACAGAAAAGGTCAAATTAAAATTTGCCCTTAGGATCATTTGGTACATGAGATAAGGATAACAATCTCGGGATAGAATTTGGGATTAACTTTATCCGTGTTTGGTTGTAGGTATTTTATAATTAGTCCCATATAAAAGGTGGATTATTTTATCCCACCATTTTAGTATTTATTCCATAGTCTAAAAGGTGGATATTTGGCACAAAAATGTTTTGTGTTATTTTACAATATGACTTTTATATTCATGATGCAATCGTGTCCTATGAACTCATCATATTTCATGTGAATAGGTACGAAGATGACAAACGATCCCTTAAAGTGATTGATTTGGAGCGTATGACGATGATCACATAAGCCCATAGAACTTAATAGCGTTTTCATAGCTCACAATATGCCATTACCATTCAGAAATTGGTCTAAATATTCTCTTAATTTAATGAGGGGGCACCCAATTAAACTAATTAGCTGATTAATAAGAAAAAGGGTCAAAATATGCCCTTTAAATATGTCAAATTTGGTAGACACGCCCTTTATTAATGGCACCATTTTATATACGGAAAGAATTTAACGTTAAACATTCCCTTTTACCCATAATGGCACCTTCTTATTTAATGGCATGACCTATTTAAGATCGAAAGCTTGTTTCAAAAACTCCGTGTCTGATCAAAAACCGCTATAGTTGAAACGAATAAAGTATCAAATATATTTAAGCTGAACAATTTATAGTTTGTTGGCTACTCACCAGTTGATGCAATGAGGAAGAAAAGGAAGAGAGCAAGAAGTGCAGCATACTGAAATTGAGACTTAGCCATATATTTAATTTGAACTATATAATTTTGTTGATTCGTTCCGACTAGATTAGTATCTAAATTTGACAATTTATAGAGAAAAGGGAGAGCATTAAAGTTGCATTTTGGAGATTTAAAATTGCCAGGTAAAGATGGCTTGTGCTTTGTGAAACATACAAGGAATACATGGAATTCTACACCATTGGAAATAGCGGATCAAATTAAGCAGTTTTAATTTTAATGACAATTTTTGTCTTTTCAAGATAATATAGTTTTTGTCTTTTCTATATCCCAAAGTTTGTTAGGAAAAAACTATTAAGCTTATTTTGATTGAGTAATAAAATAAAGAATTCAAGTCTGTATATTCGAAGAAACTGACAAATACCCTATTTTGTCGCACCATTTAACTAATATATGTCTTATGTTTTTCTTTGCATGAGTAGCCACTTCGCGCTTGAATTTCGGCAACATCGGACATTTGCGTTTGAAAGTGTGGCCTTGTGAAGGCCAAACATCAGACGTTTTCTCCAGATGTTTGGTATGGCTTCCCAAGGCAAAGTTTGGACATTTTTGACCGAGGTGTGGGTCAAAATTGGTTCAAATTTCAGTCATGTCTGTCTGAATTTTTTCATGTATGCCCGACCTTCAGTCGTACATGACTGAAGTACATGTAAAAATAGGCTAGAGTTTCAGCCATGTGTGTCTAAATCTTTTTTGTCAAAAATAATTTTTTCATGTATGTCTGCACCTCAGTAATACATGACTAAAATACATGTAAAAAGGGGCTGAAATTTCAGCCATGTGCTCCTGAACAAAAAATAATAATGTGTTTTTCGAATTTCAATAATCCAACAAGCGATTCTACGTGCAAATCTACTCTAAATACACTCAAATTTGAAACATAAGTTCCGTATATATATTAAAGAACAACCCCAGCCATCAATTTGTCAAAAACACGACAAATCTAACAAGCTCATTTAACACACCTTTTTTTTCCAATTATCCCTGCACTTCAGCTACACATATATGCATGAACTACATGTAAAATGGGCTGAAATTCTAGATATGTGCACCAGAGCAAGAAGAGCGAGAAGAAATAGCGGGTACTCGTGCAAAAAGAAATACAAAAAGGGTATTACTTAAATAGCGTGCCCAAAATAGAGTACCCCATGAAAGTTTTACTGTATATTCTCAATTTTAGAGCATGGGCCCTGGTGGATTTCAAGTGATGCACTAGACCGATCAATATAGGCTGCTACAGATACTCAAAATCTTTTAGACCAGAAATGCATAGGCCCTCACAGATATTAGAGGACCGATAGACCGAGCAGCCAGATATCGATATCTACGCAATCAACTAATATAGGCCAGAAGAATTATATCATCAGATATCATCATGAAAGACTAGTTGAATAATGCATATAAGAATGCCAAATGTCCCTAGCATGATATTCTTACACAATGCTATAGTTGTATAGTTATCACAAAATATTCTCTTTCATAGAATAGGACTCAATTACAAGTTGTATAGTTATTAAAATATATACCCCTTCTTAGAATCGGACTTTAACCCTACAATTATACCGTTATAAGTATTCCTATTGTATCATTGAAAAAACAGTGAAAACAATTCTGAAAATCTCTCGTTTCTCTAACATGTATACAAAGACACCGTCTAATTTTTTTCACGCCATTTATATTTTTCCATATTTGATGAGACTTGAGGCGGAGTTAACGGTAGGTTAGAGGTTTGGAGACAACTATTGGAGTCTAAATGGTTCAGATTGAGCAGGACCAAAATAGAATATTTGAAGTGAAAGTTCAGTGATGCATCGCATGAGGCAAGCGTGTAAGTGAAGCTTGATTCATAGGCCATCCCCAAGAGAGAAAATTTCAAGTACCTTGGGTCTTTAATCTAAGAAAATGGAAAGATTGACGATGTTGCCACACATCATATTGTTGCAGGGTGGAATGAAATGGAGCTCACCTTTGTAGTCTAGTGTGATCTAATGATACCATAAAAAACTTAAAGGTAAGTTCTATAAAGTGATGGTTAGGCCGAACTTGTTGTTTTGGGGGGGAGGGGGAGGGGGGGATGGGAAGGGTGTTGGCCAGTCAAGAACTCCCATGGTCAGAAGGTGCAATTAAGTTGCGAAAATGATGATGATGATAAGATGGCTGTGTGGGTGTACTTGGAGAGATTGGATTAGAAATGAGGATTTTCGGTACAAGGTGAGAGTGGCTTCCGTGATGGACAAGATGAGAAAAGTAAGACCGAGGTGGTTCGGGCATGTGAAGAGGAGTAGAGCAGATTCATCAGTGAGGACGTGTGAGAGGTTGGATATGGTGGGTATAAGGAGAGGTAGAGGTGGGTTGAAAAAGTATTAGAGAGAGGTAATTAGAGGCTATGGTGTAGCTTTAGCTTACCGAGGAGATGACCTTAAATAGGAGGGGTGTAGAGATCGTGAATTAGGGTAGAAGGTTAGTAGGTAGTTAAGTGTTGTCTCGCGTTTAGGTGGGAAAGGCATGGCGGTAGTCTCGTGGAATTTGATATTTGCTTATTTTATTTCTGCTATCGCATTATTTCGTTGGGTCATTGTTCTTTTATTATGTAGCCTTTATATTCCATGTTTTTCATAACTATTTTTGACGATGTTTCTACGAACAATCTTTCTATCTCACAAAGTATAGACTCTCTCTCTCTCTCTCTCTCTCTCTCTCTCTCTCTCTCTCTCTCTCCCTCTCTCTCTCTCTCTCTGTTGTATCCTATCACTTACTGGATTCAAAATCGTGCTCGCACCATTTGCTCTCCACAAAATTGGACGGTTCCAATTTTGCTCTATAATTCCACTTTGAAATGTTTTTTCAAGGTTAGGGCCTTTATGGGTTGTTAGATGGTTCTGCTAGTCTGCCAACAGATGCAAAAGAGTTAGATGTCAGGAAATTTAATAATGCGAAGGTAATCGCTAGGATGCTGAAATCGGTACATGATGACATTGTAATGGGACTTAGACTTTTTATTCATGCTTCTGAAATGTGGCTCCACCTCTTTATAGTCTATCAACAAAGAAATCTTATGCCAGAGTTTGAAGCGAAACGCAACATTGCAGATAATACATAGGGACAAGAATGTTCGCTCCTTTTACACTGGCTTGCAATTACTTTTGTCAGAACAAGATCAATTTTCTGGGCCGAATCTGTCTAAGGCAGGGCTCAAGGAAATATTGGGAGAATGACAAAAGACATGGATAGTGTAGTTCTTAATGAAACTCAGGCCTAAATTCGAGTCGATTTGTGGCAATTTCTTGAATAGAGAAGTCACGCATGCTCTAGACGTTGGGTTGGCAGCCATCTTGCGTGAAGAGACCCGACATGGAACTCAGGCTGCTATTGAGTCCACGCCATTACCTATTGTTGCATTACATGTAGTAAAATTTATGTTGTCGCTTCGATAGGAAATGCTAAGCGAAGTGTCCTATGCTATGAATACAACGACTTTGGTCACATAGCAGTCGATTGTTCCAAGAGGAAAGAGTATTGTGCTCATGACAAGATTACTGGCCAACATATTTCAAATTGCCGACGTCATCCAAACCGTTCACGGCCTTCTTGATACGCCCAAATTACACCTTTTAAATAGGTATAAAGCGATCGTTGTTCAAATATAGAACCCAACAAGATTGGGATTGAATCCTACAGAGAATATAAAAGAGAAATATACATATTACGTGTAACGCTCAACTATTAGTCTGGATTTCTAGGGAAAGGGGGAGATAATTGTTGGGTTTAGATTTAGTGTCACTAATTACTTAAGAGAGTTAAAAGTCGATTTGTGAACGATAGGTAAAATGACTAGGGATGTGGTCCCAAATGGAAAGTAATGTGATTGGTTCTCTAATTAGACCTACTTATATGCCGAACTGTTTTAGAGAATGGTTTCTTTTAAGTTCACCTACAGTTTTCTAACCAAATCGGTGATGACACATTGCCAGCCAGAACTGTTGCGGATTCGACTAAGATAAGATCAGGAGAGAACCGATTCATGTCACCTCGAAGACGCAAGACTAGACGTAGAATTGAGGTTAAGGAAAGAGTGATTAATAGCATCGACCGTTATCTATCCATTTCGGATACAGTGCCAGATGTTACTCCTTTGTGCTTAAATCATTTTTTACACCTTCAATGCTAATTACGGAGGAATGATTCTTGGTCATTGAACCCTTATACATTGATCCTTATAAAAGGAGCCTAACTCTCATGTTAGGAGGGCATCCAATCTTCCGCTTAAATATTTATACTCACACAAATAGCAAAATAATAGACTCTTATTCATTTTATAATCAAGATTCATATTGTTCTTGAAGTCTGAAGTCGTTCCAGAGGCATATTCAGTAAGAGATTCCTCTAAGCTCAGGCCATTTCAATTCAATTATTAATTTAATTTTACTTGATTTCAATAGTTGTTATAATCTTGTTTATTTTATTGTTTTTGCTAATTAATCAAATCAATCCATGTATCCTTTAAACCACCATACAAATTCAACTGTACCCTTTAAGGGTAAACAACTGTAAGTTGAATACTCTAACTTACAAAATGATCATTTAGATACCTCAAATTGTCTTCACTTTGTCAGTTGAACACTCCAACATACAAAGTGATCATCTAGACACCTCCAAAATTTATGTGCCACATCAGCGTTGGGTGTCCACGAGACACAGGGAGACGAGATGAGGTGTCTAGATGTGCATCATAAAGTTGGAGTCCTTAGTTACCAATTAAGGCCAAGTTAAGATGTCTATCCGCGTATTATGCCTTATATATATATATATATATATATATATATATATATATATATATATATAAACACACAATGTCCAAAAATATATATATATATATATAAACACACAATGTCCAAAAATATATATAGCGTCCCGCATTGCTGAAAATGAAACACAGAAAAACACAAATGTAGACCATTTTCAAATAAAAAAACAAGGAGGAAAGACCTCCAAATGATATAGGTGTTGATACATTTATTAGGAGCATATCATACATACATCAGAATACTTATACTTAGGCAGAATGATTATGCTCATAGGTCTTGATTTCCAACATTATTACAAACTGCATATATTTATTTTCTTTAATAAATAGCATCAATCAGGACGACCAAATATAATGATCAATTGCAGAAGTAGCAATAGCAAGAGGGACCACCCCAATCCAAGTGGCAAACTCCATGAATGGCATGCTCCCAATTGATGCATTGGTTGTTACATCCATCAGAATTAAGGGAAAGTCCGAACCATGTCTTGCTCAGCTTTTCACAACCAATTGATTCTGCCACTTGTATATCTGCGGAGAAAAGAAAGAACCAACTCAAAAGCTTAGGATAATGTTACCAAGATGTATTCGTTATGTGTTAGTTGATGTGGCATTCTTTCCATATTAATTTGTTCAAAAAAGAATGATATCTCTTTTATACGGAAAAGGTCAAATTAAAATATGCCCTTAGGATCGTTTGGTACATGAGATAAGGATAATAATCCCGAGATAGAATTTGGGATTAACTTTATCCCGTGTTTGGTTGTAGGTATTAATTAGTCCTGGATTATTTTATCCCACCATTTTAGTTATCCCATATAAAAGGTGGATAAAAGAGTTCCATGGGATATGTGATATCCTTGTCTATCTCATCCCACATACCAAACGATCCCTTAAAGTATTTGAAATTGAGCACATAAGCCCATAGTTAATAGCTTAGCTCACATATGCCCTTACCATTCAGTAATTGGTCTAAATATTCTCTTAATTTAACTGGGGCACCCAATTAAACTAATTAGCTGACTAATAAGAAAAAGGGTCAAAATATGCCCTTTAATATGTCAAATTTGGTAGACACGCCCTTTATTAATGGCACCATTTTATATACGGAAAAAATTTAACGTTAAACATTCCCTTTTACTCATAATGGCACCTTCTTATTTAATGGCATGACCTATTTAAGATTGAAAGCTTGTTTCAAAAACTCCGTGTCTGATAGAAAACTGCTATAGTTGAAACGAATAAAGTATCAAATATATTTAAATTGAACAATTTATAATTTGTTGGCTACTCACTTCCGCCTGATGCAACGAGGAAGAAAAGGACGAGAGCAAGAAATGCAAGATACCGAAATCTGAGATACGAGTTATAGCACTTTAGAAGTTTATCAGCATGTGATTATTGAGCTAGCAAGGAGACAAGTCCGCATAATCAACGAGGAATGAGAGATATCCTAGAGCAATTAACTGTATGGTAGAAAGGGCATGGGAAAAGTATAGGCAGATATAAACTTGTAGTTTAAGAGGGACCTGCCTAAAGAAAGAGTGTTCAGGTAATGGAGAAGAGAGAGGATATTAATAACCGTTAAAATTTGTTTTAGAAAATTAGAGTTGGTTACTAAATACTACTATGGTGATGAATGGGGATACGAATGACAGAAGCGGGGTAGTGAAAAGGCCAACAAAGTAAAGTAGTAGAGAAGGATTGAATGGGGAGATATTTGAAGGAAATAATGAACTAAGACGGGAGGATAAGGAATAGTCACAAGTTAATTGAAATGAGGATAAACTATTTGAAAGCATACGAAAGTTTGACGACAGTAACCCTCGGTATCACATTGTTAAGATGCAAAATTTCTTTTTGAATGGTTCATGAAAATTATTAAGAGATTTCCTGAGAATAGACGCAAGTTGATTTGGAGAGCTCAGTTAACTTATCTCCAGAATTGAAATTGGTAAATTCGGACTCTCATATGTTTATGCATTGCAAGAATAACCGATAATTTCCCATAGTTGTCTTGAGTAATGATATTACAAGACGGTTATCTTATTTAAGTTCCTACCGCCTCCCAAATAGCCCTGTGTTGTGAGTTAAGAACTAGAAGTATAAGCTTGATAAAGGTATTATAAAAGAATGCGAAGATGAAAGAGACCCCCTGAAAGGAAACAAAAGAAGATATGCAGTTAGGTACCCGTACTTATTTCAGCCCCCGGAAGAGATTCACGATAAGACATCGAGATTATGAGGTATGTATGTTTTTCTTTTATGCATATGGGTCGTGTGTGGCCAATTTATATTGCTATTGTGTTATGGCCCTGTGAGGCAATGTTATTATGGGTTGTTGTGACAGGATGGTAGTGCTATATTACAGGGGAGACTTTGGTGAAATTTTTCTAGAATCCCCGATGACTTAACATTCGAGAACCAATGTTCTAAAAGAGGGGAAGAATGTTACACCTCAAAAATTTTTCCGTTAACGTGCAGTGAATAGACCAACGAAGGGCATGACGTATACGATGTTTTGACAAGTAAGAAATCGTCTTTAATGGTCCTAATTAAGATTTCCAAAGACATTCGAGGTAAGAGAAGAAAGTTACTAGGGAAAGCAAGTCATATGTTGTGTGTCGGACAAGAATAACGAGTATCGAGTTAATGACGTTCTAATGATGCTTTGGGAAAGAGTTGTAATGTCCCTTAGATTGATGTTAAAGTGCTAAACAAGTGTTAAGAAGGTTCCATAAGGATTGGAGATCAAACGAACGACGAAGACCATTTCAGGAAAAAGGAGTTATACGACCGACTTATACGGTCCGTATAACATTATAGGCCGTATAACACCCAAATAAAAGATAATGTACGGGTTACAGGTGAACACGACCACTTATACGGGCCAGAAATGTTCAACGTGACCGTAGGGTGTCCAGGGAAGTCTCGACGAGCTGAATAAGCCCGATTATATAAGTGTGTTCCCACTTATTTATTTAATTTCCCACATTTCTTCATCTCTCTCAAGATCTCTAGAAGGTTCCATACACTTCATCCACAAGAATTCAAGGAGAATTGATGATCAACTTCATCAAACAACCAATAATCAAGAGTGTGAAACACATTAAAGTCATCTAAGTCAAGAAATTCCAAGAGAAAGTGAACTAGGGTTTGGTGTTGTTCCTACAATATCTAAGGTATGTTTTATGGTATTTTCATGATGTTTGAAGTATGGTAAAGTTGAAACACTTGGATTGTAGAAGAATATATGAAATGGGTTATAAATGTGGGAATAGTGCCATTCTTGAGTAGTAGTTGGAATGAATCACGAATATGAATATGTGATGATAGTAAGTAGGTTACAAATGACATTTAGAACATGGGATAAGCATGAATGTGAAGAAACATGATAGTGAACTATGACCATGATTATGGAGAATTGAAGTGAAATCGTGAAATGTGAATAAAGTAAATGAATGACGATTGTTGTTTATGATATCATGATTGTTGTTATGAATGTTTGGGAGTTGATATGGAATATGGAGGAAGTTGTATAAACAAAGGAAATGCCGCCAATTTTCTCTAGCTTTAGAAGCACGTTAATATAATTGTTTAGCTAATGTCGATACGAATTCTCTTGAAGGTAGAACGTGTGCATTAAAGGAGAACGAGCAAGCGATAGAATAGTTAAACGACAAAGGTATGTAAGGCTAGTCCTTTCTTTCTAAGGCATGAATCTTATGGCATGATTTTCCCTCCTCCCCCATGAATTTTCCTACATTCCGGGAACTAAGAGTCTATGTTCACGAATAGCCACATGAGACAAGAGATACATTACATTAATACGATAATGATGATGATGAGTTTAAGTATAAAGATTATAGAGATCACGATATGATGTTTCTACAATCTAATGACCCTACTTACGATCCCTTGAGATTACTCGTTGGGTTACACTCACCTTAAAATGTTAATTCCTTCAAGGTGAGATATGACGAATATGATCACTCCATAATGTAATCAGGGGTCTCGACCTTATGTCACACCGATATTGTTATAGATTGTCTATGAGATCTAATGCATGTCCTACGGCAAACGTTCCGAAAAAATTATGAGTCTATGTTCATAGAGGATTTCATATGAGATAAAGGTAAGAGATATGCCATAGATACGATAATGGTAATGAAGAGCCTAAGTTTAGAGACTATAAAGCCTATCATACGATATTTTTATGAAGTTCATGCTATGAATATGATATTATTTTCATAAATTGTCCTTAATTCAAATGCATGCTCTATGAAAAGTTGTGATAAGCTTATGAGATGTATGTGATGATAAAAGATTTCCATAGTAATGGCAATGATGATGATGAGATATACCGAGCCTCGTTATGGCCGGGTACGGAAGACATGTATGTGATATTGTCGAGCCACTACGTGGCCGAATACAAATGTTGTCGAGCCACTACGTGGCCGAGTACGGATATTGTCGAGCCACTACGTGGCCGAATACGGATAATGTTTAATGTGTATGAGCAGATATGGTACTATGATATGTATATGTATGTGCATTTCGCGACCATTTAGAAAAGGTAAAGTAAGCATGACAAACATCTCGAAAAGGTATTTGAACTTTCATTTTATTCTGCCCTTCACGTTTACTTATGTTACTACTCATGCTTTACATACTCAGTACATATTTTGTACTGATGTCCTTTTCTTTGGACGCTGTGTTCATGCCTACGTGTAGACGGGAGGTGACCCATTCCTGGTGAGTTACTCGAGAAAGCTTACGAAGCACCCGTTACTTCGGAGGTGCTATGTTGAATTGTTATTTTGTGCATGTATTTGGGCACGACGGGGTCCTGTGCCATCCTTATGTTAGTACGCTAGTAGAGGCTCGTAGATACGTATGTGTGGGTAGTATGATCTCACGATGTCCTTATTTTATGTACGTTATTTTGATAGCTGAAGGGCTTATGTATATAAAGGTAATTTTGTTTCGAAGTGAAAAAAATGGTTTTTCCTATGAATTGAGTATAAGATTAATGAATGAACGCTTAATGAGTACGATGGTTAACGGTATGAGCGGTGCTCGGTGGTTAGCCCTGGGTACCCGTCATGGCCCCTAGTCGGGTCGTGACAGGAAATAGCGGATCAAATTAAGTAGTTTTAACTTTAATGGCAATCTTTGTCTTTTCTAGATAAATCATATCAAAAAGTTTATTTATTTCTCCACAAGTTTCACCAAAACTTTGTCGCACATATTTGCTACTCCAGTTGGTCATCAGCCGCTCATATATCTGCTCGAGTATCCAAAAATAATAAGTATAATTTTTGTGTTTTCTATGTCCAAAATCTTGTTATGAAAAATTGTTAGCACGGATCGGCCCTGTGAAAGTCACATCTTTGACTAATATACACGGGTTTCTGAGAGGATTTTTGTGATTAAAACACAGTAACTAACGTGGTTCAGATTAATGTGATCCTAGTCCACGGAGAACGACCGACACTTTTATTAATATCAAGGGAGAAAGTAAGTTACAAGATTGAATACTCTTAGGTTCTATGTTCTGTCCTACTTAATAAATCCTGGCCAGCATGTATTTATACTACTAGGTCTAGTCCTTTCCTAGAAAGGATCTAAATCCTCCCAATAACACTTAAAAACCAATAAAGAAAAAAAGTTTCCTTTTATTTCTTTCCGCTTTTGAGTAGGAATTGGCTTGAATATCTTCTCAACTTCGCAATCTCCACCTTGAGATGAATTTCGAGCTTCCATATGAATGTCATTCAGTCTAATATCTCTAAGCCTACGTGAGCTAACTCCGTGTAGGAAACAAGAGACACTTACCGAAACCTTGTACATACTAGTAGCTCTACCTTGCCCTGCCGCTCTCCATCCTGACGCATCAGTTGATATGAACGCCCGCCAAATTCATACAATGACTGAACTTGACAAGAGGAACCACCTTGGTCAAAATATCTGCTGCGTTGTCCTTTGTGTCAACCTTCAAGACCTTAACTGTGCCTCGTTCAACAATATCACGAATAAAATGAAAACTGATATCATTGTGTTTGGTGCGATCAGGAAATATCTGATTTCTTATCAAGTGAATGGCACTCTCGCTATCACATTTTAGAGTTGGTTCATGTTGAACCCTACTCAATTCTGACGCCAAACCTTTCAACCATATAGCCTCCTTTACTGCTTCTGCTGCTGCCATATATTCAGCTTATGTTATGGACAAAGCAACTATGGATTGGAGAGTTGCGTTCCAACTTATGGCACTACCTGCTAGAGTAAAGATATAGCCCGTTGTTGATCTCTTTCTATCAAGATCACCAAGAAATCAGAATCCACATGACCAAGGACGGAGAAGCCTTTATTTCTGATCCTACAAAAAGTTAGACCAACATTTGAAGAACCTTTACGATATCTCAATATCCACTTAATTGTTTACCAATGTGTCTTACCCAGATTAGACATGAATCGACTTACCACACTCTCTGCTTGAGAAATATCAGGCCGAATGCAAACCATAGCATACATAATGCTACCAACTGCACTAGAATAAGGAACTTTTGACATGTACTCCACCCCTTTCTTTGATTGCGGTGCCATCAAAGAAGAAAGTATGAAATGTTGCGCTAACGGTAAAGTAACGGGTTTACATTTATTCATGTCAAACCTCGAACTACCTTTCAATATACTTTTTACGTGAGAGATGTACCTCACGTTCTTCACCGTGAATCTCTATTCCAAGGATTTTCTTAGCTTCACCTAAATCTTTCATGTCAAACACCTTACTTAGCAGTTTCTTCAAAATCATTTGTCTCTGTCATACTATTAGCAGCAATAAGCATATCATCAACATATAACAGTAAATAAATATTTGAATTACCAGATACCGTCATGTGATACAGTAACTATTAAATGCACCTCTCGAGAAACCTTTAGTAATCATGAGCGCATCAAATCTTTGTACATGCTTGTCGTGTGACCGTTTCAAACCATACAAAGATTTCTTCAATTGACAAACTGGTCTTCTTTTCCTTGATAAGGAAACCCTGGGCCGATTCATGAAGATTACCTCTTCAAGCTCACCATGTAAGAATGTGGTCTTGACATAAAGCCGATGTGAAGCTTCGGTGTCATAATGGGAAACCAAAGCTAGTAACAAACGAATTGAGCTATGCTTTACGACTGGTGAGAAAATCTCATTGTAGTCGATTCCCTCCTTCTGAAAAAAGCCCTTAGCAACCAATATCGTTTTGTATCTAGCATCTTTTACACCCGGAATGCCATCTTTTTTCCCGAAGACCCATTTACGCAACCAACGCTTCTCTTCCCTTTGGTGAGACTCACCAAATCCCATGCCGGTTCTTGGCAGACTCATATCTTCGGTCATGGCTAAACGCTATTGATCAGCTTCACCATACATAGTAGCTTCTGTATAGCTTGAAGGTTCTAGATCCTTTATTTCCTCCTCGACAGTAGCAATGCATAGGCCACAAGATTAGCTTGCGAAGGCTGAGGATAATATTTTGGATTGGGCTTCAAAGTTCGTTTGTTCCTTCAAGTAGCAATACTGTATGGTTCACCTTCAGGTATTATTGTGTGAGCTTTTTCATTATCTGACTCCACTTGAGTCACTTGATCCTCCTGCTCGGTGAGTTTCATATTTTCCTCCACCATTTCTGTTGTAAGAACTTTCAGTCCTGCAAACTCAATAGAAGTCTTTCTAGCATCAAGCATAGAGGCCTCATCAAAAGTAACATCTCTACTGATTACAATCTTAAGAGGATCTAAACTGCATATTCTATATCTTTTTACCCCTTTAACATATCCCATAAATAAACCTTTTGCCGTAGGTTCTAGTTTTCCCATCACTTACACGATAATATGCGGGACATCCAAAGATTCTTAAGTACGAGTAATCGGACGCTTTTCCGACCATACCTCATTTGTAGTTTGGAAGTCAATCGCCGATGCCGGAGAATGATTAACAAGATAACAAGCGTATTTATCGCTTCCGCCTAAAACTCCTTAGGCACCGTGGCATTAGAGAGCATACATCGTGCTTTCTCGAAAGAGTCCGGTTCATCCTTTCAGCTACTCCATTCTGTTGTGGTGTATGCCTAACACTTGTATGTGTCAATACACCATGAATCTTGCAGAAATTGTCAAATTCTTCATTGCAAAACTCCAAGCCATTATCTATTCGAAGACACTTAATCTTTCTGTCAAACTGATTTTTAATTAATGTCTTCCAGTTTTTGAAATTCTCAAAGACATCACTTTTAGCCTTTAAGAAGTATACCCAAACCTTGCGTGCAAAATCATCAATGAAAGTAAGAATATACCTCTTTTCACCCTTGGATGGAACCTGAGATAGACCCCATAAATCTGAATAAATGTAGTCAAGTACCCTTTCGGTTTTGTGCTTGGTCGTGCCAAAGCTGACCCGTTTTTGCTTTCCAAGGACAATGCTCACAAAAATCAAGTCTACTAATCTTTTCACCTTTCAAAAGGTTTCAGTTGCTCAAAATTTCCAACCCCTGCTCGCTCATGTGACCTAATATCATATGCCACATCTTAGCCTTGTCATCATCTGATAACTGTGAGGTTGCAATATTCGCAGTACCTAGAATGGTGCTGCCTATAATTACATAAAGACCACCCTCCAGTTTGGCCTTTAACAAGACCAGAGAACCCTTAGTCACCTTGCAGATTCCACCTTCACCCGCATGCTTATATCCGAGCTTATCAAGAGTACCAAGAGAGATCGATTCTTTTTTTCATATCGGTGAACATGTCTTATATTAGATAATGTTCTTATGATGCCGTCATGACACCGTATACGGGCTAAACTAATGCCTGCTATTTCACATACTGCATCGTTACCCATAAGTACTGTCCCACTCATATGCTCGTAGCTAGTAAATTTTTTCTAAAGCACATGTGAAAGGTACAAGCTGAATCTAAAATCCACTTATATGTCCGAATGTCATCTGGAAGTTAGCTTAGCACATGTCTTTTCCGGATATCCGAGCTACCCGAACCGTAGATGACCGGGGCCGTTGTTTTATCAATCTTCTTATTCGCAATCCCTCTCAAAGTGACCCTTTTGATGACAACCCCAACATTTAGCATCCTTCCTACTCACCATTTTCCTAGACTTTGACCTAGCTACTGATTTGCCTCTCCCTCTTTGGCTCGAGCGATCTCTAACTGTTGAACCCTCACCATGGTCCTTTTTCTCACCATTGTTGATACGGTTTCTTAGTTTATCCTAATTCAATGCTTGTCTTACCATCTGTAACGTGACTACCTCATCGTACATAATTCAATTTACTACGTCTTTGTACGCCGGTGATAATGAAAACAGTAGAGTGCACGCTAGTTCTTCATCTCCCAATTTAATGTTAGCATGAGTAAGATCCATAGCCAATTTATTAAAAGCATCAAGATGATCCTATAAAGTTGTACCTATATTCATCTTGAAGGTGTGTGAACGCTGCCTTAACAACATTCTAGTTGTTACGATTTCTTCTAGTAGAGATCTTCAAGTTTCTTCCACATAAACTCGTTGTACCGTTTTCTCGGATCGACTTCACATAACACACTGTCTAATAAGGATAATTGAATTGCGCTAAACACATCCATCTCAATTTTCTGCTTCTCGGCCTCTTTCATATTTTCAGGATACGAGTCGTCGAAAGCATAGACTGATCCTTCTCTCTGTAACAATGCCATAATCTTGATCTTCTAGATGTTGAAGTTATTACTTCGCCCATCAAAATTCGCTACATCAAACTTCATAGATGCCATAGTCTCCTCGTCTCCTAGATATCACGACCTGTCGTCTCTGATACCAATTGTTAGCGCGGAAATGATTAAAACACAGTAATTAACATGGTTCGGATCGATGTGATCCTAGTCCACGAAGAACGACTGGCACTTTTATTACTATCAAGGGAGAAAGTATGTTACAAGATTGAATACTCTTAGGTTCTATGTTCTGTCCTACTTAATAAATCCAAGCTAGCATGTATTTATACTACTAGGTCTAATCCTTTCCTAGAAAGGATCTAAATCCCAATAACATTCGAAAACCAACAAAGAAAAAGTTTCCTTTTATTTCTTTCCGTTTTTGAGTAGGAATTGGCTTGAATATCTTCTCAACTTCACAAAAATATATTAACCTTATTTTGATTGAGTAATAAAATAAAGAATTCAAGTATGTATATTTGGATAAAGTGACAATTACCCTATTTTGGATCACTCCATTTAAGTAATATCCGCCGTATATTTTTCTTTGGACGAGTAGCCACTTCGCGCCCAAAGCTTGGCAGCATCAGACATTTGCGTTTTAAAGTGTAGCCTTGTGAAGGCCAAACATCAGACGTTCCTGATGTTTTGTATGGCTTCCCAAGGCAAAGTTTGGAATTTTTTGACCGAGGAGTGTGTAAAAATTAGTTCAAATTTCAGTCATGTCTGTCTAAATTTTTTCATGTATGCCCAACCTTCAATTGTACATGACTGAAGTGCATGTAAAACTAGAAAAGCGTTGCCCGTCCTGAGCACGAACCCAATATGTGGGGAAAATATAAAATGGTAATAGAATTATTCTGCCTTACGGGTAATAAATCATAAGAAGGCAGCGGAGTTGACATCAATCACTTAAAAGCTTACAATACACTGCACAAAAGGAAGAGGATAGTCAGGCCAAGAGAAGGAGAGTAGTTTATGAAGATAGGAGGGTTCCGCTTCGAAGCTTATCTGATCAAAGCTCTCATGTGCAGACCGAAGCGGGGTGGTGCTTACACGTGTACTAACCCCCCTAATGAAATTTCTTGTGTTTATATGTATGTATTTTGGGACCTAGAGTGCCATTATTTACACCGTTTAGATGTCACTAACGAAGGCAATATAATGTACTATTCCATCCCTCTCCCTCTAGTGATATCGGATTGAGGTACCCCGTGTTTACTTTATGCCAAATACCCGAGCGAAAGGAAATCAAGAGTAGGGCTTAGTTACTTATAGTAGGATATATGGCACACATATGTGAGTAAGGGCTTATCGAAGAAGGTAGCATGGACGAAAGAATAGTGCGAGATTCGAAGCCTGTATTAGAAATTACGATTGATCTAAATGGAAGTCAAGTGTGGAGTTTAGGACACCACTAGGAAGTAAGGATGAACCGCCAAAAGAAGGAATTAGTGATGCTAAGAATATCTCAGGAAAGTTTCAAGAACGATTGTGAGACAAAGTGTTAATGGATAAACTAATAGCAATCGAGTCGAATGAATACAAAAGAGTAAGGGCACCTGGAGGCTAAAGTGTGATAATCATCGATGATCATAGCTAGAAATGAGTTAGGTTGGCAAGTGGACCATGCAGAGCATATGAGTTCTGTCTACATTGCTATGGCTTAGAACAATGTCACACCCCTATCAGGAGTATGATGGGCTCCGACCCGTAGGCCGGGAGCCACTTGACTTATCCGTTACTTTGAACATTATAAACCATAACTCAAGGAACACCTATACGCGAAAAGGCCCAACATAGAAATATCCGATCATTCAGTATATATATTCATATGTGGACCGACAAGGTCGCCACAACATAACATATATCATAAAGTCGGCAAGGCTAACAGTAAAGTATCAAGAGCTCACAATAAGGCCGACAAGGTCACCAAAATATTATACAACAATATGAACCGGTGGGGCTATAAAACATCTAACTCCGTACACACACGCATCTACGAGCCTCTACATAGAATACGATGATCATAAGGACAATACCAAATAGTCTCAGCCTCCGAAGTAAGTGGAGTGCTCATGAGAATCCACCGATAGAACACCACGGTTTGATCCATCTCCTACCCACCTCGCGGGTATGAGCGCTAGCGGCGTCCACAAGAAGGACGTCGCGTACGGAAAATGTCTTGAGAGTATGTGCGAATAATAACATAATTTAGATATGGAAGGTAACATGGAATAAGAGAGATAACCTGTACATCTGGATGCCTCATCAGGCGGATGTCATGCATGCTCAGTTTTTTTTTCTTTTTCTTACATACATATATATAATATCAACATCATAATGTACCCGGCCTTTTCAGGACTCGGTGTGTAACGTACTGGCCCTTTCGGGACTTGGTATGTAACGTACCCGGCCCTTTCGGGACTCGGTGTGTAACGTACCCAGCCCTTTCGGGACTCGGTGTAGTAAAATACATATATATATATATATATATATATATAAAGCATGCATGAGAGCCAAATAAAAGCTATAACTACTTCGGAGTGACGTAAGGTCGGTAACCTCCGATTTTCATTATGGAATTATCATCATCGCTATATCTCACCTTGAAGGAACAATTATTATAAGGTGAGATCAACAACAATGAATAAAATTAAGAAAATCATGAAATAATCTCAATAATCTCATAATAGTATTAACATCATAAGCTTTGGAATTTCTAGAATTAAATCATCATCATCATAATCATCATAGAAACATTCTCATCTTTAACATCGTCATTCATATTGTAAAAACATGTCCGTTGTTGTTGTCATAAAATCTTATAGAATCATAAATCTTTGACTCGAAAAATAGGGACATTTTGAAAAATATTTATGGATTATCAAGAAAGAAGTCATGCCCTTTGAATCATGAATCCTCTATGAATCATGAATTTCTAGCTTTGAGAATAAGAATATTCTTGGAAAACATTTATGGATTCACATAAAGGGATCATGGGACATTTGGAGAACACCTATTGGATTCATAAGAAAGGAATCATGCCTTTAGAAGAAAGGGACTAGACTTAACATACCTGGAAGATAACTTCTCGACTTCCAACTTACTTCCTGTCTTGCAATTCACTTAAGATCATTCGTAGACTCGTAATATACATATACAACCATTCATAATATTGTTAGGCTCATCGTCATATGCCTGCCTTAAACCCTTAATTTAAATCCATTTAGAATTCGCCGAAATTCGGCAAGATCTCCCTTGTTTATATACTTAGCCCGAAATCACAATTCAATAACCAACAATAACAACAACAATACCAACATCACAACAACATTATCAACACCAATAGGCTCCATAAAACATCTCACACGATGTTTTCCAAGTTTCTCAACTATCCAACTTATTATACGACTATGTAAAAACTTTATCTCCGTAAATGAGCCGAAATTAATACTAATAATGAGAGATTCATATTTTATTCTTTCTAGAGTAGCAATATGTTCAATATTTACTTTGAATCCTAGCCAATTCCACCGCAAGACAATACTATAATCACAACCGCACGTTATTCGGACCTCGATTAATACTCCGTCACTTGAAATTACTCAAAATCCTCACTTTTGTGATGTATATTTGCTCTCTTATGCTTGCTGGATTTTTCTGAAATATTTGAGAGATTTTTATGACCAAAAAGAGGAATTTTAACCCTTTTATAAGTGGGTAAAGTCGGTGGCAACGTAGGCAAAGCATCGTAGGCAAGCGAGCTTTTTCTGCTCTGTCAGCTGAATTTATAACATCCATAATTCTCTACTCTGATGTCGTATCGACGATTAGTTTATTGCGTTGGAAATTAGACTCGATGAACTTCATTTTAGGCTTTTGAAACACCTTAAAGCTCCCCATATACCTAGAGATATACCCCTCCAAAGTTGACCCAAAATTCTATTCTTAATTCTGCCAACGTGTTCCAAATTTTCGACAAACTTATTTTTGTTGATTTACTTGGTCCTGGAATCTTCCACAACTCCCCCTGCATGATATTTATCACTAATCATACTTGATAATGGTCATGTCCTTGTGTTTCAAGATTGTCCTTCTGGTTACGACTTACGAAGTCGTAATTCATCCTTTACTTCATTGTTACGTACTTCACATGGCTTGTACGTTCCAAAACTTCATGGGACGTCTCCAATGATCCATTACTACGGTGATGTACGTGGCATGCTCATACTCTGAAAGTGCGAGGTGTAATATTCTCCCCCCTTCAAAAAACATTCGTCCTCGAATGTTGAGGGTAGAAGTTCCGCTCCGGGTAGATATCAATGTTCTTGTTTGATTTGTCAATATTTACTTTACTTACTTGCGATCTTTCTTGCTCATTTAAAACTGAACTTTTTCGAATTCGAGCTTTAACCTTCTTCTTTTGTAGCCGAAACTTATGCCCGTACTCAAGGTCGTCCCTTTTCTTATTATCTGTCTGTCTACTAACTCTTTATGCTTTATTGTTTTCATTATCTCTTCAACCTTAATTGTTTACATTCTTGCATGCCCTTTCATCCAATATTTACCACATACTTTTATCCAATTTTGATCCCATCTTCTTTTTATTCAGAAATCCTTGCTCTCTTCGATCTCCACGTATCTTTCTCACGTTTTACAGATGTCCCAGGCCTTTGTTTTCTTGGAGGTTACTTATTCTTATTCTTCCTCCCTTAAAGACAAACTCAAGACTGGTCACATTTTAGCATCCTTTGCTTTCTATACCAGTCGAATTAATATTTGCGGTACTTTATCTTTCAATTAGTTTAACACCGAAATATCTCGCTTAATTTCTCTTTCCTTCAATTGGACTTCTGGCACTTGGCTAACTAACGGTAATTCTTATACTTATACCAAAAATATCTCAAACCTCTTCTTTAATGTTTCCTTTCCTTCAATTTACTCTCAAAGTTTCTGATCCTTGGTTCGGCTAATAGCTTAGGGGTGAATTCAGAAATTTGTCGAAGAATAACCAAGATTTCTAGTCATGCAGCGAATTCGAATCTTTTCATTCTTTCCTTTGTCTGTAACCTTCATTCATCCCTTTTTCCAATAAGAGCCATCATGTTGCTTGTTCCACGGTCTTTTTGTCGTAAACTCGCTTGTTCAATCAAACATGATATCCTTTGATCATTTCCTTTGGGTTTCTCTTTCTACTTTTAGCCTTTGCCCGATTCTCACCTAGTAAGTCTTTCCCATAGTTTGACGCAATTATCTATCATTTCGGTTTATCAATCAAGCGGATCTCTTAACTCCTTAAATGTCCATCTCCTTTATTTTTATCCTTGAATCCTTTTCCTGCGATCTTATCTTCATCTACTTCCATGACTTCACCTTCCGTTGACTTAGTCCTTCCTATTCCGCAGCCCTCTATTTCTCTCCTAGTGGGAAACTTTCTTATTTAATGTGGCACTTTTCTTGCTTGCTTCTCTAGTGCTACTTTAGATTATGCTCTTAGTACTAATTGATTTTATATACATATCGTCCATCTCCTTTTTAATGCTTTTGTCGAACTCCTTAATTTCTTACAATATCATTATAGTTCCACCTATGGTAGAGCCCAGATGGCTTGCAATAGCATTTCCTTGCCGATGGCTTATTATTCTCATTAATTACTTTACCACAGATTACTCATCCAATGCGTCAAAAATACCATAGCCAAGGGATCTATATTCAAATGGGACTCCATTCGACCCATACAACAATCCTCAAAGACCATTCCTTATACACTTGTATACAACATTTTCTTATCATCGTTGTTATCCCCTATCACAAGATTATATTTACAACATACTAATGATCATATCTCAAGCGAATCCACTATTCAAAATATTTTCAAATCCATATTTAAATCTTTCCTCTAATTTTCTCTCCTCCAATCTTAACATCATTACAAAATAACTCATAAGCATGAGACTGAAATAAAATCTTACTTAATTATAACTTCCTTTCAATATGAGTATGCTTCCCTCTTTTAAGTCATTGGATCTCTATACATACCCGGCGGCTAATTGAGACTCAACTAGCTTCTATCCTTCTTCAAATATTTATTGTCGTCCCCACACCATTTTACTAGCCATTTCAGGACGATTATTTATATGGTCCTATGACATATACTCTTCACGATTTAATATAAATGGCGACTTATGATTTCACGACGCAGGAGATGTTTTCTAGTCTCAGGTAGTACTGCTGTCATGTTATCCATAGGCACACTGTCTTTCTTTCTTTTAACGATCATTGAAATTCCTAAAATATTCCTCTTTTAAAACTCTCACCTCTTACGGTGCTACAATTTCTCTTTACTAATCTAACCGTCCCTAATACTTATCCTTGGCTACTTGTATGCCTTCACTTCTTTACCTTTTTGGGGTGCATTTCCGCCTATTTAATTGTAACCAAAAATTTCTCTGGTACGAGTGATTCGAATCATATCCCGGAACACAACGTATTGCATTGACAAAACTTATTTCCTTGATTTGCTAAACCTTCATTATCTTGTCATGCCTCCTTTCCCATGTCTGTCTCATAATATACTTGCATTTAGTCTATTTCCACTTTTTTTTAGCACATCCTTGCTATATTAGTTCATCTTGAATTTCGACTCCTTCAAGCCAGTATATTTCCTACTTCTGTCCTTGGGAATATTCTAATTCATCTAAGAATGTTCTCATATACCAGTAACATTCGAGTATTGACCGCTTTGGTAGTCATTCGGCTGACCCTAGAGATCCTTCAACTCCTCTAGTCCATATAATGCCGCAGTTACTTTCATCGCATGGTTTGACTTATTTCTCTTTTGCTAACTTCGGTTCTTATATCAAGTCAAATGTCCACACATATTGGACACAACTCAAACCACTTCCTTCCTTCATGCCTAATAGTCCCCAGGTTAATGAATCAATGGTGACATAGGAATTCGTTAGGCTCCTTATATATGCCCGACTATACCATGCTCCTTCAAATTCGGAATTTTTCTTCATAGCTATCCTTTCCCGCACCATCGAGATTCCTCTTACTCCCGGTCCCCGATTTCGAGTTGAGTTTATACCATACGTGAAAAGTCGATACTCTCTCTCATTCATTCTCACGATTCGTCCTTTCTTTAATTTGGCTCATAGTGTCCCATAGTTTCTCTTAACTAATTGTTTGTATCATAATCATGCATCATAATCCTTCTAATGTCCCGCCGATTCTCGTTCTCATCATGAAATTTTAGTAAAATACGCCCTTTTCTTTCTTCCTTCGTTTAATTCTTATTTCCTTTACGATACCATAGCTTGGTCGTATGTATGTCTATTGGCTCGTATATTTGTCGTTTCCTTTATAATCACATCTCTATTCCAAGTCCACCGTCGTATGCCATCACCGTCTACCTTCGGCCAACCTTACTAATTTATTAAGCTTCCTCTTATCGTCACCGATCACATAACTTCCTTTAATCAATTTATAACCGCACTTTCTCGTACTTCTGTCCTCAAGGTCCTCCTTGATGTCCTTTGCTCTTAAAACCCATTTGCCACTTAATAATATCTACCTGGAAGTTTGCAGAACATTCCACTATGAATACAAACCCATCTTGATCTCGTATATATATATATATATATATATATATATATATATATATATATATATATATATATATATATATATATATATATATATACACACTTCTAGGGTGAAACTTTTCCGTACTCGTTAACTTCTCTCTTCCATAGCAATATCTCTTTGTTATCTTTTACTAACCAATCTAATCTATAAATCGTAATACCATATTTGAGTTCCTAATGTCGACTCTCTTTATGTTTCCAATAGGTCTCAATCCTCCGAAATCTCGGATGCAACTCATTCCACTTTCTTTATTTACTAATCATTTTTTTTCCTCCAGGGTTTCTCCTTTAAATTAAATTAAAATCACTCTAAAACTTCTCTTTGAAAGTATCGCATAGTTGTTCCTTCAATCATGACTTACCAAACGGCTGATGGTCATATTTTTCCTTTACTCTTTCTCTATAAACATGCAAACAATTGAATTTGTAAACATTTCGGCAGAGTTTCCACTATAATTCTTACTATCTCCTTCTTGCACACAGCCCAAAAAACACATCCAATGCCCCACAGGGCAATCACAAATGCCCATAATATCTTGCTCAAGTTCTTATATCAGCGTCTATCCATATTAATAAAACAGGAAACATACCTTTCGAATGAACAACTTCAACTCTCAGCAATTTCCTCGTAGCGGCATAATCAACTGCTTATCCATGACCAAAACATTTGGTTAGGATTAGGGACATCATATCCTATGATTTAGCTCTATGGAACAATCTAAGATAAGAAAGAAAGGTCAATGGTTCCTAAATGCCCTGCAGCCTCTTGTTTATAAGTGTGGCGCGCTTCACACCCATAAACAAGACTCTACTAGACACGGCTCGTAGACATTCCCTAGGACGAACTGCTCTGATACTAATTTGTCACACCTCTATCAGGAGTATGACGGGCTCCGAACCGTAGGCCGGGAACCACCTAACTTATCGGTTACTTTGGACATTATAAACCGTAACTCAAGGAACACCTGCACGCAGAAAAGGCCCAACATAGAAATATCCGATCATTCAGAACATATGTTCATATGCGGACCAACAAGATCGCCACAACATAACGTATATCATAAAGCGGCAAGGCTAACGAGAAAGTATCAAAGAGCTCAAAATAAGCCGACAAGGCCACCAATATATTATACAACAATATGAACCGGTGGAGCTATAAAACATCTAATCGTACACACACGTCTACGAGCCTCTACATAGAATACGATGATCATAAGGATAATACCAAATAGTACGCTCACAAGTAAGTGGAGTGCTCGTGAGAATCCGCCGATAGAACACGTACGGGTCCGATCCATCTCCCCCCGCCACTCGCGAGTACGAGCACAGCTTCAATAAGAACGGACGTCGATTTAAAAAAGGTACCGAGTATGTAAGGCATGAATAACAACATAATATAGATATGGAAGGTAACATGGAATAAGAGAGATAACCCGTACATACTGATGCCTCATAAGGCGGATGTCAAACACACAAACTTTTAAAAAAAAAACTTTTTCGTACATACATATATATAATATCATCATCATAACTGTTACACCTCGGAAATTCCCCTTAGCATATAGTGAATAGATTAGCTAAGGGCATGAAGTATACGAGGTTGGACAAGTAAGAAATAGTCTTAAATGATCCTAATTAAGATTTCCAAAGACATTCGAGTTAAGGAAAGAAAGTTGTTAAGGAAAGCGAGTCATAAGTCGTGCGTCGGGCAAATTACGATTTATCAAGTTAATGATGTCTTAAGGATGTTTTGGAGAAGAGTTATAATGTCCCTTAGGTTGCTAATGAAGTGCTAAACAAGTGTTAAGAAGGTTCCATAAGGATTGGAGATCAAACGAAACGACGGGAACAACTTCGACGAAACTGTGAGTTTCACGGCCAAGGTTCTACGGCCCATATAACATTCCACGGACCGTAGATGGGTCCGTGGAACTGCCAGCAGAGAATATGGTTGGCTGGTCGTGAACCACGACCAGTTCCACGGCCAGCACAAGGTTCCACGGACCGTGGAACAGCCCGTGGAATCCCCGACGACTGAAATTGTTTCAAGTCTTTAAATGTAATCCCACTTCATTTATTTCATTTCCATCAAGTTCTTTCATCTCTCAAGACCTCTAGAACCTTCTATATATTTCATCCATAAGAAAACAAAGGGAATCAAAGATCAACAACAAGAAATCAAGTGAATCAAGTGAAGGAAACCCCATTAAAGTCATCCAAATCAAGAAATCTCAAGGAAGGTGAAATAGGGTTTTGGTGAAAAAGGTGTATTACCATCCAAGGCTTGTTCCTCCATCATCTAAGGTGAGTTTCATGAACTTCTCATTTTGTTTGAAGTATTAGTAAGTTGAATCACATGGATTGTAGAAGAGTATAGAAATGGGTTATAAATGGGTGAATAGTGTCATGAATGAGTAGTAGTTGGAATGAATCATGAAAATAGGTATGTTGAGGTTATGAATACGTTATAAATGATATTTAGAACATGGAGTGAGTGTTGTATGAGAAAGAACGCTATAATGGACTTTGGTCATGGTTATGGAGAATTGTAGTGAAATTATGAATCGTGGGCAATGTAATTAGATGATGCTTATTGTTATGATATCGTGATTGTCGTTATGAATGTTGGAAGTTGATATGGAATATGGAGGAAAGTAGTATAAACAAAGGGAACGCTGCCCAATTTTCTTTAGCCTTAAGAAATACGTCCTTATGATTGTTTAGCTAATGACGATATGGATTCTTTTGAAGGTATGAGCGAGTGCATTGAAGGAGAGTGACCAAGCAATAGAGTAGTTAAACGACAAAGGTATGTGAGGCTCAACCTTTCTTCCTAAGGCATGACTCCTATGTATGAATTTCCTCCTTCCTTATGAATTTCCTATCTTCAAGAAAGCTAAGAGCCCTTGTTCATGAATAGCTATATGAGATAAGGAAATACGTTAAGAGTGCGATAACGATGATGATAAGTTAAGTCTAAGAAGCTATAGCCCATGATATGATATTCCTATAAAGCTAATGATGTTATTTTCAATCTATTGATGTTGATCATTGTATACACTCACCTTATGTTTGTTCCTTCAAGGTGAGGCAGAATGCTTATGAATGTTCCATAACAAAATCGAGGGTCCACGACCTTATGTCCCCCCGATGGAGTATGATTATCCATGAGTCTCTATGCATGTATTATGATAAGTACATTATGATGAGCATGTTATTATGAGCATATTATGATGAGTATATGATGATATCACACCGCACCTATATGGCCGGGCAGTCACCGCCAAGGCGGGGGTTTATACATCATGGCTAGCATGGGCACGGGCGTACACCACTAGTTGGCGCATTGAGATGATACCCCGGACGCGGGAGGCCTGGACGCAAGCTAATGCTAATGCTAATGCTAATGTTATTAATTATCACACCGTACCTATATGGTCGGGCAGTTTATACATTTATGCATACATGATATGATGATGAGTATGAAAGTAAGCCAACATGCATTGCTTCCTGTATGATTCAGTCAGTCACAGATTGCTCCTCATTTGATGCCTCCTTATTTTATTGATGTCTTGTTATTGTTCATGCCT
This sequence comes from Lycium ferocissimum, assembly GCF_029784015.1. Classification (NCBI taxonomy): domain Eukaryota; kingdom Viridiplantae; phylum Streptophyta; class Magnoliopsida; order Solanales; family Solanaceae; genus Lycium; species Lycium ferocissimum. Next base: position 9,119,658 of record NC_081351.1, read on the forward strand.
TACATACTCAGTACAATATTTGTACTGACGTCCTTTGGACGCTGTGTTCATGCCCATAGGTAGACAGGGAGGTAACTCAGACTCATAGGAGCTAGCGGCTGATTTGAGAGCACTCCATTTCCCGGAGGTGCTATTGATTATTCTTTTGGTACATATATGTATATATTCATGATTTGGACACGGCGGGGTCCTGTCCCGTCCATATGTCTAGTACTCTAGTAGAGGCTCGTAGATACGCAGTGTGGATAGTATAGTCCCATAGTCTTCGTGTATATGCATGTACATATATTATTTTGACAGCCAAAGGGCTTATGTTTATAAAAGTAAATATGTTTCAAATGTTAATAGATTCTTATGATTATGAGCATATGTTATGAATGAGAGTAGATGAGTAATAGTCCGAGCGGTGTTCGGTGGTTAGCCCCGGATACCCATCATGGCCCGTAGCTCGGCCGTACGTGACAAAAGTGGTATCGAGGAGCGTTCAATCCTAGGGACTGTCTACGAGCCGTGTCTAGTAGAGTCTTATTTATGGTGTGTTGTGCGCCACGCTAATAAACAAGTGGCTACAGGGCATTTAGGAAAAACGACCATCTTTCTTTTCATGAGATCGTGCGATAGAGCCGAGTATAAGATTTAATCCTCCCTAATAGTGTGTTGTGATTTCAGAAATGCCGCCAAAAGGGAAAGCTAAAGCCGCCCAGAAGGGCAAGACTACGATGAGAAGGCGGGCAGAAAGAGAGCCGCCTATGAATATAGATGAGGGAGAGTCACACCATGATGCTCCATCTAATGCCTCTACTACTCCGCCTATTACAGAAGAGCAAGAAGGGATTCTTGTTCCAGCTCCTATGCCTCCGGTTCCTTCGGCTACGGGTCGGTCAACAAGTGACCGAGGCCATTAATTATCGACACACAGTTGGTTGCCGCCCAAGCACAGCGGCAGAATGTGGGGCCAAGTGATCGTTTAGCTAGTACTAGAGCCCGTGATTTTATGAGCTTAAATCCCTCGGAATTCTTTGGGTCAAAGCCGGATGAAGACCCGCAAGGCTTTATTGATGAAATGCTAAGAACGCTGCGGATTATTCATGCTTCTGAGACCGAATCCGTGGAGTTGGAATCATATAGACTCCGAGATGTGGCGGTTCTATGGTACAATAATTTGATAGCGTCAAGAAAAGAAAATGCGCCTCCTCCTGTTTGGCAAGAATTTGTAGACGCCTTCATTCGCCACTACTTGCCACCTGAGGTCCGCCGAGCTAGAGCGGATAGATTCTTAAATTTGAAGCAAGGAAGTATGAGCGCCCGAGAGTATAGCCTTCAATTTAATTCTTTGGCGAGATATGCTCCTACTATAGTGGCCGATATGGGAGATCGGGTGCACAGATTTGTGAGTGGCTTAGGACCACATTTGTTCAAAGATTGCTTGATGGCTTCATTGCAAGATGTGATGGATATTTCCCGCATTCAAGCCCATGCCCAAAATCTAGAGGGACAACAACCTCCGCAAAGGGGTGATCGTGATGTTGATAGGGGGCAAAGCAAACGGGCCAGATCTATGGGTACAGGCGGTGATTATAGAGGGGGATCAAGACAGACACATTCTAGGCACTCAGGTCAATCAGTGACGAGTGCAGCTCCTCGATTTACAGACCGGAAATTTGACAGCTCTTTCCGTTCGGGACACGGCCGAGTTCGAGGGCCTCGGGTTCACGATTTGGGGGTGATTATAGTCGAAGAGACCCCGCACCGCGATGCGGCCCAATGTGGTAGATTACATTCGGACGTGCCGCTGTGGTTCTAACTTGTTACGCTTGTGGTCGGCAGGGCATATGATGAGAGATTGCCCGTCGATGAGCGCAGTAGTCCGGGGGTCCGACCTCACAGATCGCCGGCTGAAGTTCCTTCTTCGGTCGCCGATAGGGCGCCCTCCCGCATTCCAAATGGCCGAGAGAGAGGTCGAGGGGGAGTGTCTACTTCAAATGCCATACAGCCCCGCTTGTATGCTTTAGCCGGACGATAGGATCTCGAATCCTCCCCAGATGTGGTCACAGGTACATTGTCTGTGTTTTCTCATGATGTGTATGCATTGATAGATCCGGGTTCCACGTTATCATATATTACTCCATATGTTGCAAATCGTATTGGGGTGAAACCTGAGCCAATTAAACCTTTCGAGGTGTCTACTCCAATTGGTGATCCCGTGATAGCCAAACAAGTGTATAAAGATTGCATAATTGTAATATGTGATCGCCAAACCAGAGCTGATTTAGTTGAGCTGGAAATGCTAGACTTTGACGTAATTATGGGTATGGATTGGTTGGCCTCATGTTATGCTAATGTTGATTGCCGATTGAAATTAGTCCGATTTCAATTTTCGGGAGAGCCCGTGCTTGAATGGAAAGGTAATACGGCAACCCCAAGGGGTAGGTTTATTTTCTACCTTAAGGCAAGAAGGATGATAGCTAAGGGCTATATTTATCATCTAGTCCGAGTTCATAATACGGAAGCAAAGTCACCGACTTTCCAATTGGTTCCGGTAGTGAATGAATTCCCGAATGTATTTCCGCATGAACTTCCAGGCCTTCCTCCAAAAAGAGAAATTGATTTTTGCCATTGATGTATTGCTGGATACCAAGCCTATTTCTATTCCTCCCTACCGAATGGCTCCAGCGGAATTAAAAGAGCTAAAGGCACAGTTGAAAGATTTGCTCGAGAAGGGGTTTATTAGACCCAGTTCATCGCCACCAGTTTTATTTGTAAGAAAGAAAGATGGCTCCCTACGAATGTGCATTGATTATAGAGAGCTGAATAAAGTGACGATAAAGAACAAATATCCTCTTCCGAGGATTGATGATTTATTTGATCAACTACAGGGTGCCAAGTGGTTTTCTAAAATAGATTTGAGATCGGGTTATCATCAAGTGAGAGTTAGAGAAGAAGGCATTCCCAAGACAGCCTTCAGGACGAGATATGGCCATTATGAATTTCGAGTGATGTCGTTTGGGCTAACTAATGCTCCGGCAGTGTTTATGAATTTGATGAATAATGTATTCAGGCCTCTCTTGGATCTATTTGTAATAGTATTCATTGATGATATTCTTGTGTACTCTCGCACAGAATCAGAACGTGCCGATCATTTACGTATTGTTCTTGGAGTTCTTCGAACTCGGGAGTTGTATGCAAAATTTTTAAAGTGCTAGTTTTGGCTAAATTCGGTGACATTCTTGGGCCATGTTATTTCAGATGATGACATTAGAGTTGACACTCAGAAAATTGAAGCTGTGAAGAATTGGCCAAGGCCTACGACGCCTACAGAAGTTCGTAATTTTCTGGGTTTGGCAGGATATTATAGAAGATTCGTAGAGGGAATTTCATCTATTTCAGCCCCATTGACGAAATTAACCCCAAAATCAGCCAAATTTCAGTGGAATGACACTTGTAAGCGTAGTTTCCAAGAGTTAAAGGATAGGTTGACCTCAGCCCCAATTTTAACACTCCCAGAAGGGCCGGATGGCTATGTTGTGTATTGTGACGCTTCTGGCGTGGGGTTAGGATGTGTATTGATGCAGCACGGTAAGGTCATTGCTTATGCTTTGAGACAGTTGCGGAAACACGAAAAGAACTACCTAACTCGTGACCTTGAATTGGCCCCAGTTATTCATGCATTAAAAATGTGGAGACATTACTTGTATGGCGTGCACGTTGATATCTATACAGACCACAAGAGCCTCCAATATATTTTCAAACAAAAGGAGTTGAATCTGCGGCAAAGGCGGTGGTTAAAACTATTGAAGGATTATGATGTAAATATTTTATACCACCCCGGAAAAGCAAATGTAGTAGCAGATGCGCTTAGCCGCCGATCAATGGGTAGCTTATGTGAAGTCCCCTCGGAGAAGAAAGAGATGACTCATGAACTCCACCAATTAGCAAATCTTGGAGTACGTATAATTGATTCAGGCGATGCTGGAGTTAGTGTTAACGATCCCACAGTTTCATCCTTGGACACAGAAATAAAAGAGCGCCAATACGAGGATCCCAAATTGAAGTATTATAGAGATGCATGTTGAAAAAGAAAAGTCACCATTTGAGGTCTTAGCCATAGAAGGAGTTCTTAGATATCGAGGCAGGCTATGTGTTCCAAACGTTGCAGAATTGCGTCGTCGAATTCTAGAAGAAGCTCATTATTCTCGGTATTCTATCCATCCAGGAATGACGAAGATGTATCATGATCTTAAAATGATGTATTGGTAGGATGGCATGAAAAGAGACATAGCAGAATTTGTAGCCAAATGTCCAAATTGCTAGCAAGTGAAGGTAGAACATCAAAAGCCAGGGGGATTATTGCCAACAATGGAAATTCCTACTTGGAAATAGAAAGTGATCAATATGGATTTTATTGCGGGATTACCTTGATCCCGGGGCAAGTACGATTCTATATGGGTGATTGTGGATAGATTGACGAAAGCAGCTCATTTTCTCCCAGTTAGAACCACATACTCAGCAGAAGATTATGCGAGGTTGTATATCAAGGAAATTGTGAGACTTCATGGTGTTCCAATATCTATCATTACAGACAGAGGAGCACAGTTTACAGCCAAGTTTTGGAAATCCTTCCAAGAAGGTCTAGGTACTCAAGTAAGGCTTAGTACGGCATTTCATCCGCAAACCGATGGACAAGCCGAGCGTACTATACAGACCTTGGAGGATATGCTAAGGGCATGTGTTTTGGATTTTGGTGGTAGTTGGGATGACCATTTACCCCTAATCGAATTTGCCTATAACAATAGCTATCATTCTAGCATCCAAATGGCTCCGTATGAAGCGTTATATGGAAGGAAGTGTAGATCTCCAATCAGATGGTTTGAAATTGGAGAAGTACAATTAATAGGCCCCGAGTTGATTCAACAAGCTGTAGAAAAAGTCAAGATGATCCGAGATCGATTAGTGACAGCCCAAAGTCGCCAAAAGTCTTATGCGGATAACCGCCGGCGAGAGCTAGAATTTCAAGTCGATGATTGGGTATTTTTGAAAGTATCACCAATGAAAGGGGTGATGAGATTTGGTAAGAAAGGGAAGTTGAGTCCTCGATATATTGGACCCTACAAAATCATCCGCAAAGTGGGTCAAGTGGTGTATGAATTAGACTTGCCTTCAACGCTTGAATTAGTTTATCCAGTATTCCATGTCTCAATGCTCCGCAAATGCATTGGAGATCCCACAAATATTATGCCAGTCGATGATGTTCAAATTACAGAAAAGCTAGTCTATGAAGAAGTGCCTATTGCCATACTAGACAGGTAGGTACGGAAACTTCAGAATAAGGAAGTAGCTTCAGTTAAAGTCTTGTGGCAAAATAACAACCGAGAAGAAATGACTTGGGAAGCAAAGAGAAGACGAAATCCACATATCCGCATTTATCAAAGACCTCCGTAAGAGATATATGAGAGACATCGAGATTATGAGGTATGTATACTTTCCTTTTATGCATATGGGTCGTGTGTGGCCAATTTTATATCGCTATTGTATTGTGGCCCTGTGAGGCAATGATATTATGGGTTGTTGTGACAGGATGGTAGTGTTATATTACAGGGGAAACTCTGGCGAAATTTTTCTAGAATTCCTAACGATTTAACATTCGAGGATGAATGTTCCAAAAGAGGGGGAAGAATGTTACACCTCGGATATTCCCCTTAGCGTATAGTGAATAGATTAACGAAGGGCATGAAGTATATGAGGTTAGAAAACTAATAAATAGTCTTAAATGATCCTAATTAAGATTTTCAAAGACATTCGAGTTAAGGAAAGAAAGTTGTTAAGGAAAGCGAGTTATAAGTCGTGTGTCGGGCAAATTACGAGCATCAAGTTAATGATGTCTTAATAATGTTTTGGAGAAGAGTTATGAAATCCCTTAGATTTCTAATGAAGTGATAAACAAGTATCAAGAAGGTTCCATAAGGATTGGAGATCAAACGAAACGACGGGAACGACTTCGGCGGAACTGTGAGTTCCACGACCAGGTTCCACGGCCCATATAACATTCCACGGACCGTGGATGGGTCCGTGAACCGCCAGAGAGAAGATGGCTGGCTGGTCGTGAACCACGACTATTTCCACGGCCAGCACAAGGTTCCACGGACCGTGGAATCCCCGACGACTGAAATTGTTTCAAGTCTTTAAATGTAATCCCACGTCATTTATTTCATTTCCATCAACTTCTTTCATCTCTCAAGAACTCTAGAACCTTCTCTATATTTCAACCATAAGAAAACAAAGGGAATCAAAGATCAACAACAAGAAATCAAGTGAATCCAAGTGAGGAAACCCATTAAAGTCATCCAAATCAAGAAATCTCAAGAAAGGTGAAATAGGGTTTTGGTGAAAAAGGTGTATTACCATCCAAGGCTTTATTCCTACATCATCTAAGGTGAGTTTCATGACTTCTATGTTGTTTGAAGTATTAGTAATTTGAAACACATGGATTGTAGAAGAGTATAGAAATGGGTTATAAATGGGTGAATAGTATCATTGAATGAGTAATAGTTAGAATGAATCATGAAAATGGATATGTTGAGATTATGAATACGTTATAAATGATATTTAGAACATGGAATGAGTGTTGTATGAGAAAGAACGCTATAATGGACTTTGGTCATGATTATGGGGAGAATTGTAGTGAAATTATGAATCGGGAATAATGTAAATGAATGACGATTATTGTTAGTGATATCGTGATTGTTGTTATGAATGTTGGGAGTTGATATGGAATATGGAGGAAAGTAGTATAAACAAAGGAACGCTGCCCAATTTTCTTTAGCCTTAAGAAGTACGTCCTGTATGATTGTTTAGCTAATGACGATACGCATTCCTTTGAAGGCATAAAGGCGTGAGCATTAAAGGAGAACGAGCAAGCAATAGAGTAGTTAAACGACAAAGGTATGTGAGGCTCAACCTTTCTTCCTAAGGCATGATTCCTATGTATGAATTTCCTCCTTCCTTGTGAATTTCCTATCTTCAAGAAAGTTAAGAGTCCTCGTTCATGAATAGCTATATGAGATAAGAGATACGATATGAGCACGATAATGAGGATGATAAGCTAAAGTCTAAAGAAGCTATAGCCCATGATATGATGTTCCTATAAAGTTAATGATGCTATTTATAATCTATTGATGTTAATCATTGTATACACTCACCTTACGCTTGTTCCTTCAAGGTGAGGCAGACTGCTTATGAATGCTCTATAATGAAATCGGGGGTCCACGACCTTATGTCACCCCGATAGAGTATGATTGTCTATGAGTCTCTATGCATGCATTATGATAAGCATACATTATGATGAGCATATTATGACAAGTATGATGAGCATATGATGATATCACACCGCGCCTATATGGTAAGGGGCCACCATCGCTAAGGCGTTATAGCTATACACTATGGCCAGATGGCATGGGCGTACACCACATTAGTGGGCGGCATGAGATAGTACCCCGACGCGGGAGGCCCGGACGCGGATAAAGATATTGATTATCACACCATACTTATATGGTGGGCGTTTATACATTTGTGCATACATGACATGATGATGATTATGATAGTAAGCCAGCATGCAATATTTCTTTTATGATTCAGCCAGTCACAGATTGCTCCTCATTTTATGGATGTTTCATTATTGTCTATGCTTTACATACTAAGTACAATATTCGTATTGACGTCCGTTTTTGACGCTCGTGTTCATGCCCACGGTAGACAAGGAGTGAGATCCCCCCTCATACGAGCCACTAGCTAATTGAGAGCACTCCACTTTTCCCGTGAGGTTCCATTGATTATTCTTTTATATATACGTGTATATATATATTTGGGGCACGACGGGTCCCGTCCGTCCATATGTCTAGTACCTAGAGAGGCTCGTAGACGTTACAGCAGGGGTAGTATGGTCCCATAGTCTTCATGTATATGCATGTATGTATATATTATTTTGATAGCCGAGGGGCTTATGTTTATAAAAGTAAATACGTTTCAAATGATGATAGTTTTCTATGATTATGAATATACCATGAATGGGAGCAGAGATAAGCAGCGTAACGAGTGGCGGTTCGGTGGTTAGCCTCCATACCCGTCACAGCCCGTCAGTCGTGACACACTTGCTCTTGTACTTGTGAGACCGGTAACCTAGGCTCTGATACCAACTGTCACGACCAACCCACGGGTCGTGCAAGCACCTACTATAATACTACCCTAGTAGGCGAACCCTTACAATCTAAACCCAACTATTAAACAGTTGCGACAACAATCTTTCAAAATCACAAAATTAAAGTAAAAGCTTTGTACAAATTCTGTTTTAAAATACAATAAAGCTGGAAAAAAATCCTCGGGATCTAGTCTAGACAGGTACAAGAGCTCCTACAGTACAGGAAGACAAGATAAATGACACCAGCCTCTGCCTGGAGTGAGATGAGCGAGGCTGTGGGAGAATGCCTGATAAATCCACATGACAAAACTTCAACTAAAACCTGCAACATATCTACACCCTAAAAAGGATGTAACAAGAGTAGTATCAGTACACCACACGTACTGGTAAGCATCATAGGTCGACTAAGATTAGTTCACGCAATACAATATAAAGTCAATGAGATAAACAGATAGGTCAATGAACCTCAAGATTCTCAGTAAAGATTATTACACTCTCACCACTTACCTTTCCTCTCTCAACTGCTCGCTTCTTTTATCTCGAAGAGTTACATGCATTCTACTTAATCACAATTGTTCTCTTCCTTTTATTCAACCTATTAACTCTCATCTCCATGCTTGTCATACCCTCTAATTCCTACCCTTAATTGTCTATAAAGTTCACCTACTCAATTTTACTTACTACCATACGATGCACCTAGGGAATGGTTCACTATTTGACAGTTCGCCACCATATTTATCTTATATTAACCACCCCTCCACACACAATCTCACATAAATCATAAAGCTAAATAAATAGTACCAACGACAGTAGTCCACACGTGCATAACATAAAAATATGAGATGTAGTGCAATGCAGAATGTGATGCAAGGTCCCAACCACACTGTGCATACATGCTAACTGATGTCATAGCTTAGTAGTCATGACCTGCAGGAGACCCATGGTGTCCACGTACCACTTGTTCTGGATTCACTCCTCGGACCCGAGCGATAAATCCTCCGCTCCAAAAAGAGCCTCGGACGCGGATCCATATAATATAGAATACTCATATCCAACTCATCGGCCAAAAGACTAGATAACGCAATTTCCCATACTCAGGCTTTTCTGCTACCTGTATTTCCTCAGAAATCGTGCAATGCGATGATGTAATAAATAAACCAAATCATAAATCATTCCTTTGAGGGGCGTTGTGCTAGTCCGACTTACTCAGACCTCTCAATACAAGTTTCTTATTTACAAGAAAGACAGCCATGTGAATAATTCAATATAACTGGAACAAAGACGAAAATCACCCACTCCTAGGGATAAATTAAACACAAAATACCCCTCAGTGATAATAGTACTCACATCAATAACCATCATTGTTACCCTAGCCACTTTTTACACAAGATTTTAATTGCATTATTGAATATGTCCAACCCAACTCCGTGTCTGAAGACCTATTCATGTAGTCTCCCATCAACTCTAACAGTATATACGATTAACTAATCAAGGTCTAACTCAAGTAAACCATAACCTAACTCGTTGGTGAACAGCTAATTGAATCTCCGTGAATTTCTCGTCTTTCTAGCTTTCATCCGAATCCATAATAGTCGTAGGGAATGTTGGGGAGGAAATTAGAAGGGTCTCTTTTTCTTGGTACAAGGGTTTCTTTCATATGGAACCCTAGGAGCAGCCTTTGGGAGTCTTTTATTGAAAAAAAGAGAGAAAAAATAAACTACGTGACCAAAAACGCTATCACCGTTCCATGTGGACTGCTGCGATGGTCGAACTGTCGCTATAGCGGTACCGCTATAGTTGTCCCTTGACTGCTATAGCGATCCGCGTCCTTCCCTAGCCCACAGTTTTCTAATTCTTCTCGAAATTGATTTTTCCCACTCTTAACCCTTAAATCGCACTATAGAGCTTATTATTTACGACCCTAGACCTAGATTGGGCACGGGTTCGCGAAATATTAAATAATGACTGGACGGGTCGTTACAGACACTATTTCGTTATATGTTGTTGTGCCTATCTATCTATCTTATTAATTTTATAAATGGATGTATGATACTAATCTTGGTCGGCCTATGATATATACTAGTACACAGTGTTTGTACTAATACTACCTTGCTGCACTTTTTATTTGAGTGCAGATTGTGTGCCAGAGACTTCGACCAGACCTAATTTTTAGCTTGAGGCTAGTTCCTGATCAGATCTGAGAGTGTGCTCCTATCTATGCCACGCCGCCAAAAAATCTCTCTTATTTTGGATTTCCATTTCATTTCAGACATTTATAATTAATTCAGACAGTTGTTCATTCTTTAGATAGTTATGTTTTAGAGTCTTTGTACAATGACTTTCGAATTTTGGGGTTGTAATAAATAGGATTTCTGCAGTTTGTTTATTTATGGCATGATTAAATAGATTTATGATTTAATTCTGGCTATTAATTTATGATTGTTTAAATAATTAAGTAATTGGATAAAGGGATAGTTTTCCAAATAGGGGAATTTGTGCGGGTGTCACTCACGGCTAATTGGGTCGTGACAAAGTTGATATTAGAGCTTTATGTTCCTCGATCTCGTTGTACAAGGACAAGTCTAGTAGAATCTTGCGGATCGGTATGGAGACATCTGTACTTATCTTTGAGAGGCTATAGGACACTAGGAAAATTCAAATTCTTTCTTTCTTTCGTGCTACTTGATTCCAATTAGTATCTGGACGATTCAAATTGTTATCTAACTTTTCTTTCTATTCTCTCACAAATGGTGAGGATTTGTACGGGAGCAGCAGCAAACCAAGTACCTGAGCAGGAAGCTGGGGCCGCCGCTCACGGTGGAGGTCGGGCCAGGGGATATGGAAGCGGCAAAGGAAGGGAAGCAGCAGCACCAGCTAAGTGCGGGGCTCTTATAGCTGGTGAGGCTCGCACTGGGTCCCCTGAGCCCTAAGTAGTTCTAGATAAAGTAGCAAAGTTTGCAGCAGCACCAGCTCAGCCTGAGGTAGTGGCTGCTCCAGTGGTGACATATGTTATGGGCTGAGTGTTGGACCTATTGAATGGTATGACTGAGGTAGGTGTGTTACTAGAGGTTCCAGTTGGTCAGGGTGTGAGATTGGGTGGTCAGGCTCCGGACAGAGTTCATGCTCTAGAGGTACAACATGCTGCACCTGTGGCCCCATATTTAGATGAGGCTCCTGGACTTGAGATATTTCCTAGACCAGTGGCAGGACCGGTGTTGACCACTGATGAACATGATTTATTTTGGAGGTTCACTAAGATAAAGCCTCCATTCTTCTATGGCACTGAGGCTGAGGATGTGTATGAGTTCATCGTGGACTGTCATAAGAGGCTCCATCAGATAGGGGCGGTAGAGAAGTATAGTGTTAAGTTTGTGACCTTCCAGCTCTTAGGTGATGCCAAGTTGTTGTGGAGTGTAGGTCAACGGGATTGCCTCCGTTGACATGGACTCAGTTTTAGCAGGTCTTCTTAGAGAAGTATGTTCCTTTTACCTTGAGGGACAGGAGGCGTGATGAGTTTAGTAATATTGAGCAGGGTAATTCGTCAATCGCTGCTTATGAGGCCCGGTTCCATTCTCTGCGTCATTATGCTCTCCAGCTATTACCTACTGAGAAGGAGAGAGTAAGCAGATTTGTGAAAAGATTGAACACTGCTCTCCAGTTGTTAGCTCTTCAGCTTGTGACCTTAAGTGCTTCTTTCCAGGAGGTGATGGATCATGTTAGGACCATCGAAGATGTTAGGAAGGATGGTTATAATAAGTACGCACAGAAGAAGGCCCAAAAGGGTGGTAGTTTCAGGGCTTTTTCTCTCAGGGCCACAGTTCCCAGGTCTACTCAAGATGCCCTGTTCAGTCAGTCATGCAGGCTTCAGTTGGAAGACCATCAAGGGCCAGTCAAAACTATTCTAGTCAGCCAGGGTGATTGTAGGCCAGGTTTCCAGACTATGGTGGTTATTTGGCTTCTTCAGTTTTTGTTCAGCGTCCGACGCTAGAAAATGGATGCTTTGAGTGTGGTGAAACAGGGCATTTTAAGAGAAATTATCCTTGACTTAGACAGAGAGGCTAGGGCGCTCAGTATCAGCCTCCCAGGGCTCCAATTTCATCAGCTAAGGGAGGAGGATCTTATGGTGAAACCGTGCTCGGACGGTAGGTCACACGGTGGTAAGGTGGCACCTAAAGACCTTGCAGGGGAGGATTCCAGTCAAGTAGAGGTGGACATAAGCCCGGTAGAGGCGAAGCTCAGACAGGACAAGTTGATCGTGGAGGCTCACAGGCTAGTGGCGGACGGGTTCATTGTTATGCCTTTCCTGGCAGATCGAAGGCTGAGGGCTCAGATTCAGTCATTATAGGTAACATCTTAGTCTGTCACCGGATGGATTCTGTATTATTCAATCTGGGGTCTACATTCTCTTATGTGTCTACATATTTCTCTATGGGTTTTGATATGGTCTATGATTTGCTTAATGCCCCTATAAATATATCTACTCCAGTTGGAGACTCTGTAATTGTAGAGAGAGTTTATCGGTCTTGTATTGTCACATTTATGGGGTATGGCACCTGGGTTGACTTAGTGATTCTAGACATGGTAGATTTTGATGTCATCCTGGGTATGAGCTGGTTAGCTCCTTATCATGTAATTCTAGAATGTCATGCCAAGACAGTCACCTTAGCTATGCTCGGGGTGCCTAGACTTGAGTGGAAGGGTAACTTTAGTCCCTCCCCAAAGAAAATTATTTCCTTTATTCATGCAAAGAAGCTAGTTGATAGGGGGTGTTTAGCTTATTTGGCGCGTATCACGGATACTAGTGTAGATGGCCCATCAATTGAGTTAGTCCCAGTAGTGTGTGAGTTTGCAGAGGTATTTCCTGTGGACTTGCCAGGCGTCCCACCAGGCCGTGATATTAATTTATGCATTGACTTAGAGCTAGGGACCCGCCCTATTTCTTTTTTTTCATATCGAATGGAACCAGTAGAGTTGAGAGAATTGAAAGAACAACTTTAGGATCTTCTTAGTAAGGGTTTTATTCGTCTGAGTGTCTTCTCGTGGGGCGTTCCTGTGCTTTTCGTGAACAAGAAAGATGGGACTATGCAGATGTACATTGATTATCGTCACCATCCGAAATAAGTACCCCATCCCTCGTATTGATGATTTATTTGATCAGCTTCAAAGAGCTTCCATATTTTCAAAAATTGATTTGAGATCAGGTTATTATCAGTTGAAGATTCGGGCCGAAAATATTCCTAAGATAGCCTATCGGACTAGATATGGGCATTGTGAATTCCTTGTTATGTCATTTGGTCTTACTAATGCCCTAGTTGCTTTTATGAATTTGATGAATGGCATTTTTAAGCCATATTTAGACTTGTAATAGTGTTTATTGATGACATTCTAGTTTATTCGAAGAGTAAAGAAGATTATGAAAAACACTTGAAGGTTGTTCTTGGGTTGCTGAGAGACAAGGAGTTGTATGCCAAGTTCTCTAAGTGTGAGTTATAGCTTGAGTTTGTATCATGCTTGGGCCGTGTGGTGTCGAAAGAGGGGATTATGGTGGATCCTAAGAAGATTGAGGCAGTGATAGATTAGGCTAGGCCTACATCAGTGACAGAGATTCATAGCTTTATGGGGTTAGCTAGTTACTACCGTCGGTTCGTGAAGGAGTTTGTAACCACATTGCTTCATATTTGACCCGTTTGACTCAGAAGAAAGTACCTTTTCAGTGGTCCGACGAGTGTAAGGACAACTTTCAAAAGCTCAAGACTTTATTTACTATAGCCACTATTCTATCTTTGCTCGTGGAGGGAAAGGACTTTGTGGTGTATTGTGATGCTTCACGTTTCTGTTTGGGTATTGTTTTGATGCAAAAAAAGAAGGTGATTGCTTATGCTTCCAGGCAACTGAAGGTTCATGAAAATAACTATCCTACCCATGATTTGGAGTTGGCAGTGATGATTTATGCTTTGAAAATTTGGAGGCACTACCTTTATGGTGCCCGTTGTGAGGTGTTTACTGATCATCGCAGCCTACAGCATATGTTCACTCAGAGGGATCTTAATTCTAGACATCGAAGATGGACGGAGTTGCTTAAGGATTATGATATCACTATTTTATATCATCCTGGCAAGGCAAACGTTTTAGCTGATGCGTTGAGTAAGAAGTCAGCAAGTATGGGTAGTTTAGCTCGTTTGATTGTTTCGGAGCATCCGTTTTCCAGGGAGATTCAGACTCTGGCTAACAGTTTCATAAGGCTTGATGTGTCTAATTCAGGTAGAGTATTCGCTTGTGTTAAGGTGAGATCTTTGTTTCTAGAGAATATTAAGGCAAAGCAATTCGAGGATGCAAGTTTGTGTAAGATCCGTGACAAGGTTCTGAGTGGTGAGGCCAACGAGGCCATGATTGATAATGAATGCTTCTTAAGGTTAAGGTGCGTATATGTGTCCCTTGTGTTAATGACTTGATTAGGACAGTTTTAGAGGAGGCTTACAGTTCTATATACTCTATTCATCCTGGTGCTACCAAGATGTATCGTGACTTAAAATAGCACTATTGGTGGGCTAGGATGAAGTGTGATATCGTTGAGTTCGTTTTGCAGTGTCTAAATTTCCAGCAGGTTAAGTACGAGCACCAGAGACCAGAGGGTACACTTCAGAAGATGCCTATTCCTGAGTGAAAGTGGGAGAGGATAGCTATGGATTTTGTCATTGGTCTTCCAAAGACCTTGGGTAAGCTTGATTCAAATTGGGTCATTGTTGATAGATTGACCAAGTCTGCTCATTTCATGCTGGTTCAGATCACCTATACTGCTCAGAAGTTGGCCCAGATTTATATCCGTGAGATTGTTCATTTGCATAGGATCCCTATTTCTATCATATCTAATACAGGCACACAATTTACATCCCGATTTTGAAAGACTTTGCAGTCCGAGTTGGGCCCTCGATTGGATTTTAGTACAGTTTTTCACTCTCCGACAGATGGTCAGTCTGAGCGGACGATTCAGGTTCTAGAGGATATGCTTCGAGCTTGTGTGATTGACTTTGGTGGTCATTGGGATCAGTTCTTATCATTGGAAGAGTTCGCACATAATAATAGTTACCACTCGAGCATTGATATGGTCCCGTTTGAGGCTCTTTATGGGAGGAGTTGGATGGTTAGATGAATTTAAGGTAAGGCCATGGGGTACTAACCTTTTGAGAGAGTCATTAGACAAGGTTAAAGTGATTCAGGAAAAGCTCTTGGCGGCTTAGAGTAGACAGAAGGAATATGTGGATCGGAAGGTCCGAGAACTTGAGTTCATGGTTGGGGAGCAGGTTTTGTTGGAAGCCTCACCCATGAAGGGTGTGATGAGGTTTGGGAAGAAGGAAAAGCTTAGTCCTAGGTTCATCGGTCCCTTTGAGACTCTTAGCCGTGTGGGGCAGATAGCCTATGAGTTCGCTTTGCCTCCAGGTTTGTCTAGCGTCCATCCGATGTTTCATGTCTCTATGTTGAAGAGATATCATGGTGATGGTTCTTTTATCATTCATTGGGATCAGTCTTGTTGGATGAGAACTTGTTTTATGAGGAAGAGCCTATTGCTATTTTAGAAAGAAAGGATCGTAAGTTGAGGCCTACGGAAATTGTGTCGGTGAAGGTTTAGTGGAAAAACCGCCCCATTGAGGATGCTACTTGGGAGACTGAATCAGATATGCGTAATAAATATCCCTAGCTTTTCAGTGAGTCAGGTACCTTTCCCCTTATTTCCTTTTCTTGTCCATTCAGGGACGAACGGTTGTTTAATTGGTATCTAATGTAACGACTTGCTAGGTCATTATGGGCATTTTGACCATTTTACCCCTACCCGTACCTTTTCGAGACTAAGAATGAGCTTAATGAAAGCTCAAAGAGTTATAAGTCTAAAAATTGAGGCTTTAATATATTCTTGTATGTATGTTATTCATGGTTGTAAACTTATTTCATTTCCATCGAGGGGTGAAATAGTAAATTTGACCTCCGTTGGGAATTTTGAGGCAACGGGTGAGTCCATAATATGTTTTTACATTGATGTGCATGTCTGGTTTGTGTCTTGTCATGACCTAATTTGGCTAAGTCGTGCGGGCACCTACCTTTCCTCCCTCGGTAGGTGAACCCTTATCCCAACAATCTTAAAGACATGAGTAATAAATAAATAAACGGAAGAGATAGAAATACGTAAGTCTGACATAATAATAGATAGCTAATGCAGAAATACATCAAAACCACCCCATAAATCTCTCTAGCCATACAAGAGCATCTAACTAGAATCTACAAGTCTGGAAATAACATTAATACATTAATAGTTTGAATATGTCTCGGAATATCAAGCAAGACATAAAATAAAAGAAGAATCTTCAAGGCGGCAGACATCCCCGTGGTCACCCTGTATGACTCTAACAACAACTCTCGAACCACAATCAGCCACGAGGAGCAGAGGTCGATCCCACCTGGAACTCTGCATTCATAAAAGAATGCAGCAAGTATAGGTTAGTCCAAACAACAAGTACTGGTAGGTATCATAGGCCGACTAAGTTTAGCTAACACATATCAAGACAATAAAGTAAGATGAACAAGTAAATCAACAACGTATAAGTTAAACACAAGCTAAAATCCAAGAACGCGTCATCACCGATGTTTAGCATCTAAACCCAAATATGCCAAGTCTCAACTTACTCAATCCGAATTTGTATAACACAACAAGATCACAAGAATATCACGAGAAGTCAAAGGGTACAATGCAATGCAATAATGTATGAAATGTGGATGCAATGCATATGCACCGTACACATGTACTCTGATAATGGAACATCACATCTCGGCAGCACAACCCATGGGGGACCCGCGAAGACCATGTACCTCACTATTCTGACAATAACCTCGGCACCCGCTACCTCATGATTCCGGCAATAACCTCAGCAATCGCTGCACTCATACCTCGATTCCGGGATAAACATCAAACATCGGTCCTCATGTCACTCTCATCTAACTGAGCCCAGCTCGTAACAGTATTTCCTCAAGTATCATCAACAGTATATCATGAAGGATGAGACTGCGTGCAATGTATGAGTTCAATGTCAATAATCAAATCAATATCAAAGTACCATGCACGGGTATACCAACAATATCATGAAAAGGCTACACAACAAGCCATAATAGCACACTATCCTCATATCAAACGACAATAAGTAAGATACTACAATATCATGATTAAGATATATCAACAGTCTCCAATATCTACTATCTCCATGTGGCATCGAGCCAACAATAACAGAACTAAATAAGTCACAACACAACGGGGTGGCTAACCCCAATCACACAACAGGGCCCAACATAAGACAATATCTAACCGAACTTCATACTCGAAGGTTTACATGCTTTCTCCGACAATATCGTCTAAATATATGCTTCGCTAAACGAAGTCTCACCATAGGGTAAACTGTAACCTACCTGGAAGGCCGAACAGCAATATCACCAACAATTACTCCTTAGACATCCCCTTCCTTTGGGCCTCGATATAAAGAAATTCCAGGCACATTCGAATCAAGAAATTAGAATCAAGAAGAACATCAAACAAACCTTACTTCTATTTAAGACCCAAATCCCCAACCTATGGAATGGGTTTTATGAACTACAAGGGTAAAATTAGGAATCTAAAGGTCTGAAGATGAAATTAAGGCTCTAGGTGATCAATTCCCGTCAATATCAAGCTAGAATAACCAACAATTTACTCAAATTCAAATTCTAGGCAAAACCCCTAAATTTGGGTATAAACCCTAACCTTCAACCCCATAATTTAGCCACTAATTAGGAAGAATTCATGAAATAAAGTATTCTAATCATCAATTAAATGCTCAAGGAAGCTAACCCAACCAACAATTCATGATTTAGAAGCCTAGAAAGAAGAACTCATGGAACCCTCTTTTAATCTTTAATCACTTAATGAACTATCAAGATAAAGGGACTCGATGGTGATTAAGGACAATGGAATAGTAAAGGAATTAGAAGGACTTACCACTAAGAATTTCCTCCAAAAATCACCTAGAATTGCTCCCAATAGCCCAGATTTTGGAATAGTAATAAATAAGTGACTTAGGGCATTTAACACTTCATATAATGAATTAGCGCCGCCCCGACACCGCTTCCGCGACCGCTTACGCTCTAAGCGGCACCGCTGAGTCATGTCCAAATGGCCTGCTTTACGCTTCATGGCGGGTGACATTATAGTGGTGGCTCGCCGTATCCTTGGTCTGAAATAAAACGAAGCACAAGACACCAGAATAATCCCAAGTTTTCACAACTTAACTCGAATTTCCGACTATCTCTCCAAGCCATCTGCTCACATATCGGATATGCAAACATACATAAAAACACACTACGAACGCAATTGTGGCCTCAAAATTTCCAATGGAGGTCTCATTGACCGAGTCAACCCCCGTTACTTCAATTTCAACTTCCCAACCCAAGTCCCAAAATGTACCTGAGTGTATTAGGAATCAAACCAAATATGCAAACAAGTTCTAAATGACCATCCGGACCTCTCGGAATCTATGGATATTTTAAAAAGGTCCGTTTACCCAAAAGTCAACTTTGAGTCCACTCTTATTCGCTTAAAGCCCAATTTCCCCAAAAAGTCATCCAAATCAATTTTGAACACCTCAAGAAGCCTGTCAACGGTCCCTCGAGTCAAAAGTGAGCTAACAAGCTCGGGGAAAGGTTTAAAAGTGCCGAAAATACTATAACGACCAAGCGGGTCGTTACTTCAGATACCAATTAAACTATCGCTCATCCTCAAGCGACAAAAGGAAAGGAATGGTGAAGCACCTGAATTGGCAAACAAGCGGTGATATTGGCTATGCATGCGGACTCGGTTCCCAAGTGGCCTCCTCAACAGACGATGCTTCCATTGCACCTTCACGAAGCAATCTCGCTGAACTCAACTTTCGAACCTCGCCTATTCAAAATCGCACAGTCCTTCTCATAGGTCAAATCCTCATCAAGCAATATTGAACCCTAATGAACAATATAAGTACCATCGCATGGTACTTCTTCGGGATAGACACATGGGCTCGAATGAACTCTGCCCAAGCACCGGCAAGGCCAACTCATAAGCAACATCGCCCACATGGTCAAGAATCTTAAATGGCCCAATATATCTCGGACTCAACTTGCCTCTCTTCCCAAATCTCATAACACCCTTCATGGGTGAAATCTTCAATAGAACCTAGTCACCAACGGCAAACTCTAAATCTCGGACGTTCATGTCTACATACATCTTATGTCGAATTTGAGCTGCCAAAAATTTGGCTTGAATAACCACTTGGCTTGAATAACCCTCACTTTCTCAAGCGACTCTCTCAACAGATCCGTACCCCAAGGTTAAACCTCAAATGCATTAAACCAACCAACCGGAGATCTACATCTCCTACCATACAAAGCCTCAAAGGGCGCCATGCCGATACTCGAGTGCTAACTGTTGTTGTATGCAAACTATGCCAACGGCAAGTGCTAATCCCAATGACCACCAAAATCAATAACGCAAGCTCTCAATATATCCTCGAGCACCTAAATAGCCCGCTCGAACTGCCCATCGGTCTGGGGGTGAAAAGTTATACTAAGATCCAATCGGGTACCCAACTCCTCATGAAAAGCTCTCCAAAAATGGGAAGTGAAGATAGTACTCCGATTAGATATGATAAAGATAGGGACTCCATGCAATCTTATAATATCACGAATGTACAACTTGGCTAACTTCTCCGCGGTATAGGAAATCTGAACTTGAATGAAATGAGTGGACTTAGTCAATCGATCAACTATCACCCAAATTGAATCAAACTTACCCATGGTCTTTGGAAGACCCACAACAAAATCCATGGAAATCCTCTCCCACTTCGACTCGAGAATGGGCATCCTCTGAAGTACACTAGGGTCAAAAGCTCATACTTAACTTGTTAACAATTACCATACTTAGCTACGAAATCGGCCATATCCTCTTTCATTCGACGCTACCCGCAATAGTGTTGCTCGAAATAACAATACATCTTAGTTGCCCGGTCAAAATGAAATGAATCAAGTCACCAACACGAGAAACACACACGCCTCCTTAATCCTCAAAGTACCCTCAAAATCAATCATGGCCTCCTTGGACTCACCCCTCGACACCCTATCTCGAATCTTGCCCAACTGAGCATTCTCAAACTGAAGAGTCTTGACCTGATCTAATAAAGTTGATCTCGCCTCTACACAAGCCAAAACCCTGCCTGGGGCTGAAATATTGAGACGAACGAAACTGTTAGCTAGAGTCTGAACCTCCATGGCCAACGGATGCTTGAAAACAACCAAATGAGCTAAACTCTCTATACTCATAACCTTGCAACTCAAGGCATCAGCAACCACATTGGCTTTCCCTGGATGATACAAAATAGAGATGTCATAGTCCTTCGGGGGGCTCCATCCATCGCCAAGCCTGGGCTCTAGAATTAAGATCTCGGGTAAACATATGTTGAAGCTGCGGTGATCGGTGAAAATCTCACAACGGACACCGTACAATGCCTCCAAATCTTTAAAGCAAAGACCACGACGATAACTCCAAATCATGTGTAGTAACTCTTACACCATGGATCTTCAGGGAAGCACAAAGGCGACTCTACCCTTCTGCATCAATACAACATACCTAAACCCAAAAGGGATGCATCACAAAAGATTGTGAAATCCTTACCCTCCATGGGTAATGCTAGAAACGAGGCTGAAGTCAAAAGAGTATTGAGTTTTTGAAAGCTCTCCTCACAATCATCGGACCACTGGAAGGGAACATCCTTCTGAGTCGATCTGGTCAAAGACGAAGCAATAAAAGCAAAACCCTTCACAAATCGGCTGTAGTAGCTGGCCAAACCCACAAAACTACATTTCTCGATTCTGATGATGGGCCTCGCCTAATCCTCAAATCCCTAAATACCTGAGATCAACCATAATCCTATCATTAGACACAATGGGCCCCAAGAATTCCATAGACTCCAACCAAAACTCGCATTTCAAAACTTAGCAACAAGTTATTCTTTTTAACAACTCCAAGTACGGTGCAAGATGGTTCTCATAACTTCTACTCTTGGAATACACCAAGATATCATCAATAAATAAAATCACAAAGGAATCAAGGAATGGCCAAAAGATGTCATTTATCAAATTCATGAATGCAAATTTTGGTAAAGCTCCAAATTGTTACACCTCGTAAATTTCCACGTTGGCGTACGGGAATAGACCATCGAGGGCATGACATATATGACATTTTAGTAAGCAAGAAATAGCCTTTAATGGTCCTAATTAATACTTCCAAGGACACTCGAGGTAAGAGAAGAAAGTTACTAAGGAAAGCGAGTCATATGTTGTGTGTCGGACAAGAATTACGAGTATCGAGTTAATGGTGTCCTAATGATGCTTTGGAGAAAAAGTGGTAACATCCCTTAGATTGGTATTGAGCTGTTAAATAAGTGTTAAGAAGGTTCCATAAGAATTGGAGATCAAACGAGTCGACGCAGAACAAGCCTCGGTTGCAATAGGCAACATACGGCGGACATGCGCCGTATAAAATACACGGACCGTATGTCCAGCCGTAGGTTCAGCCTAGAATAGCACACTTCACTGGACCAAACATACGGTCAGCGAAAAATATACGGACCGTATGTTGATCCGTATGTTTTGGTCGGGTCAGATTGTGAATTAATATAAGGGACCTCTCTCTCATTTCATTTTCATTTCATTTTCACTCCACAAGTCAAGAAACCTCTAGAATATTCTCTCCACTCTTCATCCACAAGAACACAAAGGAAATTGATGATCAACTTCATCAAACCAACATAAATCAAGAGTGTGAAGAAATACATTGAAGTCATCTAAGTCAAGAAAGAGAAGTGAGCTAGGTTTTAGTGGGTGTTGGGCGGTATTTCCACGAGGCTTATTCTACCATTATCTAAGGTAAGTTTAATGATTTTTCATGTTATTTGAAGTATTGAAAAGAAACACTTGGATTATAGAAGGAAATAGGAAATGGGTCATAAATGTGGCAATAGTGTCATTGTTGAGTAGAAGTTTGGATTGAGTTGTGGATATTGATATGTTGAGAATGTAAATACGTTAGGAATGACATTTAGAACATGGAATAAGTATTATATGTGAAAGAACGCGATAATGAACTTTGGTCATGACTATGGAGAATTTGAAGTGAAATTGTGAAATGTGCATAATGCAAATGAATGGTGATTGTTGTTTATGATATCGTGAATGTTGTTATGAATATTTGGGAGTTGATATGGAATATGGAGGAAGTTGTATAAGCAAAGGAAATGTTGCCCAATTTTCTCTTGCTTTAGTAAGCACGTCTTTATAATTGTTTAGCTAATGTCGATACGAATTCTCTCGAAGGTAGAATGCGTGCATTAAAGGGGAGCGAGCAAGCAATTGAATAGTTAAATGACAAAGGTATGTGAGGCTAGTCCTTTATTTCTAAGGCATGAATCTTTGGCATGACTTTCCTCCTTCGTCATGAATTTCTTATCTTCAAGAAAACTAAGAGCCTATGTTCATGAATAGCCTTATGAGATAAGAGATACGCTATGAGTACGATAATGATGATGATAAGTTCAAATCTAAAGATTCTAGAGTCCATGATATGATGTCCTATAAAGCTAATGATGCTACCTATAATCTATTGATGTTGCTCATTATACACACTCACCTTATATGCTAATTCCTTCAAGGTGAGGCAGAATGTCTATGAATGCGTATTAGAATCCATAATGAAATCGGGGGTTCACGACCTTATGTCACCCCGATAAAGTATCGTTGTCTTTGAGTATTCTATGCATGCATTATGATGAGTATATATATGATGAGCATATTATGATGAGCATATGATGATGATATTACACCGCGCCTATATGGCGGCCTCACCCGTTTAAGGCGGGCGGCGCCAGATACGCCATGCACGGTGGCATGGGCCGACACCACTAGTGGGCGGCGTGATATCGTTACCCCGGACGCCGTTCTGGACGCAAAAAGCTAATGCTATTGAGTATTACCCGCACCTATATGGTCGGCCCTTATACATTTATGCATACATGATATGATGATGATTATGACGAGTAGTTTCGTTACGTCGTTATCTCTTTCATGGTTCAAGCGATTCTGACATTGCTCCTCAATTGATGCCTCCTCAATTCATTGATATTTCATTATTGTTTATGCCTTACATGCTCAGTACAATGTTCGTACTGACGTCCGTTTTCTTTGGATGCTGTGTTTATGCCCATAGGTAGACAGGGAGGTGATCCAGACTCGTAGGAGCTATTAGCTGATTTGAGAGCACTCCAGTTTTTCGGAGGTGCCATTGATTATTCTTTTGGTACATATGTGTATATATATATATATATTTTGGGCATGACGGGGTCTTGTCCCGTCCATATGTCTAACACTTCAGTAGAGGCTCGTAGATACGCAGTGTGGGTAGTATGGTCTCACAAGTTTCTCTTATGTATATGCATGTATTTATATAGTATTTTGATAGCCTAAAGGGCTTTTGTTTATAAAGTAAAAATGTTTCAAATGAAAGTCGTTTTCTATGATTATGAGTATAAGAGGTATGAATGAAAGTAGGATGAGTAATAGAATGAGTGGTGCTCGGTGGTTAGCCCCAGGTGCCCGTCATAGCCCTAGTCGGGTCGTGACAAAGCGTGCTCCGAGCGGTTCGCCCTAGGAAGTGTCTACGAGCCGTGTCTAGTAAGTACTTGTTTATGGTGTGTTGCAGCACACTGTTAATAAAAGAGGTCATGCAGTGCATTTAGGAAAAATGACCACCTTTCTTATATGAGATCGTGCGATAGAGCCGTGTATAAGATTTTATCCTCCCTAATAGTGTGTTTGTGATTTCGTAAAATGCCGCCAAAGGGAAAAATAAAGCCGGCCCGGATGGGCAAGACTACGATGAAAAGGCGGGGCGAGAAGAGAAGCTAATGAATGTAGATGAGGGTGAATCACACATAATGAGGCTCCATCTAATGCTTCTTCTACCCCACCTATTACGGAAGAACAAGAAGGGGCTTCGAGCTCCGGCTACATGCCTCCGGTTCACTCTCCACCTACTCGCCGGGTCAACAAGTGATCGAAGCTATTCATCTATCGACACGCTAGTTGCCGCCCAAGTACGGCGAGAATGCGGGCCTAAGTGATCGGTCAGCCAGTACCAGAGCCCGTGATTTTATGAGTTTAAACCCTCCGAAATTTTTTGGGTCAAAGCCGGATGAAGATCCACAGGGCTTTATTGATGAGATGTTGAGGACATTAAAGATTATCCATGCCTCTGAGACCGAATCCGTGGAGTTGGCATCGTATAGACTCCGAGATGTGGTGGTCTTATGGCATAATAATTGGATAGCATCAAGAAGAGAATCGCGCCCTCTAGGTTTGGCACGAATTCGTAGATGCTTTCATTCGTCATTATTTGCCACCCGAGGTTCTGTAGAGCTAGAGCGAGATAGATTTCTAAATTTGAAGCAAAGGAATATAGTGCTCGAGAGTATAGCCTTCGCCTTTAATTCTTTGGCTAGGTATGCCCCGACTATGGCGGCGATATGGGAGACCGGGGTGCATAGGTTTGTGAGTGGCTTAGGGCCACATTTGTTCAAGAATTGTTTGACAACCTCGTTACAAGATGGAATGGATATTTCCTGTATTCAAGCCCATGCCCAAAATCTAGAAGGACAACAACCTCCGCAAAGGGGTGATCGTGATATTGATGAGGCAAAGCAAGAGGGCCAGATCTATGGGCACGGGCGGATTATAGAGGGGATCAAGGCGGACACATTCTAGGCACCGGTGCCAGTCGGTGACCAGTGCACCTCCCCGATTTACAAGCAGGAGATTTGATGGCTCCTATCGTTCAGGACGGGCGCAGTTCGAGGCCTCGGTTCGCAGTTGGGGAGACTATAGCCGTAGGAGACCTCCGTCAAGAGCACATGCGAAGGTGCGGTAGATTACATTCCGGACAGTGTCGCCAGGGTCATGTTATTTCAGATGATGGCATTAGAGTTGATATTCAGAAAATTGAGGCTGTGAAGACTTGGCCAAGGCTTACGATGCCTACAGAAGTTCGTAGTTTTCTCGGGATTGGCAGGTTATTATAGAAGGTTCGTAGAGGGCTTTTCATCTATTTCAACCCCTATTGACGAAGCTAACCGGAAGTCGCTAAATTTCGATGGAATGATGCTTGTGAGCGTAACCTTCCAAGAAGTTGAAGGATAGATTGACCTCGGCTCCGGTCTTGACACTCCTAAAAGGGCCGATGGATATGTTGTGTCTTGTGATACTTCTGGTGTTGGGTTAGGATGCGTATTGATGCAAAGCATGGTAAAGTCATCGACTATGCTTCGAGACAACCGTGCGGAAGCATAAAAAGAACTACCCAACTCATGATCTTGAATTAGCCTACGCTTATTCATGCATTAAAGATGTGGAGACATTACTTGTATGGTGTGCACGTTGATATCTATACGTATCACAAGAGTCTCAATACATTTTCAAACGGTTTGAGTTGAATCTACGGAAAGGCGGTGGTTAGAATTATTAAAAGATTATGATGTGAATATTTTATACCACCCCGGGAAAGCAAATGTAGTAGCGGATGCGCTTAGCCGCCGATCAATGGGTAGCTTATGTGAAGTTCCTTCGGAGAAGAAAGAATTGATTCATGAGCTCCATCAACTAGCTAATCTTGGAGTACGTCTAATTGATTTCGGCGGTGCAGGAGTTAGTGTTAATAATCCCACAGTTTCGTCCTTGGATATAGAAGTGAAAGAGCGACAGTATGAAGATCCTCAATTGAGCCATTATAGAGATACATTTCATGAAAAAGAGAAGTCTCCATTTGAAACTTTTATGGATGGAATTCTTAGATACCGAGACAGGCTATGTGTTCCGAATGTTGTAGAATTGCATCGTCGGATTCTAGAAGAAGCTCATTATTCTCGGTATTCTATTCATCCAGGAGCGACAAAGATGTATCATGATCTCAAGTTGATATATTAGTGGGATGGCATGAAAAGAGACATAGCGAGTAATTTGTAGCTCAATGTCCAAATTGCCAGCAAGTAAAGATCGAACATCAAAAGCCAGGAGGATTATTGCAAGCCATGGAAATTCCTACTTGGAAATGGGAAGTGATCAATATGGATTTTATTGTGGGATTACCCCGTTCCCGAGGCAAGTATGATTCCATATGGGTGATTGTGGATAGATTAACGAAAGCAGCTCATTTTCTTCCTGTCAGAACCACATACTCAGCAGAAGAATATGCAAGGTTGTATCTCAAGGAGATTGTGAGGCTTCATGGTCTTCCGATATCCATTATACGGATAGAGGAACACAATTTACAGCTAAGTTCTGGAAATCCTTCCAAGAAGGTCTAGGTACTCAAGTTAGGCTCAGCACGACATTTCATCCGCAAACTGATGGACAAGCCGAACATACTATTCACACCTTGGAGGATATGCTAAGAGCATGTGTTCTAGATTTTGGTGGTAGTTGGGATGACCACTTACCCCTTATCGAGTTTGCATATAACAATAGCTACCATTCTAGTATCCAAATGGCTCCGTACGAAGCTTTATATGGAAAGAAGTGCAGATCTCCAATTGGATGGTTTAAAATAGGAGAAGTATAACTAATAGGCCCTGAGTTGATTCAACAAGCAGTAGAAAAGGTCAAGGTGATCCGAAATCGATTGTTGACAGCCTAAAGTCGTAAAAAATCCTATGCGGACAACCGCCGGTGAGATTTAGAATTTCAAATTGATGATTAGGTATTTTTGAAAGTGTCGCCAATGAAAGGGGTGATGAGATTTGGTAAGAAAGGAAAGTTAAGTCCTCGATATATTGGACCCTATAAGATTATCCGCAAGGTAGGTCAAGTAGCTTATGAATTGGACTTGCCTTCAGAACTTGAATTAGTCCATCCAGTTTTCCATGTCTCGATGCTCCACAAGTGTGTTGGAGATCCTACAAAAATTGTGCCAATAGATGACGTTCAGGTGACAGAAAAGCTAGTTTATGAAGAAGTGCCCATTGCCATATTAGACAGGCAAGTACGAAGACTTTGGAACAAGGAAGTGGCCTCCGTTAAAGTCTTATGGCGAAATAACAACCGAGAAGAGATGACTTGGGAGGCGGAAGAGAAGATGAAATCCACATATCCGCACTTATTTCAGCCCCCGGAAGAGATCTATGATGAGACATCGAGATTATGAGGTATGTATGCTTTTCTTTTATGCATATGGGTCGTGTGTGGCCAACTTATATTGCTATTGTGTTGTGGCCCTATGAGGCAATATTATTGTGGGTTGTTGTGACAGGATGGTAGTGCCATATTACAGGGGAAACTCTGGCGAAAGTTTTATAGAATCCCCAATGACTTAACATTCGAGGACGAATGTTCCAAAAGGGGGGAAGAATGTTACACCTTGGAAATTTCCCGTTAGCGTACAGCAAATAGATTAATGAAGGGCATGACGTATACGATGTTTTGATAAGTAAGAAATATCATTTGATGACCCTAATTGAGATTTCAAAGACATTTAAGGTAAGGGAAGAAAGTTGCTAAGGAAAGCAAGTTATATGTTGTGTGTCGGGCAAGATTTACGAGCATCGAATTAATGAGAGTTTAATGATGTTTTGGAGAAGAGTCATAACGTCCCTTAGATTGTTAATGAAGTGTTAAACAAGTGTAAGAAGGTTCCATAAGGATTGGAGATCAAACGAACGACGGAGATCATTTCGGAAAAAGAGTTATACGACCGACTTATACGGTCCATATAACATTAGACGGTCCGTATAAGGGTCCGTATAACACACAGCAGAGATGTCAATTACTCAGTGGTGAACCACGACCACTTATACGGGTCGTGCAATGTTCCACAGACCGTATAAGTGTATGTGGAAGTCCCGACGGACTGATTAAGTTGCAAACATAAATACATGTTCCCACTTCATTAATTTCATTTCCCACATTTCTTCATCTCTCTCAAGACCTCTAGAAGGTTCCATATACTTCATCCATAAGAATTCAAAGGAAATTGATCATCAACTTCATCAAACCAACAAAATCAAAAGTGTGAAGCCCATTGAAGTTCATCTAAGTCAAGAAATCCCATTGGAAGTGAATTAGGATTTTGGTGCAAGAAGAGTATCTCCACTCAAGGCTTGTTCCTACACTATCTAAGGTAAGTTTTATGGTATTCTCATGTTGTTTAAGGTCTTGAGAAGTTGAAACACTTGGATTGTAGAAGAATATGAAAAATGGGTCATAAATGTGGGAATAGTGTCATTGTTGAGCCATAGCTTGGAATGAATCATAAATATGGATATGTTATGATTGTAAGTAGGTTATGAATGACATTTAGAACATGGAATGAGTATTATATGTGAAAGAACATGATAGTGAACTATGATCATGATTTTGGAGAATTGAAGTAAAATTGTGAAATGTGGATAATGTAAGTGAATGATGATTGTTGTTTATGATATTGTGATTATTGTTATGAATGTTTGGGAGTTGATATGGAATACGGAGGGAGTCATAAAAACAAAGGAAATGCTGCCCAATTTTCTCTAGCTTTAGTAAGCGCGTTCTTATAATCTCTTAGCTAATGTTAATGCGAATTCTCTTGAAGGTAAAGACGTGAGCATTAAAGGAGAACGAGCAAGCAATAGAATAGTTAAACGACAAAGGTATGTGAGGCTAGTCCTTTCTTTCTAAGGCATGAATCTTATGGCATGAATTTCCTCCTTCTTCATGAATGTCCTATCTTCAAGAAAACTGTCACGACCCGAACTACGGGCCGCGACGAGCATCCGGGGCTAACCACCGAACACCACTCATTCCATTATCTACATGCTCTCATTCATAATACTTGCTCGATCTCATAAGAATATATATCATCATAGGAAATGTAATCACTTTTATAACATAATTCCTTCAAGGCTATCAAAATAATATATAACATACATATACATGGAGACCATGGGACCATGCTACCCACACTGCGTATCTAGAGCCTCTACTGAGTACTAGACATATGGACGGGATGAGTATATTATGCCCAATCAAGTATATACATATATGTGCCAAAAGAATAATCAATAGCACCTCTATATGGACAATGGAGTACTCGCTAAGGCGTCGGCTACTAGCCCCTATAGATCACACCGTCTCCTTGCCTACCTGTGCGGCATGAACGCAGCGTCC
This sequence comes from Lycium ferocissimum, assembly GCF_029784015.1. Taxonomy (NCBI): domain Eukaryota; kingdom Viridiplantae; phylum Streptophyta; class Magnoliopsida; order Solanales; family Solanaceae; genus Lycium; species Lycium ferocissimum. The sequence continues at coordinate 9,149,137 of NC_081351.1, forward strand.
AAAGAAAAGGACGTCAGTACGAACATTGTACTGAGTATGTAAGGCAGGAATGAAATAAGCATAATAAGCATATCATAAGTCATGGGAGGGGATACAACCTGGGTACTCATATAATCATAGATACATTTCATACACATTCATCATACATAAGCATGTCATATACATTACCATAGCGTATGCCTTATCGTATCACATATACATCATCATGCCATACATGCGTCGTCATATCAATCATACATCATCATGTCGTTAACCCGCATCCGGGTAACCATCATATGCCGCCCACTAGTGGTGTCATGCTCGGCCCTCTAGGCTCGGTAGAATCATAGCAGCCCGCCGTAGCGATGACATGCCCGGCCATCTAGGCACGGTGGAATCATAGCAGCCCGCCTTAGCGGTGACATGCCCGGCCATCTAGGCGCGGTGGGATCGTATCATCATACATATCATACATGGCATGCATTTATCATATGTACATTATCCATCATCATAGTCATCGCTATCATTTATTTCGTAATGATATCATAGTGTCATGATTATGAAGTTAATATCATCATACATATCATACATTAGAACTTGGAAACAAGCATAGTTATGTCGGGGTGACGTAAGGTCGTGGACCCCGGTGTCATTATGAACATTGTGAATATCTTGCCCTCGTGGTTGAAGGAACAAACATAAGGTGAGTGTATGTAATGATTGACATCATTAGATTTCATATAACTTTATTAGCTTAGTAGGAGCATTACATCATAGACTATAGCATCTCTAGACTTAGCTTGTTATTATCGTGATCATAATCATAGCATATCCCTTATCTCGTAGGACTATTCATGGACAAGGGCTCATAGTCTTCTTAGAGATAGATCATTCATAATGAAAGTTGGAAATTCATGTTGGATGGACTTGTCCTTAGGAAGGGATTAGCCTGATACTAATCTTTGTCGTTTACTAGTCATAGTCGTTTGCTCGTTCTCCTTGAGTGCACTTGTTTATACCTTCAAGAGAATTCGTATCGCCATTAGCTAACTAATCATGAAAACGTACTTACTAGAGCTAGAGAAATTTGGGCAGCATTTCCTTTGTTTATACTACTTTCCGCCATATTCCATATCAACTCCCAACATACATAATGACAATCACAATATCCTTAACAACAATTGTCATTCATTCGTATGATTCGGATTTCAGCATTTCTACTTCAATCCTCCATATTCATGACTAAAGTCCATCGTCGTATTATTTCGTATCCAATACTTATTTCATGTCTGAATTGGTTAATATAACACATTTATAACACCAACATATCAATTTCCATGATTCAATTCAACTATCACATACTAGCAATACTATTCACACATTTGATGACCCATTTGCTATACACTTCTACAATCCATGTGTTTCTACCTATAAATACTTCAAACAACATGTAAACATCATGAAACTTACCTTAGATGATGGAGGAATTGTCACGACCTTTCGTTCTTTCGTGACTAGTTCCGGATCTGGTACTCGCACGATTCAAATCTTATCCATAATCATTCTACTAATAACATAAGCATAAGCGGAGGTGAATCCAAAGCCCCAAAGCTGACACATATATACATATATACATAACGGGCGTAAGCCGGTAAGGCTATCAAAATACCAGAACATAAACCAGATAGACACAGCTGTACAGACTCGCCCACAACCCACATGTACATGTCTACAAACCTCTATGAGTCATAACAAAACAGATCCATATGACGGGACAGGGCCCCGCCGTACCCATGAACAACATATACATAAACAACAGAAAAATGCCCCATGTCCCAAAAGTGTAAGGCTCCGGGATCGGGGAGCTCTCCCGGCGTGAGAATGGACGCCTCGCCGACGAAGTCACCGAGGCTTTTCCGAGGCCGCGTGGCATGCTCTGTGAATCCCCGAAGAAAGGGGGTTAGGTTTACGGAACGTAATGAAGCCTCCGAGTATGTAAAGTCGAGGAAAGAACGAGTTCATCAAAGGGATCATAATCAAAACAAGGGTTACCGGAACAAGTGTAATAGAGTTAACACCTTGCGTTCTTGGATACTTATCATATATGCATATGTCGGTAAGTAGAACCATATCACAGCCATGTTGTCATATCATCGGACAAACTTATACATATATATACCGTACCCGGCCTCTAATGAGGACTCGGAGTTTGCTAATATTGTCATATAAACATATATAGCGTATCCCGATCCCCTCTCTTGAGGGACTCGGTAAATGAAATCATCATATACCTGTCATTTATCGGAAGTCATATGCGGATTTGCAGAAAACATGTATAAACGTCAGAATGCCAGAATACTTACTTCTGAACATAAATCATACATATCAATAACATATGTAATATACGGTCCATAATGGGACCCGGCGGACGGAACGTGGTCGCCCCTCCTGTGGGCGCCACAACTCATCATACTTCGGAAGTTTTGTATATTCTCCGAATATCTCCTCCGAATCACATCATATTTCAGAATCATATCACATTTCAGAACCATATCATATTTCAGAACTCATCATACTTCGTATCATATCATATATCAGAATCAGATCATATTTCAGACGCTCATCATACTTCGGAATCTCATCATACTTCGGATTGTGCGCACGATGACAACCGACCGTGGACTCGGCGAAGGAAGTAACAATAATATGCATCAGCTAAAATTGTCCACGATCCGACCCGCCCTCCGTGTGCCGGCGGGTACTTAGGCACCCAAACAAACTTACGAACCAAATTGTCATATTAGGACGTATCCAGACTCAACAGACATTATTCGTACTGGTAGCAAATAGCGGACATCATACAAATACTGAAACGGATGCTACCCTAAGCGGTCGCCCGTGCAAACTCATCATATCAAAGTCAAAGCTGGCGGAATGCACATCGCCCAGACATACGCATACATACAAACATGTGGGCCATATAGGCCATAGTAACATGCGGGGCCGCTTAGGGGCGCAAAACAGACTCACATACGAACCAACCGGACCCATGACCCACAAATACGACTACAGGCCTCTACAAACAGAACAGAACATACGAACATATGACGGGACAGGGCCCCGCCGTACCCGAACAGTCACAAATGTACAAAGTATGCATAACAAAAGACATATACCAAATATGGGCTCCGGATCAAAGGGAGCACTCCAGAATAACGAGAATGGATAGCCTAAACCGGGGGATCACCCAACCTAGCGCGCACACCGCGCGGCATGAAACGCCCCCGAAGAAGAGGGGGTCGATAAAGAGTGCGAGTATGTAAAGCGGAGATACAAGTAATCCAAATCATGGTACGGAGTCGGAAGATACAAAACAGATACGATAACAGATTAAACCTGTGCAGAATGCAAAATGTGCAGAATGCAAATAAAAGTCATGCATAAGGCTCAGGAACGTGGTCACCCCCTGACGCTGGTGCCACAACACATCATACTCCAGAAGTTTTCAAATCTCCGTACACCTCCGAACACATCATAATATCACACACATCAAATCATCAGAACAAATCAGATGCCATATCACATCATAACGCCATAAACGGTAACCGGCCCTATGGCGAGGTCTCGAAAACCGTAACACATCATACTGCCGAATTTGTCACAACGCGCACGATCTCAAACCGGCCGGGTACCGGCGAACGAAGTCATAACCATTGGCACGAGCGAGTAGTGCAGAAACCATATGCTGATTAAAAGTAAATTCCAGGACTCGACACATACTTTTATATACAAATACATTAGTATTAGAAGATTCAAAATGAGTATCGAGTCAATCAGAATTAATATACAAAAGTCGCAGGCTTTTAAGTTATCAGTTTTTCTCAAAACACATCGTAGGTCATTCTCGAAAAATTTAGTGTTATTCGAAATGACAAACGTTCAAATATCATTATGGGGCATTTCAAATGGACTTAGAGTCATAGGCAAACGTTTTCTTTCCATATCGTACGAGCCCGAGTCAAACGAATCAAATAAGGGAAGCCTCGGGACTTGCGGGCCCACCTCGGGTCAAGTCGAGGCGGCGAACATAAATTTCAAACATTAGGCTCCCAAAGGTTATTCATAAGAGTTTCGGAGTGTTTCAAATACATTTGCGAGAGTTACCAAGGTGTAAGCATTCTTTTAGCCAAACATAAGGATTATAGTTCAATTGCGCTGAATGAATAGTACGCAAATTCAAACTCGGATTTCCAAGAGCAGAATTATCCCCGAGATTCCGTTTTCGGCCTAATAGGTCTAGGACATGCCATATGAAGAATAGGTAAGCTTTACATACCTTACGGACGTCTTATGCTTGCTTAAACTCAAATCGTTTCGTTAGAATCTGCAAATGGTCAAAGTCACCAAATGTAAATCATATGCATCTAGGGAGCTTATTTTTAGCCCTTACTTGTCTACAAGAATTTGGGCAGCATCTCCCCTATAAATCCAACATCCCCGAGCATTAAACTCGGCTTAAACAACAACAACCAACCCATCAACAACAACAACAATACCAAGAATATCAATAATCGTCACAAAACACGCTATAAGATAAATAGTCTTCTTTTCTACATAAAGCAACAAATTCCATTCCAACTTCACAATATCCAACTAATGTCATTATTCTCATATTCACTAGCTAACCCAAGGTTATTCAAACATATTTCAATGACTTTCGAACAATATTCACCAATTCAAGTATTTCCACCAATTCCATATTCTATCCAAAACCTCTAATCTTCAACATGCATATTCATAACATTTTTCCATCTTCCAATTTCATAATTCATAATCATAATCCACATCTAAGATCTTATTTTTCATCATTATATAAAAACTATATAAAAATCACATAAATTTCTCATAACAACATACAACCAACTTCACACCAACTTGACTCATCCAACCTCTCTTTTCATCACAAACATCACAACAACACAACTAACAACTACATGAAACTTAATTCACTCCTCCTCCATACCACATGGCATACGGCCAAGCACACCCTTCACACACACACACACCATGCACATACACACCACACTTTCATAATTCTCATCTAATTCTAATCATTATAACATATAAACTTATTCCATAACTCAAAACATAAAATTCATACCTTTTTCCAATAAGTTCTCCTTGCCAAAAGAGACACTTTCTTGCCAAGATATTTGTATCACTTTGTAGAGAATCTTGAACTTAATAAGAATCCAAGAAGAAACAAATTTTTGAATCAAGAACCAAGGCTCCAAGAATTTTTTTTTTCTTCTTCTTTCCCTTTTTCTCTTGGAGCCGAGAGCTCCTTCTTCTTTTTCTCTTCTTTTCTTTTAATTTTTCTTGAATTCTCTAGATGATTAAGGCTTCTTATATAAGTAAGCACATGATCATCACATGCATAATTAATCCATGGGCTTGGCTACTTATGGACCATGGCCGGCCACCTTATGTGGATTGGGCCTCACTTTCTTTTTTTTTTTCTAGCCCAATTCTTCATGAATCATATTTTGCAATTTCCGAAACAAATTTTCAAAATTCCAATTTTGCCCTTAGGCCTTCTCCAGTGTTCTCGTATCAATATTTTCCATAAGTAACAACATACACACCATATAAAGTCAAAGCATGGCCTTATTCTTACAAATCACAATTGTGTCCAAATTTCCCGAACGTGCAAAAACACGGGATATAACATCCTCCCCCCCTTTAAAACATTCGTCCTCGAATGTTGAATCCACCGCGTGGGGAAAACATGATAGGTCGGGGAGGTCCTCTTGCCAATTACATACTCGTATTTGATCAGAGCACTTGCCAGGGTATTCATTCCCAACTCCCTTTATCCTTGTCCGATGTTACCATATTAGGGTTATTCGGAATCCTTTTTAGTCTAGAGATCCGTACAATCTTAAATCGGATATATAACGAACAGAATCTTTGTCCGAACCAGAAGATCAGACGGATGTCAGACGGAGTCATATCCAGAATCAGAAGTACAGAAGTATAGCAGACAGGATCGTAATCGTACATCATACCAAACAGATTCGTGATCTGAGCCAGACGCACAGAAGTATATCGGACAGACCTATAATCAGAATCAGATATACTGAATTATGTCGAACAGATCCGTAGTCAGAGTCAGACGTATGAAAGTATGCCAAACAGATCCGTGATCCGAGTCAGACGTATAGAGAAATATCGGGCAGATTTGTAATCAGAATCGGACGTACAGAGACGTATCAGACAGAAACATAATCGGAGTCGGACATACAGAGGTATATCAGACAAAACGTATTCAGATTCGGAAATACAGAGGCATACTAGGCAGAGCTTCATCAAAATCAGAGGTGCAGAAGTATGACATACAGAATCACGATCAAAGTCAGATCACTTTCATTAATGTTTCCGTGACTTACGAAAATTCCCTTGTCAACGTTTCATTACTCACTCTAATTTTTGTACCTTGGATCGTTTCATCAAAGCATCCAATTGGCTATAGCGAATAAGTCTGTATCCTTACGGAATTCTCTTTACCCCGTACAATAGCCTTTAGGCACCTTTCTTACTTCCTTTATACTTATGCACATAACCTTCCTTCTTACTGTCGTCTTATCATAAAAGTACAGTCGCAGCATATCAATTCGCGAAGTTTCCGAGTTCTTATTTAAATCCTTCTCCTAATTTCTCCCTACACAATTTACTTGCCATCACAAAATAATTTACAGAATGAGGGCATCGAATAAAATCTTACTTAACCATATCCTTTCCTTACGATAAGGGCGTTTCGCTCTCTCAACCCTCCACCTTCCTTTGCATTTAAATTGCCACGCTCCGTTTAGCCTACCTCAACCGTACCTTCGTAGCTAGCCCTACCTCAACATATCATCTCAAATTACCTTACATCTTACCCCAATTCATTTATAATACCCTAGGTATACGTCTTTCATTTATCACCTTAGTACACTTCCCAGGGGGTCACCCATCCCAGAATTGCTCTGGCCTCAGCACGCTTAACTTCGAAACTTTCATGCGTTTTGCTGCGTTATTGCTAATATAATTGCGTCGACTGCCCCACACGACCTTTGTCACTCAATTTAGGGCAGATTGGGGTCTTAGTAAATTTTTCAGAAAATTTTCACAGCGGGTCCCACCCCGATCTAAAAAGGAGTCTCTCACTTTTCTAACCATATACGTACCGTGTCGCTCCTTATCTAAGTCCTCAATACTTACCTTCGTCCATATGTCAAATTCCACACATCCCACAAGTTTAAATAAGTTGCAAATTGTCGCTCATACATACTTTCTTGAAATAGAATTTCCCCACATAAGGACGGTGCTTCTTACGAATGACATGGAGAGTATCTCTGAAATCTTTAATCCAATTTAATAGATTTACTCTATCAATACCGACTTTCAAGACATGGTAAGAACGTACGTCTCATTTTTCTTTTTATAATGCTGGAAAAAATTTGGGCAGAGGTTCCTCTGTACTTCTTACTAACCCAACACCTGTACACGAAAATACCAACAATGCCTCACAGGGCCAACATATATACACACGTATCATAGCGTATCATAGCCACACAAGGCTAATAATTTCAAGTACATTATGAAAATGTCGAGGCTTACCTCACATACATAACTCAGACGGCAACGAACACTTTCCTATTTACTTTCCTTTTCAACCTTCAACTTTATATTTCAACCATACTTCAAATGACTTCCCCAACATACATCTTTCATACCATTGCGTACCTGTGTACTGTATAGCTTCCAATATTATCAGTCACTGTCTTCTGTCAATACCGTTCTTCGGCTGAAATCAAAGGTTAGTAAGAAGAAAAAGGAATTCATTTCCTACGGCTGGCTCTATCGCACGATCCAAGATCCAAAGAAAGGCAACACCCTAAATGTCCTGTAGCCTCCTGTTTATAGATGTGGTGCACAACACACCGATAAACAAGACTCTATGAGACACAGCCTGTAGACATTCCGAGGACAAACCGCTCTGATACCACTTTTGTCACGACCCAGCTCCGTAGGCCGCGACTGGTGCCCTACTTAGGCACCCAAACAAACTTACGAACCAAATTGTCATATTAGGACGTATCCAGACTCAACAGACATTATTCGTACTGATAGCAAATAGCGGACATCATACAAATACTGAAACGGATGCTACCCTAAGCGGTCGCCCGTGCAAACTCATCATATCAAAGTCAAAGCTGGAGGAATGCACATCGCCTAGACATACGCATACATACAAACATGTGGGCCATATAGGCCATAGTAACATGCGGGGCCGCCAGGGCGCAAAAAACTCACATACGAACCAACGGACCCATGACCCACAAATACGACTACGAGCCTCTACAAATGAACGGTAACATACGAACATATGACGGGACGGGCCCCGCCGTACCCGAACGTATACAAATGTACAAAGTATGCATAACAAAAGACATATACCAAATATGGGCTCCGGATCAAGGGGAGCACTCCAGAATAGCAGAATGGATAGCCTAAACCGGGGGATCACCCAACCGAGCGCCTGCACCTGCGCGGCATGAAACGCAGCCCCCGAAGAAGAGGGGGTCAGTACGGAAAAAGTACTGAGTATGTAAAGCAGGAGATACAGTAATCCAAATCATGGCTGGAGTCAGAGGATACAAAACAGATACAGAAGTAACAGATCAAACCTGTGCAGAATGCAAAATGTGCAGAATGCAAATAAAAGTCATGCATAAGGCTCGTGAACGTGGTCACCCCCCCGACGCCGGTGCCACAACACATCATACTCCAGAAGTTTTCAAATCTCCGTACACCTCCGAACACATCATAATATCACACACATCAAATCATCAGAACAAATCAGATGCCATATCACATCATAACGCCATAAACGGTAACCGGCCCTATGGCGAGGTCTCGGAAACCGTAACACATCATACTGCCGAATTTGTCACAACGCGCACGATCTCAAAACCGGCCCGGCAGATGGCGAACGAAGTCATAACCATTGGCACGAGCAGAGTAGTGCAGAAACCATATGCTGATTAAAAGTAAATTCCAGGACTCGACACATACTTTTATATACAAATAAATTAGTATTAGAAGATTCAAAATGAGTATCGAGTCAATCAGAATTAATATACAAAAGTCGCAGGCTTTTAAATTATCAGTTTTTCTCAAAACACATCGTAGGTCATTCTCGGAAAATTTAGTGTTATTCGAAATGACAAACGTTCAAATATCATTATGGGGCATTTCAAATGGACTTAGAGTCATAGGCAAACGTTTTCTTTCCATATCGTACGAACTGAGTCAAACGAATCAAATAAGGGAAGCCTCGGGACTTGCGGGCCCACCTCGGGTCAAGTCGAGGCGGCGAACATAAATTTCAAACATTAGGCTCCCAAAGGTTATTCATAAGAGTTTCGGAGTGTTTCAAATACATTTGCGAGAGTTACCAAGGTGTAAGCATTCTTTTAGCCAAACATAAGGATTATAGTTCAATTGCGCTGAATGAATAGTACGCAAATTCAAACTCGGATTTTCAAGAAATTATCCCCGAGGTTCCGTTTTCGGCCTAATAGGTCTAGGACATGCCATATGAAGAATAGGTAAGCTTTACATACCTTACGGACGTCTTATGCTTGCTTAAACTCAAATCCCGTTTCGTCCGAGAATGCCGCAAATGGTCAAAGTCACCAAATGTAAATCATATGCATCTAGGGAGCTTATTTTTAGCCCTTACTTGTCTACAAGAATTTGGGCGCATCTCCCTATAAATCCAACATCCCCGAGCATTAAACTCGGCTTAAACAACAACAACCAACCCATCAACAACAACAATAGTACCAAGAATATCAATAATCGTCACAAAACACGCTATAAGATAAATAGTCTTCTTTTCTACATAAAGCAACAAATTCCATTCCAACTTCACAATATCCAACTAATGTCATTATTCTCATATTCACTAGCTAACCCAAGGTTATTCAAACATATTTCAATGACTTTCCGAACAATATTCACCAATTCAAGTATTTCCACCAATTCCATATTCTATCCAAAACCTCTAATCTTCAACATGCATATTCATAACATTTTTCCATCTTCCAATTTCATAATTCATAATCATAATCCACATCTAAGATCTTATTTTTCATCATTATATAAAAACTATATAAAAATCACATAAATTTCTCATAACAACATACAACCAACTTCAACACCAACTTGACTCATCCAACCTCTCTTTTCATCACAAACATCACAACAACACAACTAACAACTACATGAAACTTAATTCACTCCTCCTCCATACCACATGGCATACGGCCAAACACACCCTTCACACACACACACACCATGCACATACACACCACACTTTTATAATTCTCATCTAATTCTAATCATTATAACATATAAACTTATTCCATAACTCAAAACATAAAATTCATACCTTTTTCCAATAAGTTCTCCTTGCCAAAAGAGACACTTTCTTGCCAAGATATTTGTATCACTTTGTAGAGAATCTTGAACTTAATAAGAATCCAAGAAGAAACAAATTTTTGAATCAAGAACCAAGGCTCCAAGAATTTTTTTTTTCTTCTTCTTTCCCTTTTTCTCTTGGAGCCGAGAGCTCCTTCTTCTTTTTCTCTTCTTTTCTTTTAATTTTTCTTGAATTCTCTAGATGATTAAGGCTTCTTATATAAGTAAGCACATGATCATCACATGCAAAATTAATCCATGGGCTTGGCTACTTATGGACCATGGCCGGCCACCTTATGTGGATTGGGCCTCACTTTCTTATTTTTTTTCTAGCCCAATTCTTCATGAATCATATTTTGCAATTCCCGAAACAAATTTTCAAAATTCCAATTTTGCCCTTAGGCCTTCTCCAGTGTTCTCGTATCAATATTTTCCATAAGTAACAACATACACACCATATAAAGTCAAAGCATGGCCTTATTCTTACAAATCACAATTGTGTCCAAATTTCCCGAACGTGCAAAAACACGGGATATAACAAAAATCGTAGGAATCATATACAAAATAAAACATTCATAAGTCATATGCAACATAAACATTTACCAAAACTTAGTAAATTAATCAGAACGAACCATTGTTTACAGATTAGGGTCATAATCCAATCAAATTTCCTTTTGAATGCCATTCGGGAACATATCAAACGAACTTTGGAAGTCATAATTACATATCGAATTCATAAGCATAGCAATCCTCATTTCAGACTCGGTGAATGCGTAGGTAATCATGTTCGGGGGATTACGTAATAAACATGCTAATTCCTTTACAAAAACGTTAGAACAGTACAAAAGAAAGTCTCGTGGGCCCACGGACGAGCGTCAATCCCGCCCGAGCCCACTTATGAAAGTTGGGGGATATTATGCCTCATGAAGTTACCTATTAGGTTTCGGGGCGATCCGAGCTCATCTGCAAAAGTTACGAGCGTTCGAAGTTCGGGACCGTTTAGGAATCAAATTCTTTCAAAACAATACTTTTATGCGACATTTCAGATTTAGTCATACAAAAGAACATAAGAACCAAATAAGAGTCATAGACACGCTCGGATCGCAAGAGCAGAGTTGCCTCGGGATTCGTGTCATAACCTACGTTCGTCTAAGACATGCCATAGGAAAGAAAGGTGACCTCTACATACCTTGGCCGCTCCTTAAACTAATCCAAACTCAGGCCTCGGCTCTCCAAAATCTACACGACGTCAATGAATATCAATCGTTAGCTATAAACGTTTAGGAATTCAATTCCAAACTATTTCCCAATTCTACAGAAAATTGGGCAGCACCTCCCCTATAAATGCGACACCCCGAGAATTTAACTCGGCCAATTTGTCAACAACAATACCAACAACCATTCGAGAATACTTTAAATAATTCGCGCAACATTCCAAATGGTCAAACCAACATACTACATTACCTAAACTTTCCAATTTCCATAGGAACGATATCAACACGTTTTCTCCTTCCAAATTCATAAACTACATCGACAACCCACACATTAACAACATTATCGTCACAATTTCAAGCAACTACATTAAGATCACACTAAACTTCAAATCAGCCCACACGGTTTTGATCTTCAACTAGGATCATTAAACTTCATTTTACACAATAAAATTCATAACGACGACGACCAAAACACTAGATAACATTAACTCATTTCTAGCATACCAAGCAGCCCCTAATCACGGCCCAACACCAATATACATAATCTCATGAGTTTCATTCATTTTCTACACATTACAACAACACATAAACATGCTAAATTCAATTACTCTCCACTCCTACACAACACACACATATGCACGGCCTCACACACACATACACGGCTACACTTCAACTTCTATATTTTCATGATTTTCATTCATTTCCATACTTCACAACATACACAAATCATCCATAACATATGAAAAACAAGGTTGAACCATACCTCTTTCACTTGATTCTTCAAGTTGACTATGAGCCACGCCTTGAACCAACGCTTGTTCTAACTACTTCAACAACTCCACCACGTTGTTATGCACCTTCTAAGGAGTAGAATTGCTAGAGAAATTTTATTTTTTTCCTCTTTTTCTCTCCCTTGCTCGGCTGCTCTCTCTTGGCCGAATGGCTTGGTTTATTTTTCTCCAAGCTTCTCAATTTTTCTCCAAGCTTCTAAGTGTTGAAAATGAAGAACATGTGATGAATTATTCATCTTAATACTACATATAAGAAGCATCCATGTGGCCATGGCCCACACCTTAGGTGGCCGGCCACATGGCCCTTATTTTCTCTCTTTTTTTTTTTTGTTTTTCATCTAATAATACACCTTTCCAAAAATAGAATACTTACTAAAAATGGAACTTAACCCCAAATGTTTCCTTAACATTTCCATACCAATAAAATAATACACAATTTAAGCCTTTAAAGCGAACAAAAGTCTCTGCTTCATATCTCGGAATGGTCTTGTCCTTAACTAATCAAGGTTGACTCGGATTATCCCGTCGTACGAAATACGGGATATGACATCCTCCCCCCCTTTAGAACATTCGTCCTCGAATGTTCAACTAATCTTGCGAGGTCTTATAAGGATCTCGGGGGTTGTCCTTATTACTATAGTTCGCAGTCTCAACTACCGCTTATTTCTTCTTTCCATTTCCTCTTCAGCTTTTCAAGTCCCCACTTCTTTGTTGTCATTGCGCCATAGTACTTTAATACGCGCCTCGTCTTCGGTACGCAATCTTCTTACCTTACAATCACGTTTCAAGTTAAACTTTTTCTTTTGTTGAATCTTATTACGCCTTTCATGGGTAATGTCTCCAGGCATTTCCACTTGTAAAATTCACACTCCCTTGGTAGTCTACTAGTTCCGATTGCCTTGCTTATCTCATCCTATAATTCTTTTTTTTTTTTATCGTTTCGTGTCACTCCTTTATTTCTAATTCAAGCTCTCCTATTTGCTTTTTAACGTTGTCATCTTTTCGTGATCACACGAAGGTACCCAAATTAACTCAAGACATATCTTAGCGTCGCTTTACTAACCCTTATATCCTACTTGGCCTTAGTGCTACTCTACCTCGAAAATTCTCTTTACTAACCATTATAGCCGTATTTACATCCTTCATTGACGTATTCGGGGCCTCGTAACCATCTTGTCTTTACCGGATTCAAACTTTCCTCTTTACTGTTCGCTCCACCTCGTTCTTCGCATACGAATGTTTATAGATGACATAGCCACTTTTGTGCGGCCTATATGAAGCGTTTTCAATTTTGGTTACGGTCTTTCCTTTTTCTAGTTCAATCTGCTCCATACACTTCTTCCGTATTAACGTTTGCTAGTAGCCTGTCTTGTCACACTCCGTTTCTTTCCTTTTTCTTACCTTCTACTACAGGGTTTGCTATCATTAACGACCAATTTCCCCTGTCCACATCTTAACCTCTAATCCCGCATAGTGACGTTATCTTTCACAATGCCTCCGTAATTTGCTTGTCACTTCCCTTTGTCGTATTTTTTTTCCTCTCCTGTAGGCAGCCACCCTCTAAGGTCGTATCATTTACAAACTCCCGCGACTAATTCCCGATACTCTTAATTATCCTCCTAACTTCAACCTCCTTTGCCAGCTTTCGGATCTTATTGGCTTGCCGCGGCAAGGGAACTTATCTGTAGCCCTCGGCATCCACGTCCAGGATATCGTAATGTCGGTTGTCTCTATTCACACTTGTATTTTTCACACCCACTTCCCCCCTTTTGGGGTGTACTTATCATTTCTTGATTATACTTTGCCCTATATCCGCGTTTCCTAATCTCAGTCAAGCTACACTTTTGTTCCGGCATTTTGATTCCCGTGCCGTTGACCTTTTCATTTTCTTCCTTTTTCCACATAGTATTGTATTAAAACTTCCCAAGCTTAACTTGTCATGAAAACAGCATCAGCTTACCTTATAACGTTTGCGCCAGCTATATACTGTCTCTTGTTTAAACTTCGTTACCCTGTCCACTTAATGCCTTCTAAATACCGTTACATTGGCTGCCGGAATACGTACACCCCTAACATAGGGGTATCACACGCTTTCCTGTACACATACATACTTGCCAACATCCCACTCTCAAAAGATTCCTAAACACTACTCAAATCCACCCGGATTCCAGAACTGTAACGCCTCTTCTTTCCTTCCCCGGCCTAGTCCGCTCCGGCCTACGCGACTTCTTAAAATTTTCGTCTACTCAGTATATTCTAAGCCCCTTTAGACTACTCTAGCTTCCCATTTGCTTCTTTTGGCTGAAGTTATAAGACTCCCAGAAACTTCCCAGGGGGTCACCCATCCTAAAATTTCCCTCACCCTAGCACGCTTAACTTCGGAACGTGGATGAAATACGATGCTCTAACGCTGGTATAATCGCGTTCTCTTCACCGCATGACCTTCGTCACGTAATCGGGAGTAAAATAAAGTCTTGTCAGGTTTCCGGACGCCCTCGTGACACAATTACGATTTTACCCTTCTCGACCCTCCGTATTCACTTTTCGTCTACGGATACAACTACCTTCCGTCCTCGACTTCCAGATCCGCTATAAAGATGAACACACCTTAATCTCCATGATTTACGAATATTTGATTATCGACCCTTAAATTCCAGCTTACCGCTATTAAGTAACAATTATACAGCAAATACACATACATAGAACAAATTTCAATAAATACTCATATACCTGTAGACGAGCGGTCTCCAGCCTGATCTGGTGAGCTATAGGGCGGAGTATACTCCTCCTCGTCATTCCCCGCGTCTGACTCTGAAGAATATGGATAGCCCGACAATTCCTGGTTCACCGATGGCCAGGATAAAGGGCTAGAATACGGCGTAACGCTCACTGAGGAAGCTGGCGGAACATAGTGCTCCACCATAGGAGTGATTGGCACGATGTCGGGGAGCTCCTCTCCCGGTGCCCCCGCCCCATACTCGGACGGATCCGTATGATAGCAGCTCTCCGGGGGGTCCTCCTCGCTGGGGGTCGCGGACTCCGGAGGAATCGTCGCAGGATCCTCCGAGGGATCGATCTCGATCGAGTAACCGGGGCTCTCCTACCGGGCCCCACCTCCTCTGCGGGGGTCAAACACTCTGGGGGGATCGTAGCAGGATCCTCTGAGGGGTCTGTCTCGATAGAGTAACTGGGGCTCCTCTCCCGGAGCCCGAGGTCCTCGAGGTCTGAGGATACTCTAGGGTCCTTATTAGCACCCCCATCGTCGAAGTTGATCTCTTCATCTTCTATCAATCGGTACCTACCTGCAGAAGAAAGCGTTAGAAGTGGTCTTTCCTAGACTCTGGCTCTATCGCACGATCTAAGACGGAAGAAAGGTCATTGATTCCTAAATGCCCCGCAGCCTCCTGTTTATAGGTGTGGTCGGCTTCACACCATAAACAAGACTCTGCCGGACACGGTATGTAGACATTCCGAGGACGAACCGCTCTGATACCACTTTCTGTCACGACCCAACCCCGCAGGCCGTGACTAGTGCCCGAGCTGGGCACTCGCACGTACCTCTTATCCATAATCATTCTACTAATAACATAAGCATAAACGAAGGTGTCATCGCCCCAAAGCCGACATATATATACATATATATACATATAAACATAACGGGCGTAAGCCGGTAAGGCTTCAAAATAGAACATAAACCATACAAACACAACTGCAGACTCGCCCCACAACCCACACGTACATGTCTACGGACCTCTAATGAGTCATAACAAAACGGAGATCCATATGACGGGACGACGGGCCCCGCCGTACCCATGAACAACATATACATAAACAACAGAAAAATCTGTACCAAAAGTGTAGGCTCCGGATCAAGGGAGCTCTCCGACAGCAGAATGGACGCCCAAAGCTGACGAGTCACCGGAACGTCTATCTGTACCTGCGTGGCATGAAACGCATCCCCCGAAGAAAGGGGGTTAGTACAGAACATGTACTGAGTATGTAAAGCAGGAAAGAACAATAAACAGGATCATAATCAAAACAAGGGTTACCGGAACAAGTGTAATAACCAGATAACAACTCGCCTCTTTAGATACTTATCATATATGCATATGTCGGTGAAGAACATATCATGCCCATGTTGTCATATTATCGGACAAACTTATACATATATATACCGTACCCGGCCCTCTAATGAGGGACTCGGTGAGTAAAATCGTCATATAAACATATAGCGTGTCCCGACCCTCTAATGAGGGACTCGGTAAATGAAATCATCATATACCTGTCATTTATCGGAAGTCATATGCGGATTTGCAGAAAACATGAATAAACGTCAGAATGCCAGAATACTTACTTCTGAACATAAATCATACATATCAATAACATATGTCATATACGGTCCATAATGGGACTCGGCGGACGGAACGTGGTCGCCCCTCCTGCCTTGGGCGCCACAACTCATCATACTTCGGAAGTTTTGTATATTCTCCGAATATCTCCTCCGAATCACATCATATTTCAGAATCATATCACATTTCAGAACCATATCATATTTCAGAACTCATCATACTTCGTATCATATCATATTTCAGACGCTTATCATACTTCGGAATCTCATCATACTTCGGATTGTGCGCACGATGACAACCGGCCCAGGACTCGGTGAAGGAAGTAACAATAATATGCACGAGCAAAATCGTAGGAATCATATACAATATAAAACATTCATAAGTCATATGCAACATAAACATTTACCAAAACTTAGTAAATTAATCAGAACGAACCATTGTTTACAGATTAGGGTCATAGTCCAATCAAATTTCCTTTTGAATGCCATCCGGGAACATATCAAACGAACTTTGGAAGTCATAATTACATATCGAATTCATAAGCATAGCAATCCTCATTTCAGACTCGGTGAATGCGTAGGTAATCATGTTCGGGGGATTACGTAATAAACATGCTAATTCCTTTACAAAAACGTTAGAACGGTACAAAAGAAAGTCTCGTAGGCCCACGGACGAGCGTCAATCCCGCCCGAGCCCACTTATGAAAGTTGGGGGATATTATGCCTCATGAAGTTACCTATTAGGTTTCGGGGCGATCCGAGGTCATCTGCAAAAGTTACGAGTTCGTAGTTCGGGACCCTTTAAGGAATCAAATTCTTTTCAAAACAATACTTTTATGCGACATTTCAGATTTAGTCATACAAAAGAACATAAGAACCAAATAAGAGTCATAGACACGCTCGGATCGCAAGAGCAAAGTTGCCTCGAGATTCGTGTCATAACCTACGTTCGTCTAAGACATGCCATAGGAAAGAAAGGTGACCTCTACATACCTTGGCCGCTCCTTAAACTAATCCAAACTCAGGCCTCGGCTCTCCAAAATCTACACGACGTCAATGAATATCAATCGTTAGCTATAAACGTTTAGGAATTCAATTCCAAACTATTTCCCAATTCTACAGAAAATTGGGCAGCACCTCCCCTATAAATGCGACACCCCGAGAATTTAACTCGACCAATTTGTCAACAACAATACCAACAGCAATTCGAGAATACTTTAAATAATTCGCGCAACATTCCAAATGGTCAAACCAACATACTACATTACCAAAACTTTCCAGTTTCCATAGGAACGATATCAACACGTTTTCTCCTTCCAAATTCATAAACTACATCGACAATCCACACATTAACAACATTATCGTCACAATTTCAAGCAACTACATTAAGATCACACTAAACTTCAAATCAGCCCACACGGTTTTGATCTTCAACTAGGATCATTAAACTTCATTTTACACAATAAAATTCATAACGACGACGACCAAAACACTAGATAACATTAACTCATTTCTAGCATACCAAGCAGCCCCTAATCACGGCCCAACACCAATATACATAATCTCATGAGTTTTATTCATTTTCTACCCATTACAACAACACATAAACATGCTAAATTCAATTACTCTCCACTCCTACACAACACACAAATATGCACGGCCTCACACACACATACACGGCTACACTTCAACTTCTATATTTTCATGATTTTCATTCATTTCCATACTTCACAACATACACAAATCATCCATAACATATGAAAAACAAGGTTTAACCATACCTCTTTCACTTGATTCTTCAAGTTGACTATGAGCCACGCCTTGAACCAACGCTTGTTCTAACTACTTCAACAACTCCACCACGTTGTTATGCACCTTGTAAGGAGTAGAATTGCTAGAGAAATTTTATTTTTTTCTTCTTTTTCTTACCCTTGCTCGGCTGCTCTCTTGGCCGAATGGCTTGGTTTATTTTCTCCAAGCTTCTCAATTTTTCTCCAAGCTTGTAAGTGTTGAAAATGAAGAACATGTGATGAATTATTCATCTTAATACTACATATAAGAAGCATCCATGTGGCCATGGCCCACACCTTAGGTGGCCGGCCACATGGCCCTTATTTTCTCTATTTTTTTTTTATTTTTCATCTAATAATACACCTTTCCAAAAATAGAATACTTACTAAAAATGGAACTTAACCCCAAATGTTTCCTTAACATTTCCATACCAATAAAATCATACACAATTTAAGCCTTTAAAGTGAACAAAAGTCTCTGCTTCATATCTCGGAATGGTCTTGTCCTTAACTAATCAAGGTTGACTCGGATTATCCCGTCGTACGAAATACGGGATATAACAGGAATAAGCTTGGAATGGTGATTCACCCTTAGCACCAAAACCCTACTTTATCTCTCTTAGGGTTTCTTGACTTGGAAGACTTTTAATGGGTTTCCTTCACTCTCGATTCACCTTAATTCTTGTTGTTGATCCTTGATTTCTATGGATTTCTCATGGATGAAATGTTTGGAACTCTCTAGAGATTTCTTGAAGTGTGGAGGTGGAGTGGGAAATGAAAATGAAATGGAAAGGATCCCTTATATAAAAATGCACTTCAGTCCCGCTGGAAATATACGGACCAACATACGGTCCGTATAAAATCTACTAACCGTATGTTGGACCGTATATCTGGTCCAGTGAATCATGACTTGCTGGGCTGGATCTACGGCTGGACATACGGTCCGTAGATAGTATACGGCCAGTATGTCTGGCCGTATGTCTACCCAGTTTTTAGAGAGTTGTTTCGTCGACTCGTTTGATCTCCGATCCTTATGGAACCTTCTTAAAACTTGTTCAACACTTCAATATCATGCTAAGGGACGTTATAACTCTTCCTCTAAGGGTCATTAGGGCATCATTAACTTAATACTCGTAATGCTTGTCCGATACTCAACATATAACTTGCTTCTCTTAACAACTTTCTTTCCTTAACTCGGATGTCTTTTGAAATCTTAATTAGGATCGTCAAATACTATTTCTTACTTGCCCAAACCTCGTATACATCATACCCCACGCTCATCTATTCACTGTATGCTAACGGGGAATTTGCCGAGGTGTAACAAAAACTAAGAGTCCTTGTTCATGAATAGCCATATGAGATAAGAGATACACTATGAGTATGATAATAACGATGATAAGCTTAAGTCTAAAGATTCTAGAGTCCATGATGTGACGTTTCTATAAAGTTAATGATGCTATCTATGATCTATTGATGTTGATCATTATAGACACTCACCTTATGATAATTCCTTCAAGGTGAGGCAGAATGTTTATGAATGCTCCATAATGGAATCGGGGGTTCACGACCTTAAGTCAACCCGATAAAGTATAGTTGTCCTTGAGTTTCCATGCATGCATCATGATGAGTATATTATGATGAGTATGTTATGATGAGTATATGATGATGATATTACACCGCGCCTATATGGCCGGCAGACACCGCCAAGGCGGGCAGCGTATACACCATGGCCAGATGGCATGGGCAACCACCACTAGTGGGCGGCATGAGATGGTACCCCGGACGCGGGAGGCCTGGACGCAGGCTAATGCTAATGATTATCACACCGTACCTATATGGTTGGGCAGCTCGTACATATATGCATACATGATATGATGATGATTGAAGTAAGCCAAAGATGCATTATTTCTTTTATGATTGACGATCGATTCTGATTGCTCTTCATTTGATGCTTCCCCTATTTCATTGATGTTTCATAATTGTTTATGCCTTACATACTCAAGACAATGTTCGTACCGACGTCCGTTTTCTTTGGACGCCGTGTTCATGCCTATGTGTAGATAGGAGGCGGTCGGCACTCGTAGGAGCTATTAGCTGATTTGAGAGCACTCCATTTTTTCGGAGGTGCCATTGATTATTCTTTTGGTATATATGATATGTATATGTATGTTTTGGGCATGAAGGGGTCCTGTCCCGTCTATATGTCTAGTACTCTAGTAGAGGCTCCTAGATGCGCAGTTGTGGGTAGTGTGGTCTCACAGTTTCTCATTGTATATACGTATATATTTTTTGATAGCCGAAGGGCTCATGTATATAAAGTGATTATGTTTCAAATGAAAATAGTTTTCTATGATTATGAGCATAAGCAATATGAATGTAAGCAGATGAGTAATAGAATGAGTGGTGCTCGGTGGTTAGCTCCGGGTGCCCGTCATGGCCTTAGTCGGGTTGTGACAGCTAGTTCCGGGTGCCTGTCATGGCCCTCTGGTTGGGTCGTGACAAAAGTGGTATCAGAGCAGTTTGTCCTAGGGTATGTCTACGAGCGGTGTCCAGTAGAGTCTTATTTATTGGAGTGAAGCTCGCCATACTTATAAACAAGAGGCTGCAGGGCATTTAGAACCATTGACCCTTCCTTCTCATCTTAGATCGTGCCGTAGAGCTAAATTATAGGATGTGATGTCCCTGATTCTAACCCTAAATGTTTTGATTGTGGATAAGCAGTTGATTATGCCGCTATGTGGTAATTGATTTGAATTGAAGTTGATACTCCGAAAGGTATGTTTTCTGCCTTACTGATATTGATAGACTTTGATATAAGAACTTGAGCTAAATGTTACGAGTAATTGTGATTGCTCTGTGAGGCATTGGATGTGTTTTCTAGGCTGTGCAAGAATGAGGCAGCAGAGAAGTATAGAGGAAACTCTGCCAAATATTTTACAAATTGAATTGTTTGAATGTCTATGCTATAGAGAAAGAATGAAGGGGAAATGTGACAATCAGATGTTTGGTAAGTTAGGATTGAATGAACAATTATGAGACTCCTTCAAAGAGAAGTTTTAGAATGATTTTAATTTAATTTAAGAGAAGAACCCTGGAGGGGAAAAATGATTAGTAATTAAAGGAATTGGAATGAGTTTCATTCGGGATTTCGGGGAATTGAGACTCATTGAAGATATAGGGAAAACTGACACTAAGAATTCAAATGCAGTATTATGATTTATAGATTGGTAAGTAAGAGATAACGAAAAGATATTAATATGGGAAAGGAAGTTAACGAGTAGGGGAAAGTTTTACTTTTGAAGTTTATATATACACATAAGATTAGGATGGGTTGATGACAGGCATACAAACTCATTTTATCGGACTTTCCTATGTGACGTGAGTTTACATTGGGATTCAGAAGTCACCAGTCATTCGACTTCGAGGGGATTCTGAGTATTTGATAGTTGGTACTATTTTGAGAATAATTATGGCCGAGTTACTTCGGGTATTAATGACGACCTTGAACTCAAGAATGAGAAATGGTTAGGTAAGTTGGATTGCAATTATGGTTGTCTTCTGGATTGTTTGTATAAATTCTAAATGTGATGTTGCTTGGCCGACAAAGGAAGTAGAGATTGTATCAACCTTAGGAATATGTGGTGTATTTCTTGCTAATCCTTATAAGAAGGCTTCACCTCAATTTTTTTTTTCAAACGGGTATTGTGAAGGTTATTTGATGATAGAGAAATTAGGTGCGATGTCGGTTTATGTGTAAGGAGTGAAGAGAGTATGTGTACAAGTGAAGATAAAATATCGTGAGGATCGAGTCGGTTGCTACAGGAAAGTAAAGGATATGAGGTTGATTATCCTAGACAAAGAGACGGGGTATAAGTATGAGTAAAGATTTTTAAGTAAAGTTATATCGCCAGGATTTACAGTTAGGACGTAGAAAGATATGCTAGGAAGACCTACAGATTTAGACATATGGTGAATATGAGAACCCGGAATAGCTCAAAGAAATTAGAAGCATATGAGCCTTGTGATTAGAATTTCAAGATGGTTACCAGATATAAGTTTGACTAGTTGGTCAAAAGAGGGGAGGCATAATAAGCCGTGGGTTCAGGACAAAATCAAATGGCAACAGGATATCTAGCAAGAAAAGATGTTGAAAAGCAATAAAAAGATAAGTCTCGAGTGGTTACATCGAGTATTATGTATACCCTTATGATTGATTTTATGACATGTTAAAAGGATTGATTGTGCTGTATGTCAAAATTGAGGTAGCAAGCGCTACAGAGAGAATTGGGATTGGGTTTTCTCGGGAATTAAAGTCAGATAGCGGTAACGCGACCAAATATGTAAGCACGAGCATTAATGTTATGTCTCGTATTTTGTACATCGGGACGATTCGGTTTAACTATGATAAGTTAGGGCCAAAACCATTCCGGGATGCAAAGTCGAGACTTTTGACCTTCGACTTTATTTTGAGACATAATTTATGCATGAATTTGTTTCATGGAACAATTAGGAAAATTTGGGACCAAAAATGAAATAAATGGAAGTTGGAAATCATGCAAAAATTTGGCCCTTGGCCGTGTGGTAATTGGGAATAGCCCACACAATTTGTGTTCAATTTGTATTGCTCCAACACATGGTGTGGGCCAAGGACACTTGTGCCATATTCATATAAGCACAAAAGATGATCAACTAGTCTTCATTATTCATTTCCAACACTTAGAAAAAAATAGAAGTTGAAGAACTCCCTTAAGGAAGCTCTCGGCCAAGAAAAAAAAAAAACCAAGTTCAATTCTAGCCACTCCAAAAATATTTTGTTGATGCAAACCCACTAATTGGAGGTCCCTAAGT
The DNA here is from genome assembly GCF_029784015.1 of Lycium ferocissimum. Classification (NCBI taxonomy): domain Eukaryota; kingdom Viridiplantae; phylum Streptophyta; class Magnoliopsida; order Solanales; family Solanaceae; genus Lycium; species Lycium ferocissimum. Next base: position 9,172,637 of record NC_081351.1, read on the forward strand.
AGCGTGGAAGTGTTGTTGGAGCGATCAACCCGCTAGTTTTCATTATTTCAAACCCTAGCCTATTGTGGAGTTGAAGAAGAAAGGTAATAATTGATTATGTTTTATGTGTTATAAAGGTTGTATGCATGTTTTAGTATGTTAAAATGGATAAAAATCATGAAATATAGTAAGTTGGAATTGAGCGTACGTGTACGAGGCTTAGCCGTGTGAAGTGTGTGTGTGTTGTGTTGTGTTGAAGCAATGAATTGAGGTCTAGTTAGTATGTTATGATCATTGTAGGGTGAAGAATGAATGAGAATCATCAATATGTATATATGTTGTGTTGGCCGAAAATGGGTCATGGAATATGACAAAGAACGCATTAATGTCGCTTAGTGTTTTAGTGGTTGTCGTAATGAATTCTATGTTGGAAATGAGCTTTTAATGACTCAAGATTGATGTTGCAAATGTATGGGCTGAATTGGAGGTTATTATGCGTTTGATGTAATTTGTGTATTTATGATAATGATATCGTTATAGTATGGATTATTGATGCAAATCATGATTCGGAAGTTAGAAATGGATTATAGTTGTGTTCTCGGTTGGTTCAGTTTTCGGGTAAAATGGAGCCATTGTTGGATGGTTGGAAATATTGTATAAATTGTTTAAGATGTCCTTGAATGTTGTTGATATGGATTCGGATGAGTATTTGAATGTATACGCGTTAATGTTGGCTTGAACGTAAAGCCGTTGAATCAAATATATTGAAAGTTGTTGAATGATGAAAAAGGGGCTTATTAATGTTATATTACCTTTCAGATTGATTATTGATGTTGCTAGGTTGGTTGTTGTTGTTGTTGTTGTTGTTGATTTTGGCCGAGTTAAATTCTCGGGGTGGCCTATTTATGGGGAAATGTCGCCCAAATTTCTGTAGAATTTAGTGTTAGTTTGGAATTAAATGCCTAAGCGTCCATAGCTAACGTTTGGCATATCATGACTTTTTTGTAGACCTTGGGCAGCCCGAGACGTAGGTTGGATTTATCTTGAGTTTGAGCTAGCGTTGAGTGCGTACGAGGTATGTAAAGCTCCATTCTTTCTTCTTTGGCATGCCTTAGTTACAAATAGGCTATGACACGAGCCTCGAGGAAATTCTATTCTCGCAATCCGAGCATGTTTATGACTCCTATTCGTTTCTTGGAAATTCGTATGTTGGTATGATGAAATATTGGCCTTTATGCCTTTGAAATATTTGATTTTCAACTTTTGTACAAAAAGTTTGGCTTTTAAAAGTTCCGTAACTACGAACGCCGTATCTTTCACGTAAAGGCTCGGATTGCCTCGATATGCTCGTAGGTGATTGTATGATGTATGATAAGTATATGTTTTTCACAAGCGGGCCCGACTCGGGTAAACACCCGTCCGTGGGCCCCGCGACTCTCCTTTTTGTAATTCTGATAACTTGTGACAAAATATGATATGACTAATATCCCGACTTTAAATATGGTCATTTTACTTATCATTTGAGTCTATGATAATTTTTTTATGCATATGGTTACTCACGACTCCGTTCGTGCATTCTGTTATATCTTTCGCCGAGTCCCGGCCGTGCTCGTTGTCGTGCGCACTTTGTTATATTCCGTGTTATGCTCGTGATTATGGTTCGCCGAGCCCCTCGCTCGAGGGCCGGTTCCGCTTATATCCGGTGTTGTACGTCGTGTATGATATGTGACGGGATACGGAGATTTGAAACTTTCGGTGTTATGCTGTGTTATGGCGCCATCGACAGGCGGGCGACCATATTTCCTGTGCCCTATGCATGATTTGTATTTTGAAAGTAAACATTTCGATATTTTGGAAATGCATTTACTTTATGTACTTCAGTTCGAGTATGATTCAGATTTGTATACTATATTTTCTGCTTTGCATACTCAGTACATATTTCGTATCGACCCCTTCCTACGGGGCCGCGTTTCATGCCCGCAGTACGGACGCACTCTTGGTGATCCACCTGTTTAGGATACCCTCTTCTGCTGATTGGAGTGCTCCCCTTATTCCGGAGCCACATTTTGGTATATATTCGTCCGTTGCATTTGTATATATTGGTTCAGGGGTACGGCGGGGCCCTGTCCCGTCATATGATTCTGTTTGTCTGTTTAGAGGTCTGTGGACATGTATGTGGGTTATGCCCATTCGTAAGTTGTGTGTGTATGTTGTATGTTCTGGGCGATCCCATTCGCCGTGGCAGCCTCGTCGGCTTGCATTTGTATATGTTTTGGGCCGTTGCGCCATTTGATAGCCTTGCCGGCTTTTGATATATATTCGGTTGTGTTTGAGATGTGTTTGAGACAGTTTGATATAATCTAAGATAGCGTTTGATATTTGTGTCTGTATAAGCCATCTGTTTGCGACTCGGATCTATGAATGTGTTTGGGTGCCCAACTCGGGAACTAGTCACGGCCTACGGGGTTGGGTCGTGACAATTAAGAAAAAGAAGGTTATGATATCATGAAGGGGAGAGAAACATGGACAAGGAAAATGTATACCCATTGAGGATCAGGTAATATATTTGATGAAAAGGTTAGGATGAAAGCAGGAAAGCAGACGATAGGATCAAATTTAGATAAATCAACGGGAGATAGAGTAATGTTGTACATGACAAAGAATGAACATGAGGACCCCGGAACCAACCTATACGTCTTGTAACCATAACCAAGAAGGTTGTAAATAATGGACAAAGGTGTATCCTTGAGAAGAAATAAATAGGTCTTATGAGAGCGACGAGGAAATTTTAAACTCCTGAGATTTAACCAGGAGAATGGATGTGAACCCATGCTTGGTACGCCTATTTAAGGGGAGAAAGTACCCCAAGAAGAGATTTTCAGTGTCAAAAGGGATTCGCGCTCGTAACGAAACACTCCAAAGTCTCCTAAGCTAAGAGTAAAGGATAACTAATGGAAACAAGCGTTTTACGAGTAAAAGAAAACAAAAGAAACTATGAGAACTAAAGGATGGAGGAGGTGTCAATGAAATGGTTAAAGGGAATTGTGTGGCCACCGATAACAAGGAGAAGGTTAATGAGTCAGTAGGCTTGCCCAGAGGAAAACAAATTAAAATTATAAGACAATAGTTATGTGAAAGATACATAGATGCGATCATGAAGAAAACCGAGAAAAGTCAAGATATATATATATATATATATATATATATATATATATATATATATATATATATATATATATATATATATATTATATATATAAGTTGTAGTATTATAAAGGAAGATGAAGACTCGATGAAAAGGAGAAAGAAAAGGGTGTACTTGTGAGGATTTCATGATAAGAACAAGAACCGATGAACACTAGAAGGACTATGATGCATGGCTGTGATGCAAACAAGTAGTTAAGAAGAATTACAGGACAAAATGAGCTAAGCTAATGAAAGGACTAGTCGTGGGAATGAATGGTGTGGAGTATCAACTTTTAATGGTATAATATAGACATAAATCGGAATTGGGAACCTAGAACAAAGAGAATTTCAAGGACATTAAGAGGATAGTCGTGGAGAAAGACTAGGGCTAAAGGAGTGTGGTATAGTCGGACACTCTATAAGGGGCCTAATGAATTCCGATGTCCCCACTAATTCAATAGCCTAGGGGACTACTTGTTATACCCCGTATTTTTATACGACGGATTATTCGTAAGCCAAACGACATAAATCCAAGAACAAGATTATTTTTGGGTATGAGACAAGGACTTTTAATCCCTGATATTAATATGGCACGACTTGTTTGCAATTTCCATTAGTGTAGAAATATTAATGGATATTAGGGATTAATTAACCATGATTAAATTATTAAGTGGGGATTAGTGATTAATTATGATTAATTAGCCTAATTAGACCATTAAGTGGGCCCCACAACACATGGATGAATATGATTGGTCCATGAAGGATAATGGGACACATGTCAAGGGTTGGACATGTGTCACCACTATGGAGGACATATATATATATCAAAAAATGACTAAGCAATTCATTTTTTCATCCACAAAAATAAAATGCAAGAGAAAGGAGCTCAGCCATGGCAGCTCACGGCCATGGCTGGCCTTAAAAGATGGTGATTTCCATGGCAAATCAAGCCCTAAAGTGTTCTACATTATTGTCTTCAAGTTTCAATTGAAAGGGAAACCACAAATATGCCATGAATGTTCTTGAAGCTCTCGGCCATGACTGATTTTTGGCAAGCTTCCAGCCTTGATTCCAATTGATTTTCATGGTGTTCTAGCCTAATTGGGAGAGGAGATTGTGCCGTGAAAGTGTTCATTAAGGAAACAAGAACAAGTGTTATTTCAATTGCAAGTTCTAGCCATTGAAGGGTTGAGTATTAAGGTAAGAATTGATCACTTCTTATATGTTTTAGGGTGAGTTTGGATGTGTTGTGAACATATATAAATGTGAATTGGATGTGTGAAAAAATGTATATGTTGACGTTGAAAAGCTATCCAAGCCGTGGACAGTTTTGTGTAGGAATGATGGATTGATTTACTTGATATTTTGGTTGTTGTTGTTATGGATTTTGTGATGAGAATGAAGATTTAATGGTTCAAGTTGGAGTTGTAATTGTTTGTGGGGTGTTGTAGAAGCTAATATGATGTTAATATAGTTTCTTGCATTTATATAAATGATGTTGCTAAACGTGTGGTTGTTGGTAGGATTTGTGAAATTGGAAGAAAAGAATGTGTTGTTGTTGTTCTTGTTGAACTTGGAAGATTATATGTCGTATTGTGTATTGGTTGGAATGTTTTGGAATGTTGTATGGGCTGTTTGGAGTGTCCTCGAGTCATGTTTGAATAGTCTCGGGTTGATACTTGAATGCATGATTAATGATGTTGGCTTGGTTGTATGTAGTTGGTTTGAATATAAGCGAAACGTCATCTAATTGTCTGGAAAGGAGTTACTAACATTAGAATGCGTTTTGAACCTCTTCGTAGTTTAATCGTAGCTCTTGACGTCTTAATATAGGTTGAGATACTATTGGGCAGCGTATACGTGTTGTGTTGCGAGTAAACGCTAAAGGTATGTAAAGCCTATCCCTTCTTTCTTTTGGCATGTTTTAGATGTAAGTATGATATGATATGAGCTTTGGGGAAATTCTATTCGCAAGTTCCGAGCATAATTTATGATTCTTATTCACTTCTTGATGTTAGAACCCTCGGCATGTTCGAGCTATTACCCTCGAGTCTTTTATATGATTGAATAGTAAATGATGCATAAAGGTTCCTATACTTAAAGGATTCTATAATGAATAATGTTCATACCTTTTGTAAACTGACTCGGATTAACTTAATACAAGTCTATGATCCCTGAGGCCTTATTTTGATATAGTTCATAATGATATTCAAAGAATATGAACACAACTATCGTCCCGATACTCGAGCGTCGTTGACTAGTCTACTTATCTATCGAGTCTCAAAAGATGATTTATATGTATACGGTTACTCACTACTCGCTCGTGCATCGTTGTGCATCTTTCACCGAGTCCCGGGGCCGGGACATGATTCGTGCACAACTTTACTGCATTATTCACCGAGTCCCTCACTAGAGGGCCGGGACACGTTATATGTATATGTATATGTATATGATAATATGATGACATGATGATATGATGATACGGGGATGGCGACCAGGATGGCATATGGTGATGTTATTCACCGAGTCCCTCATTAGAGGGCCGGGACACGTTATATGTATATGTATATGATGATTTTATTTAACGAGTCCCTCACTAGAGGGCCGGGACACGTTATATATGCATATGTACAGGATGATTATCTAATTATGTCACCGAGTCCCATGATGGGCCGGGTATGGTATATGATAATGATATGCATGACTTGCTTTACAAGGCACAGGTAACGAAGTGATTTCTTGATTACCATATTTGTCTCCTGAAATCTCTACTCGCTTATGATGTTTCTTGATGTATTTCATGCTTTATATACTCAGTACATATTTCGTACTGACCCCTTTCTTCGGGGGGCTGCGTTTCATGCCCGCAGATACAGATGCTCGATTTGGTGACCCTTCAGCTTAAGATTTCTACTCAACTGTCTTGGAGTGCTCCGTTGTTCCAGAGTCTAGACATTAGGCACAGATCTGCTGATATATGTATATGTTTACTCAGGGGTACGGCGGGGCCCTGTCCCGTCATATGTTACTGTTATCACTCTTAGAGGTCTGTAGACATATGTGTGAGTTGTATATAGTTATTGTTCAGTTGTGTCTGTATGACTTATGTTTTGGGGCGTTCCCATTCGTAGGCGCCTTGTCGGCTTGCGTAGATATATATATATATATATATATATATATATATATATATATATACATGTTTC
>NC_081351.1:9179104-9207364 GCF_029784015.1 Lycium ferocissimum
AGATATTGAGTATGAGAAGCTGGCTGACTTTCAGGACCTTCCTAATGCTTCTGTGGAGACGTTCCAGGACACCTTACGCCCCGATAGGGCACGGCCATCCCAGAAGCAAGACTATGAGGAAGCCAATGTTGATTTGTAGGTCGCCACAGCATTCTCTCATAGACCTTCTTACGCGTCAGGGAAAGGGTACTGAGACCCCGGTCCCACTAGCAGATGGAGCGACTTCTACACATCCTCTTGGTCCAGACTTTTCACAGGTTGCCACCATTACTGGGACCGACACTCTATCCACAGAGCCTGTTCTAGCTCCTTCTTGTGAAGCTCGACTCGATGCTTGATTCGTTACAGGGAGTTCTCACCTCTTTTTGATTATATCTAATGCATTGGGGACAATGCAATGTTTTTAGTTGGAGGTGGGTCGCCCTAGTCTTTTGCAGGGGGATATTTTTGGATGATGATGCACATATGATACTTTTGTCTGATGTTTCTTTTTTTTATATAGTTAAAATATGGTGGTTGCCCATGTTTCGTATTTTTTGGTTATTTGGTATTAGCTATATGCTTGGATTTTCTTAGCCATGTTTCTTTTCCTAAGGATGCTAATGGTCTTTTGAACTCGGTATTTTTAGGTAGTTTTGAGTCGGCCTGTCTAATGATAGATATTTAGGCACTTTCTTAAGGGAACTAAGCCTTATAGGGTCGGGATGTGAGCATGACTTGTTTGGTATAAATACAATTCGAGTATTACATGATATTGCATACACCCTCCGAAAATTTAGATCTTTAATGGAAAACGATGATTGTGACAACATATGCTTCCTCTTGTGACTTTTGATTATTCATTTGGGAAGTGCATGAATTGAGCTTGTCTTAAAAGCTATTGATTCATGTTGAACAATGTATGTGCCATGAGCGGTGATGTCTTATATTAAATAAGTGTGACGTTGTGTCAACTAGAACTTTCCCGATTTGTTCTTCCAAGCTAAACTTGAATGATCTGTTGAAGAAGGGATCTTACACAATCTTTGAACTTCCATGTGAAATGCCTTGTACACATATGTATCACTAGTCACCCAATTTTGAGCCTGTAGCCTTTTTGTTGTCGCCATATTACAAGCCTTACCACTTCGTGTATCTCTTTTGAACCATCCTTCATTGAACTCTAAAATCTCAACATAGGCTTTTAGCCTAAGTTGGGGGTGAGAGTTCATGTGAATAAGGTTGAAAAAAAATTGAAAAGTGGAATGGCGATTGTTAGAAATGAAGAGATTGCCCTTGCATGAAAGCAAATGAAAGAAAAAGAAAAGAGTTTTGTTGTGTTCGCGAGAAAGGGTTCTAATCAGTACAAAAAGGGGGCTATTAATAAAGAGTGCAATAGAATGAGGTGACTATGGAGAGAAAAGGTAGAAAGAAAATGAAATCGTGGTGAATCAAAGAAAAGGCCTCGACCAAGTCAAATGTAGTGCTCAAGGAAGGGAAAGTCACTTTTGTATTCAAATATGTATCCTATCCAACCCAAAGCCTTTATTACAACCCAGAAAGTCCTTTGTGATCTACAATCGATGTTTGTGAATTAGCATGGAAAGAAATTAAGGGCAAGCATATGGTTTGATACTTGTGACACGTGAGATTCTTTTTGAGTGTGAGTGTTCTACTTTTGTCCCTCTATGTTGATTGTTATTTGTGCGAATGGGACTTTCTTTCCAGTGAGATCGCATGTGTTGTAATATTAGATGAGCACTGAAACTATGCAAGCGAGTCAATGGAATGTGAATGCAAATAGAGTAATCTTTAGACACAACATGAAGCGTTTGACTGTCACAAGGTCATGGTTAGTGTTTTTGAAATAACAAGAAAGGGTGGATTTAGTAAAATTAGTGTGTGTGCTTTCTAATTATTGATACTAATCGATAGTCATGTGCATCTCATATAGGCCAGTTGGCGAGTCGTGAGTCGTAAGTCCTGAGTCTTGAGTTGTTTGCTTGAGGACAAGCAAAAGGTTAAGTCGGGGGTGTTGATAGGTCGTGGATTTTGGGCTTTGTACATCCACTACTTATGCCTTTTTGAAAGTCTTTACAAGTATTTTTCTGTATTTCTACTACGTTGTTGTGCGTTTTCAGGATTTCAGAGTCCAGGGCACAAAAAGTACAAAAGGGTGTAACAAGAAGGAAAAGAGCTGAATATGCGTTAAGCATGCAGCACCGCAAACTCTGATAAGTGGTCGCATACTGAGCTTCAGAAGAACCAGTGATTGGAGCTAAATGTATAAGGATGCGATGACTATGTGGCACCGCAAACTGTGTTATGCGGGCACATACTGAGCCTTACAAGAACCAGTGAGTGGAGCTAAACGCACAAGGATGTGATGAGTATGCGACTCCGCAAACCTGTTATGCGGTCGCATACTGTCTGTCTAGAAGATCGAAGCTACGGAGATTATGCATAGTATGCGATCGCATACTCCTGATGCAACCGCATAACTGGTTCGCAAAGCATCATTTAAGCCCACATTTTCACTTTTTGTCTTCCTTCTATAAATTCTAGTGCTTGGTTTTCGTGAAACATCATTGAATATTCCTTACACAGCACTTTATTGTGTCTTTTAGCATATAAAAAAGCATTGAATATTGGTTGTTGGTGCCTTTAAGAAGATTCTCTTCCTTTTGTCATCTTCTTCTACTTAATCATTGTAAGCTTTACGGATATTCATTTTTCTTTTGCCTTGCTTTTAGCGGAGATGAGTAGCTAAACAATTTAGCTAAGGTTGTGGGACCAAATGTGTTAGTTATGTGAATGGGTTTCATACTCATACATTACTTTATATGATAAAGATGTTTTCTATTAACTCTTCTAGATTTAATGTCTTTTAATGGTTACAAACATTAATTATACCAAGTCACCCACATTTTGCTTGGAAAAGAAATTGTTGGTTAGGAAAAGAGTTAATAGCAATAATCTGGGGTCTTACACCCATCTAATAGCTGGAGCTGGGAATAGAAAAGTTATTTGAGACTAAATGGGTATTCTCATGTGCAACATTCTAAAGCTTGAAAAAGCTTAGTTATTAAATTTGCTAATTTGGTTGGAAGACTTTTAAAAAGAACGTCGTATCCTTTTGTCTGTTACATCTAAGCATATAAAGGAAGTCGAATTGATACCCAACCGCATTACTTTTAGTTTGAGCCGCAACCTTATTCCCTTACCAATAATTTATATTTTATAACAATAACTCTCAGTTATTAATGAACAAACTTCAAACCAACTACTATTATACTGCCCTATCTCTCGAAATATAGAGTAATAGTCGAGCATTACACTTAACAAGTATATTTCTTCATTGTATTCTCTTTGGGATTCGACCCCAACCTTGTTGGGTTCTATATTTGACAACGACCGCTTACTCCTAATATTAAAGGTGTAATTTGGGTATATCATATTTTGGAGCCATTGCGGTGGACTCAAAGGTACACTTAACAAGTATATTTGTTCGTTGTATTCTCCATAGTATGAGGAGAAGATAGGTTCGGATGCGGTACAAGATCTGCGAGCTTGGCTGGCTGAGATCATTACGGCTCAGGGTACCACTCCCTCGTGGACACACCCGAGGGTTGGGATTACGAAGGCCATCTTGAATATTGAGGCAAAATTATAGTTATCTTTCATCAGCAGCAGATTCTGGCCTTCCCAGAATGAGACCTTGGTGGGTATTCAAAAGGCTTTGCTGATAGCGTGTATCATGACAGGGGTGCAAATCAATGTGGGCCGGATCATGTACTATCATATTATGGACAGAGCATGGAAGACTTCGAGGTCCATCCCATTCCCTTACTTGATTACTGCTTTATCTCGCCGGTTCAAGGTGCCCATGTTCAAAAGGATTGACAGAGACTGCAAGACTACAGGGGTTGTGGATATTCTGAGACTTGAGGATGAGGAGAACCCGGAGAGATAGAGAAAGAGAGCGAGAGCTCAAGTAGTTGACTTGACTGCCGAGCTAGAGGACCTTGCGAGGCCTGCAGCTTCTGCCATTCCTACTCCATCCAGCACAGCTCCCGGGGCAGCTGTTATATCCCGCATTTCGTACGTTGGGATATTCCGAGTGAATTGTGGAAGGTTAAGAACAAGACTATCTCCCGACCTTGACCTAAGATGTAAATGGCTTATGAATTTTGTTGGAGGGAAGTGTTAAGGAAAATTTGGGGCCAAAGGTTAATTATTGAAAGTTGGTCATTCCATGAAATTAATGACTATGTGGTCATATTATGTAGGTGGGCCATGGGCCACATGGATATATAGGACAAGCTTATGAAAGATGATTAATTGAATCATCTTCATTATTTTTATTCAAGAAAATTCTAGAGAGTTAGAGAGAATTGGAAAAAAATTTGGAGGAAAATAGGGGCACATGACCGGCCATGTGCCCCCTTTATATATATATATATATATATATATGTGTGTGAAGAAATTACAATGCAATTCATCATTTGAGCTTTAGAAAGTTCAAGAAAAGGGAGAGAAAAGAAAAAGAAGGAGGGGACGGCCAAGGGCTGGCCGAAACCAGCCCCTCAACTTTGATCATGGAAAATTTTTCTTTTCATGTTTTCCTACTAAGTGAAAGGTCCTTATTAACATGAGCTAGTTGTTGGAGCAAGCAAGGCATCCGTTTGCATGATTCATGATCCTAGCCGAGAATGAAGAAGGCAAGAGGAAAGGTATGATTCAATTCTCTTTTGCATGTTTTGTGGATGTGTTGGACGTGTTATAATGCATGGAAAGGAATAAAAATCATGAAAATATGGATGTTGAAGTTGAGCCATGAATGTTGATGTTGGCCGTGTATGTGTGTTGTATGTCTAGGAGTGATGCATTAATTCTAATTAGTATGTTGGTGGTTGTAGAGTGTCGAAATGGATGGAAATCATGAAACCTTCAATGTTGGTGTTGAGCCGTGGAGTGTGGTGTGTGTGTGGCCGTGTAGGGGCTGTTTTGGAGGGAGCATGGTGAACTAATTTAATGTAGTATTTTGGTTGTTGTTTGTTGTGGATTAGGTGATGAAAATGAAGGTTTGATCACTCAAATGGAAATCGTAATTGTTGTGGGCTGATTTGGAACATGATGTGATTTCAATATAGTTTCTTGCATTAATGAAAATAATGTGGTAATGCATGGAATTGTTGGCGTAGTATGAGAATTTGAAAGAAAGAAACGCATTATTGTCGTATTCATTAAGTTGGAAGGTTTCGGGTTCCATAGCATATTGTTTGAATTGTCTTGAATACTTTGTGGGTTGTTCGGAATATTCTTAAAACTTGTCTGGATGGTTGTTGGTTTGGTTGTTGTTGAAAATTGGCCGTGTTAAATTCTCGGGGTTGGTGAATATATAGGGGAGGTGCTGCCAAAATTTTCATAGAAGAAGTGACGGTTTGGAATTGGGTTCTTTAATGCTTATGGCTAATGTTGGATGTCCGATGACATTTTTGTAGATCGCGAGAAGCCGAGACGTAAGCGTGGATTAGTTTAGAGGGCGGCCAAGGTATGTAAAGCTCACCTTTCTTTCTTTGGCATGTCTTAGTATGATTAGGTTATGATAGGATCCCCGAGGTAATTCCACTCCGCGATCCGAGCATGTCCGTGATTCTTATTTATTTCTTGATATCCATATGAATAATGTAGTCAAATTATGGTTTCTATGCCTTTGTATGATTGAATATGAATATGCATAAAAGATTATGTTCATAAAAGAGTCGGAAACTACGAACGTCCGTATCTTTCGCATATGAGCTCGGATCGCTCCGAAACGCTCGTGGGAGGTTCCCTAATGTATAACATCCCCGACATTCATAGGCGGGCTCGGGCCGGTTTGGTACTTGCCCGTGGGCCCGCAAGACGTTCCGTTGTATAGTTCTAATAACTTGTTAATATGACTTGATATGGCTAATAATCTGACTCCCGAATATGAGTACTCACTTATCTATTAAGTTTGAACTAAAGATTCGTATATATGTGATTCTGATACGCGATTATGATGCCTAGAGTTCTATTCGATAAGTCCCGGATAACATCTGGAAGAGATTTGATTTGGTCAATGTCATCAGGTTGTAAATGATAATTCGTTTGAATATTCTGGTAAGTCTGCGTAAATGTATGAAATAAGAGTCCGTATGCATATAATTCTGATACGTAACTATGATGGATCAAGATTTATTTAATATGTTTCCGGGTAACGTTCGGAAGACACCTGATCTGACCATTGCTTTGGCTTGTGAATGATAAATTGTTTGATTATTGTATGGAACCTGTATGAATGATTGAATGGCATATAGATCCCACGACTCTGCTCGTGCCACTATTATGACTTCTTTCGCCGGATCTCGGACCGGTTGCTATCGTGCCCACTATGCTACAATTCCGGAGTATGATGTGTCCGGTTCGCCGAGCCCCTTTGGCCGGGAACCGAGGATAATGGTGTTATGATGTGTCCGGTACGCCGCGTCCCTCTTGGCCGGGTACCGAGGTATATATGATGTGCTGTGTGACGGGGATACGGAGATATGAAAACTTCTGGAGTATGATGTGGTGTGGCGCCAACGACGGGCGGGCGACCACCGTTCTAAGAGCCCTATGCATGATTTGCATTTACTCAGTAAGCATTTTGATATTCTGACTATTATACATGTTTTCTGTAACTCGCATATGATTTCCGACAAGCGATATGCATGTGATGATTCTGTTTACCGAGTCCCTCACTGGAGGGCCGGGACACGTTATGTGTTACGTATATGTATATGTTCTGAAATACGATCTGTTTGTTTTGGAGCCGGTGGTGGGGCAAACCCAGTAGCGAGGCAAAAATTCCGCACTGGTTTAGGCGAATCCCACATCGGTTAATATCAGATATTATGATATGATCTATTGTCTATACACGTAAGACAAAAATGTTTTTCAAAAACAAAGAAGAATAAGCTAAGTTTTCTGACAATCTGATTACTAAATCTGTTTTCTGTACTTCGCTTATGATTTCCACATTAACATGATTATGATATGTTTTGCTCACCGGCATATGTATATACAGGATAAGTGTTGCACAGGCAAGTTATGACTCTCCGGTTCCTATACTTGTTTTCTGTGGGTTTTATTCCGGTTATGATTCTGATAATGGATTTCCTGCTTTACATACTCAGTACATATTCCGTACTGACCCCCTTTCTTCGGGGGCTGCGTTCATGCCGCGCAGGTACACCCAGGTGAGCTGAAGACATTAGCAGAAGGCGTTCCACGGATTGGCGAGCTCCACTTTCTCCGAGTGCTGCCGAGTCAGTGTATGCGTGTGTTATGGTATCTGATTATGTTAGAGACTTTGCAGACAGAGTCATGTGTATAAGATGTCCGTTGTGAGCGGCTCCATAAGCCGTAGTGTTGCTATATGTGATTTTACAGATTTTTGTACGGATACAAGTTCTGTTTAAATTGAAAAAGATATAAAGTATGTTTGTTTCTCGAAAAATTTTCTTTATGCATTATGATCTAGTTAAGGACCCATTACGATCGCGAGTATTATGATGGTCAGAGGGTTCGCTCGGCCCTAGATAAGGGTCGGGTGCCCATCACACCCTACCGAAAATTGGGGTGTGACAAATTGGTATCAGAGCATACCCCTAAAGGGGGGAAGCGGGTAAGAGAAATGCAAGAGTGGGATAAGAACGGTTGATACGATAATGTGTTTGGTATGGGCATCTGGGCTACCAATGAGGGCCCCCCCCTCACCGAAGTAAGTAGTGAGATCGGAAAACTAACAATAAGTGTATAAGAGTCAGGATGGTGTTTGAGGCAGTGTGAGAAGCTTTGCAAAAACCTCGGATGACAGGAGAATGGTATGGGATAGCCTAAGAGATAATATGAAGGATGGCAATAGCTATGAAAAGGGGGCTCCCCCGAGGTGCTTATGAGACCCCGTAAGGTCAGTTGAACATTCGAGGACGAATGTTCTAAAGGGGGGAAGGATGTTATATCCCGCATTTCGTACGTTGGGATATTCCGAGTGAATTGTGGAAGGTTAAGAACAAGACTATCTCCCGACCTTGACCTAAGATGTAAATGGCTTATGAATTTTGTTGGAGGGAAGCGTTAAGGAAAATTTGGGGCCAAAGGTTAATTATTGAAAGTTGGTCATTCCATGAAATTAATGACTATGTGGTCATATTATGTAGGTGGGCCATGGGCCACATGGATATATAGGACAAGCTTATGAAAGATGATTAATTGAATCATCTTCATTATTTTTATTCAAGAAAATTCTAGAGAGTTAGAGAGAATTGGAAAAGAATTTAGAGGAAAATAGGGGCACATGACCGGCCATGTGCCCCCTTTATATATATATATATATATGTGTGTGTGAAGAAATTATAAGTCAATTCATCATTTGAGCTTTAGAAAGTTCAAGAAAAGGGAGAGAAAAGAAAAGAAGGAGGGGGGACGGCCAAGGGCTGGCCGAAACCAAAGCCCTCAACTTTGATCATGGAAAATTTTTCTTTTCATGTTTTCCTACTAAGTGAAAGGTCCTTATTAACATGAGCTAGTTGTTGGAGCAAGCAAGGCATCCGTTTGCATGATTCATGATCCTAGCCGAGAATGAAGAAGGCAAGAGGAAAGGTATGATTCAATTCTCTTTTGCATGTTTTGTGGATGTGTTGGACGTGTTATAATGCATGGAAAGGAATAAAAATCATGAAAATATGGATGTTGAAGTTGAGCCATGAATGTTGATGTTGGCCGTGTATGTGTGTTGTATGTCTAGGAGTGATGCATTAATTCTAATTAGTATGTTGGTGGTTGTAGAGTGTCGAAATGGATGGAAATCATGAAACCTTCAATGTTGGTGTTGAGCCGTGGAGTGTGGTGTGTGTGTGTACGTGTAGGGGCTGTTTTGGAGGGAGCATGGTGAACTAATTTAATGTAGTATTTTGGTTGTTGTTTGTTGTGGATTAGGTGATGAAAATGAAGGTTTGATCACTCAAATGGAAATCGTAATTGTTGTGGGCTGATTTGGAACATGATGTGATTTCAATATAGTTTCTTGCATTAATGAAAATAATGTGGTAATGCATGGAATTGTTGGCGTAGTATGAGAATTTGAAAGAAAGAAACGCATTATTGTCGTATTCATTAAGTTGGAAGGTTTCGGGTTCCATAGCATATTGTTTGAATTGTCTTGAATACTTTGTGGGTTGTTCGGAATATTCTTAAAACTTGTTTGGATGGTTGTTGGTTTGGTTGTTGTTGAAAATTGGCCGAGTTAAATTCTCGGGGTTGGTGAATATATAGGGGAGGTACTGCCGAAATGTTCATAGAAGAAGTGATGGTTTGGAATTGGGTTCTTTAATGCTTATGGCTAATGTTGGATGTCCGATGACATTTTTGTAGATCGCGAGAAGCCGAGAGACGTAAGCGTGGATTAGTTTAGAGGGCGGCCAAGGTATGTAAAGCTCACCTTTCTTTCTTTGGCATGTCTTAGTATGATTAGGTTATGATAGGATCCCCGAGGTAATTCCACTCCGCGATCCGAGCATGTCCGTGATTCTTATTTGTTTCTTGATATCCATATGAATAATGTAGTCAAATTATGGTTTCTATGCCTTTGTATGATTGAATATGAATATGCATAAAAGATTATGTTCATAAAAGAGTCGGAAACTACGAACGTCCGTATCTTTCGCATATGAGCTCGGATCGCTCCGAAACGCTTGTGGGAGGTTCCCTAATGTATAACATCCCCGACATTCATAGGCGGGCTCGGGCCGGTTTGGTACTTGCCCGTGGGCCCGCAAGACGTTCCGTTGTATAGTTCTAATAACTTGTTAATACGACTTGATATGGCTAATAATCTGACTCCCGAATATGAGTACTCACTTATCTGTTAAGTTTGAACTAAAGATTCGTATATATGTGATTCTGATACGCGATTATGATGCCTAGAGTTCTACTTGATAAGTCCCGGATAACATCTGGAAGAGATTTGATTTGGTCAATGCCATCAGGTTGTAAATGATAATTCGTTTGAATATTCTGGTAAGTCTGCGTAGATGTATGAAATAAGAGTCCGTATGCATATAATTCTGATACATAACTATGATGGATCAAGATTTATTTGATATGTTTCCGAGTAACGTTCGGAAGACACCTCGATCCGACCATTGCTTTGGCTTGTGAATGATAAATTGTTTGATTATTGTATGGAACCTCTATGAATGATTGAATGGCATATAGATCCCACGACTCTGCTCGTGCCACTATTATGACTTCTTTCGCCGGATCCCGGGCCGGTTGCTATCGTGCGCACTATGCTACAATTCCGGAGTATGATGTGTCCGGTTCGCCGAGCCCCTTTGGCCGGGAATCGAGGATAATGGTGTTATGATGTGTCCGGTACGCCGCGTCCCTCTTGGCCGGGTACCGAGGTATATATGATGTGCATGTGTGACGGGATACGGAGATATGAAAACTTCTGGAGTATGATGTGGTGTGGCGCCAACGACGGGCGGGCGACCACCGTTCTAAGAGCCCTATGCATGATTTGCATTTACTCAGTAAGCATTTTGATATTCTGACTATTATACATGTTTTCTGTAACTCGCATATGATTTCCGACAAGCGATATGCATGTGATGTGAGTGATTACGTATATGTTACCGAGTCCCTCAAACCGCAGGAGGGCCGGGACACGTTATGTGTCTATGTATATGTATATGTTCTGAAATACGATTCGTTTGTTTTGGAGCCGGTGGTGGGGCAAACCCTTATACTTGTTTTCTTCGTGGGTTTTAGCGATGGGCAAAAATTCCGCACCCCCTTTTCGGTTTAGGCGAATCCCATTCGGTTAATATCGTATATTATGATATGATCTATTGTCTATACACGTAAGACGTAGTAAATGTTTTTCAAAAACAAAGAAGAATAAGCTAAGTTTTACGACAGGACCGATTACTAAATCTCGTAGGGTTTTCCGTACTTCGCTTATGATTTCCACATTAACATGATTATGATATGTTTTGCTCACCGGCATATGTATATACGGGATAAGTGTTGACAGAGAATGGTATGGGTGCTAAAGTTATGACTCTCCGGTTCCTATACTTGTTTTCCGTGGGTTTTATTCCGGTTATGATTCCGATAATGGATTTCGCGTTTTACATACTCAAAGGTTAATTATTGACATATTCCATGAAATTAATGACTATGTGGTCGTACAGGCCGACCCCTTTCTTCGGTTAGGGAATTGGAAAAGTTCATGCCGCGCGGTACGCCCTTTATATATATATATATATATGTGTGTGTGAAGAAATTATAAGTCAATTCATCATTTGAAGACAGTTAGACGGCCAAGGCCGAAAACCAAATTTCCTCAACTTTGATCATGGCCATGGGATTGGCGAGCGAGCAAGGCACTTTCTCCGGATCCTAGCCGAGAATGAAGAAGGCGTTGTATGCGTGTGTTGTGGTATAAAATCGATTATGTTAGAGACTGTTGCAGATAGAGTCATGTGTATAAGATGTCCGTTGTGAGTGTGGTGTGTGTGCGGCTACATAAGCCGTAGTGTTGCTATATGTGATTTTCGTAATTGTTGTGGGCTGATTTTTTGTACGCATTAATGAAAAAGTTCGTTTTTAAATTGAAAAAGATATAAAGTATGTTTGTTTCTCGAAAAATTTTCTTTATGCATTATGATCTAGTTAAGGACCCATTACGATCGCGATGACATTTTTGTAGATGGTAAGCGAGGGTTCGCTCGGCCCTAGATGAAGGGTCGGATCGGGTGCCCATCACACCCTGAATAATGTAGTCAAATATGGGGGATTGAATATGAATATGCATAAAAGATTATGTTCATAAAAGAGCTTAACTCCACTAGCGGCCGCCGGGATCCATAGGTAGTGGCACCCCATTACCTACTATTGTTTCCCCACCACCTCAAGGTACACGTCTTCCTTTTGATTTGGGCCGATAATTGTGGACCATGGCACGCGTAACTATGATGGATCAAGATTTATTTAATATGCCGGTGGACTCCAAGATTGCAAAGTTCATGAATGATTGAATGGCATATAGATATTTCGTGCCACTATTATGAAATGATCCAACCGAGTATGATGGATGATTCCCGCGAGCCGGGAATCGAGGATAAGAAGATCGTACCGAGGTATATATGATGTGCTGTGGCCTATGAAAAGTGGATGGACAAAGTCGATTTGCTGGCATTGTGATACCGACCAAACGCGGGGTTTGAGGAGTGATCTCACACCGGACACGTTATGTGTTATGTACGTTCAAATACGTCTTTACATCCCGTTGTCCATTATTATGAGTCCATACACGGGTGTTTTTCTAAAAACGAGGCGCGTCCGATTACTAACCGGGTGTAATGGATATGTATGGATGCATATGTATATACAGATAAGGCCGAGAGAGGCCATACAGAGCCGGAGAACGCAATGAGTTCTTTCGACCTGAAGACATAAGACTATTGGCGAGCTAATCCGTGTTGTCAGGGTTCGATTATGTTAGGTATGGGAGATGTATTGAGTACGAGGAGTCGGCCGATACAAGTTCTTTTTTGAAAAAGATATGACCTTCCTAATGACCCATTACGATCGAGGAGATGCTCCTAGATAAGGGCCACCTTAGACAAAGTAGCTTATGGGCATGGACATCCTGTGGCTCGCACTGATGAGGAGCTTTAGCGGGATTTGCAGGTCGCTATAGAGCATTATCTTATGGACCTTCTTACGTTGTCCATTATTTGAGTCCATGGGTGCCGAGGGTGTAACCGCGACCAATGAGTTCCCGATCCCTACAGCTAATCCGATGGAGCGAATTCTTCACAATCTATGGGTCCGTACTCTTCATGGACATTGCCACCACTACGGGATGTGTGTCGCCATAGACATTACCGGCACTCCATCCACCGAGCCTGCTCTAGCAACTCCAGGTCCTTCATTGCCACCACTACCAGGGATGAGCCTCGACCCGACGCCGGATTCATCACGGTGGTGTTCTCACCTCTTTTTTATTATATCTGATGCATTGGGGACAACGCAATGTTTTTAGTTGGGGTGGGTCGCCCTAGTCTTTTGCGAGTGGATATATTTGGATGATGATGTACATATGATAGTTTTGTTTCTTTTGTCTATGTATTTGTGATGTTTCATTTTTTTTTATATAGTCAAAATATGGTGGTTGCCCATGTTTCGTGTTTGTTGGTTATTTGGTATTAGCTATATCCTTGGCTTTTCTTAGCCATGTTTCTTTTCCTAAGGATGCTAATGGTCTTTTGTACTCGTATTTTCAGATCGTTTGAGTCGGCTTGTTCAATGATAGATATTTGGGCGCTTTCTTAAGCGGAACTAAGCCTTGTATGGTCGGGATGCAAGCATGACTTGTTTTGTATAAATACGGTTAGAGTATTACATGATATTGCATACCCCCTCCGAAAATTTAGATCTTTAATGTAAAACGATGATTGTGACAACATATGCTTCCTCTTGTGACTTTTGATTATTCATTTGGGAAGCGCATGAATTAAGCTTGTCTTAAAAGCTATTGATTCATTTTGAACAATGCATGTACCATGAGCGGTGACGTCTTGTATTAAACTTGTGTGATTGCTAGTGTCAACTAGAACTCACCCGATTTATCCTTCCAAGCTAAACTTGAATGATCGGTTGAAGAAAGGATCTTAGGCAATCTTTGAACTTCCATGTGAAATGCATTGTACACATATGTATCCCTAGTCACCCCTTTTTGAGCCTATAGCCTTTTTGTTGTTTCCGTATTACAAGCCTTACCACTTCGTGTATCTCTTTTGAACCATCCTTCCTTGAACTCTAAAACTTCAACATAGGCTTTTAGCCTAAGTTGGGGGTGAGAGTTCTTGCGAATAAGGTTGAAAAAAAATTGGAAAGTGGAATGGCGATTTTTAGAAATGAAGAGATTGCCCTTGCACGAAAGAAATGAAAGAAAAAGAAAAGAGTTTTGTTATGTTCGCTAGAAAGGGTTCTAATCAGTGCAAAAAAGGGGCTATTAATAAAAAGTGCAATAGAACGAGGTGACTATGGAGAGAAAAGGTGGAAAGAAAATGAAATCGTGGTGAATCAAAGAAAAGGCCTCGACCAAGTCAAATATAGTGCTCAAGGAAGGGAAAGTCACTTTTGTATTCAAATATGTATCCTATCCAACTCAAAGCCGTTATTACAACCCAGAATGTACTTTGTGATCTACAATTGATTGTTTGTGAATTAGCATGAAAAGAAATTAAGGGCAAGCATATGGTTTGATACTTGCGACGCGTGAGATTCCTTTTTAGTGTGAGTGTTCTACTTTTGTCCCTCTATGTTGACTGTTACTTATGCGAAAGGGACTTTCTTTCAAGTGAGGGCGCATGTGTTGTAATATTAGATGTGAAATGAAACCATGCAAGAGAGTAAATGGAATGCGAATGCAAATAGAGTAATCTTTAGACACAATGTGAAGCGTTTGATTGTCACAAGGTCATGGTTAGTGTTTTTGAAATAAAAAGAAAGGGTGGATTTAGTAAAATTAGTGTGTGTGCTTTATAATTATTGATACTAATCGATAGTCATGTGCATCTCATGTAGGCCAGTAGGCAAGTCGTGAGTCGTGAGTCGTAAGCCGTGAGTCATGAGTCTTGAGTTGTTTGCTTGAGGACAAGCAAAAGGTAAAGTTGGGGGTGTTGATAAGTTGTGGATTTTGGGCTTTTTACATCCACTACTTATGCCTTTTTGAAAGTCTTTACAATTATTTTTCTATATTTCTACCGCGTTGTTGTGCGTTTTCAGGATTTCTGAGTCCAGGGCACAGAAAGTACAAAAGGGCGTAACAAGAAGGAAAAGAGCTGAATATACGTTAAGCATGCGACACCGCAAACTCTGATATGCGATCGCATACTGAACTTCAGAAGAACCAGTGAGTGGGCTAAATGCATAAGGATACGATGACTATGCGGCACCGCAAACTGTGTTATACGGTTGCATACTAAGCCTCAGAAGAACCAGAGAGTGGAGCTAAATTCACAAGGATGCGACGAGTATGCGACTCCACAAACCTGTTATGCAGTCGCATACTGTCTGTCTAGAAGATCGAAGCTATGGAGATTATGCATGGCATAGGGTCGCATACTCCTGATGCGACCGCATAACTAGTTCGCAAAGCGTCATTTAAGCACACGTTTTCACTTTTTATCTTCCTTCTATAAATACTAGTCGTTGATTTTTGTGAAACATTATTGAATATTCCTTACACAACACTTTATTGTGTCTTTTAGCACATAAAAGAGCATTGAATATTGGTTGTTGGTGCCTTTAAGAAGATTCTCTTCCTTTTGTCATCTTCTTCAACTTAATCATTGTAAGTGTTATATATATTCATTTTTCTTTTGCTTTGCTTTTAGTGGAGATGAGTAGCTAAACCATTTAGCTAAGGTTGTCGCACCAAATGTGTTAAATATGTGAATGGGTTTCATATTCATACATTACTTTATATGATGAAGATGTTTTCTATTAACTCTTCTAGCTTTTATGTCTTTTAATGATTGCAAACATTATTTGTGCCTAGTCACCCAAATTTTGCTTGGAAAAGAAAATGTTGGCTAGGAAAAGAGTTAATAGCAATAATTTGGGGTTTTACACCCATCTAATAGCTGGAGCTAGGAATAAGAAAGCTATTTGAGACTAAATGGGTATTCTCTTGTGCAACATTCTAAGACTTGAAAAAGCTTAGTTATAAAATTTGCTAATTTGGTTGGAAGACTTTTAACCAGAACGTCGTATCCTTTTGTCTATTACATCTAAGCATATAAGGGAAGTTGAATTGATACCCAACCGCATTACTTTTCATTGGAACCACAACCTTAGTCCCTTACCAATAGTGTATATTTTATAACAACAACTCTCGGTTATTAATGAACAAACTTTAAACCAACTACTATTATACTGCCCTATCTCTCGAAATATAGAGTAATAGTTGAGCATTACACTTAACAAGTATATTTCTTCATTGTATTCTCTTTGGGATTCGACCCCAACCTTGTCGGGTTCTATATTTGACAACGACCGCTTACTCCTAATATTAAAGGTGTAATTTGGGTGTATCATATTTTGGCACCGTTGCGGTGGACTCAAAGGTACACTTAACAAGTATATTTCTTTGTTGTTTTCTCCAAAGTATGAGGAGAAGATAGATTCGGACGTGGTACAGGATCTGCGAGCTTGGCTGGCAGAGATCATTACGGCTCAGGGTACCACTCCCCCGTGGATACACCCGGGGTAGGGATTACGAAGGCCATCTGAAACATTGAGGCACAATTCTTGTTATCCTTCATCAACAGCAGATTCTGGCCTTCCCAGAAAGAGACCTTAGTGGGCATTCAAAAGGCTTTGCTGATAGCGTGTATCATAGCGTGGCGGATGAAGGCATCTACAAATTCTTCCCAAACTGGAGGAGGTGCATTCTCTTTTCTTGAAGATACCCAATTATTATACCAAAGAACCGCCATATCCCAGAGTCTATAAGATTCAAACTCCACAGATTCGGTCTCGGAGGCATGAATAATTTTTAATGTCCTCAACATCTTATCAATAAAACCTTGCGGGTCTTCCTCTGGCTTTGACCCGAAAAACTCCAGAGGATTTAAACTCATAAAATCAAAGGCTCTAGTACTAACTGCCCTGTCACTTGGGCCCGAACTCTGCCGCAGTGCTTGGGCAGCAACTAACTGTGTCAATAGATGAATAGCTTCGGTCATTTGTCGACCCGGAGCAACCCGTGGAGGAACTGTAGGCATAGGAGCTGGAGTTGAAGCCCCCTCTTGTTCTTCTAAGTTAGGCCGAGTGGGAGAGGTATTAGACGGAGCCTCATCATATGATTCACCTTCTTCTACATTAGTTGGTGGCTCCCTTTCTACCCGCCTTTCTATCGTAGTCTTGCCCTTCTGGGCGGCTGTAGCTTTTCTCTTTGGCGGCATCTCAGAAATCATAACACACAATTAAGGAGGAGAAAATTTTATAACACGGCTCTATCACACGATTTCATAAGAAGAAGAATTGTCATTTTTCCTACATGCCTTGTAGCCTCCAGTTTATAGATGTGGCGCGCAACACACCATAAACAAGACTCTACTAGACACGGCTCGTAAACACTTCCTAGGACTGAACTGCTCTGATACCACTTTTGTCACGACCCAACTAGGGCCATGACGGGTACCCGAAGCTAACAGCCGAGCACCACTCATTCTACTTATCCTGCGTTCCTTTATTGCTCTCATCCTTCTAATCATAGAGAAACCATTTTCATTTTTAGACATAACTACCTTTATATACATAAGCCTATCGACTATCAAAATAATAATATACATCTACATATATACAATGAGGCAATCATGAGACCATACTACCCATACATACGTATCTACGAGCCTCTACTAAAGTACTAGACATAAGACGGGACAAGACCCTGTCATGCCCAGAATATAAACACAAAAGAATATAATCATAAGTAGCACCTCCGGAATAATGGAGAGCTCCTGGGAATCTGCTATAAGCTCCTACGGATCCGCACAGTCTCCCTGTCTACCTGTGGGCTTGAACACAGCGTCCAAAAAGAAAGGAAGTCAGTACGAACATTGTACTGAGTATGTAAGGCATGAAAAGAAACTGACATAATAAAGAAATCATGAACATGAGGTAAAGATATAACCTGCTTAACCTTTAAGAGTAAATACATTTTTATACCTATCACATATGTCAACATATCACATGTAGCATCATCGTTAACCAGCATCCGGGTAACCATCGTACGCTGCCCACTAGTGGTGTCATGTCCGGCCCTCTAGGCATGGTGTAATCATAAGAAGTCGGCATTAGCGGTGACATGTCCAGCCATCTAGGCACGGTGTAATCATAAGCAGCCGGCATTAGTGGTGACATGTACGTCCATCTAGGCACGGTGTAATCATAAGCAGCCCGCATTAGCGATGACATGCCCCGCCGTCTAGGCACGGTGCAATCTCATCATCACATGCATCTCATAAAACATGCATAAGAAATTAAGACAACTATAACTCCATCCGGGTGACGTAAGGTCGAAAACCCCCGATTCCATTATGGAGTAGTCATAATTATCATGCGTCACCTTGAAGGAACTAGCATCGTAAGGTGGGTCTAGCAATAATGAATAACATTAAAGAATCGTATAAGAGTCTTAAGCTTCGAAAGAGTATTGTATCATATGCTTTAGGATCTCTAGGCTTTAAACTCATCATCATCGTTATCATATTCATGGCGTTTTTCTCATCTTTATATCATAAGAAGCTCTCTATCAACATTGACTCGTAGTTCATGGGATGTAAGAAAGTCATGGAGAATAAGGATAGTCATATCGTAAGAATCATGCCTTAGAACGAACATACCTTGTATCTCTTCAACTCTATCGTCTAATTGCGTGCCTCTCTAACTTGTGATTCTACCTTCAAGGGAAGTCGTACTAAAATTAGATAATCGATAACATAAATATGCTTGAACTAAGGCTAATGAAAATTGGCCAGCATCTCCTTAGTTTCTACAACTTTCTCCATATCATATAACAACTCCCAAACATTTATAATAACATTCATAATCTCATAATCCACAATCTTCGTCAACCATACATCATTCAATTCTCCCACACCCATTTCAAGGGCATCCATAACCATGGTCATAATACAATATTGCATTCATCCTCCTATTATGTTTCTCCCATGTTCTTAATATCATTTATAGCAAGATTCTATTCATAATACATCAAGAGTCATGATTCATGTCAACTACTATTTAAGAATACCATTATTTCCACACTTGAGCTCTATATTCTATTTTCTTCTATAATCCAAGTCTTTCAACCCCTCAATACCCTCAATGATAGGAAATAAACATAAAACTCACCTTAAGCACTTGGGAACAAGCCTTGAGTCACTTTACTCCATTAGAATGAAATCCTCCACTTGCATGCCAAAGAAATTCTTACTCTCCACAAATCCTAATAGGCTCCCTAGTATATCGATCTCTTAAATCTTGGCTTTTGATCTTGATTTCTTGGTATAGATTGTTGTAGAAATAGAGAGGGGGTTTTAGAGGGTTCTAAAGAGACATAGAGTCTGTTCTTGGGGAGAAACAATGAATTAAAACTGGGAGCTTATATTTATAACCAGGGCTGGAAACTTCCAGATCCGCGGGTTGACGGCTCGTCAACGTGTCGACGGTCTGTTGACATGCACCGTCGATTCTCCCTTGGGCCGTCGACGCTGACTGGTTTCAGCAGTTTTCTGAACTGCTCCGATTTGCTCCGATTCGATTCGTTTCACTTCTAATTCCCTCGTAATGTCAAGAATACATACTTATACTCCTGTACACATACAAGGTAAAATATCTCGTGACCAAAGCTCTGGTGCGGACTACCGTACCGAAGGTGTATACTACCAATAAGCCAAAATCTCCTTGCAATAAAACGGGAGGTGTAACATTCTTCCCCCTTTAAAAACATTCGTCCTTGAATGTTAAGTTCTCGGGAATCTTACAGAAATTTTGCCCGGGTTTCCCCTGTAATATGATGCTACTATCCTATCACAACAGCCCATAATAACATTGCCTCACAAGGCCGCAACACAATAGCAAGAAATTATTCCCACACACGACCAAAAGCGTAAAAAGAAAGCATACATACCTCATAATATTGAGATCTCATATTGGATCTATGCCGGGGGTTGAAACAAGTGGGGGGTACTTGGACTTCATGTTTTCTTCCGCTTTCCAAGTCATTTCTTATCGGTTATTGTTTCTCCATAAGACCTTGACTGAGGCTACCTCTTTGTTTCTAAGCCTCCGTACCTGCCTATCTAGTATAGCAACAGGTACCTCTTCATAAGCCAATTTTTCTATAACTTGAACATCCGCTACCGACACAATTCTAGTAGGTTCTCTGACACACTTACGGAGCATTGATACGTGAAAAACTGGATGGACTGATTCAAGTTTTGGAGGTAAGTCCAGTTCATATGACACTTGGCCTATCTTGGGGACAATCTTATAAGGTCCAATGTATCGACGACTTAATTTTCCCCTCTTACCAAATCTCAACATGACTTTCATCGGTGACACCTTTAGGAATACCCAATCATCAACTTGAAATGCTAAGTCTCCCCGACAATTGTCAGCATAAGATTTCTGGCGACTTTGAGCTGTCAATAGTCGGTCTCGAATAACCTTGACCTTTCCCACCACTTGTTGAATCAACTCGGGCCTATTAGCTGTACCTCTCCTACTTCAAACCACCCAATTGAGGATCTACACTTTCTCGCCATATAGAGCTTCATACGGGTTATTTGAATACTAGAATGACCGCCGTTATTGTATGCTAACTCAATGAGAGGCAAGTGGTCATCCCAACTACCACCTAAATCTAGCACACATGCCCGTAACATATCTTACAAGGTTTGAATAGTGTGTTCAGCTTGCCCATCAGTTTGTGGATGAAACGTGGTGCTAAGGTTACCCAAACCTTCTTGGAAAGACTTTCAAAATTTAGCTACAAATTGTGCTCCTCCGCCGTAATAATGGGACACCGGGACGCCGTGGAGTCGTACAATCTCTTTAAGATACAACCTTGCATAATCTTCTCGCCGAATATGTGGTTCCGACCGGAAGAAATGAGCCGATTTCGTGAGTCCGTTTTCACGATCACCCATATGGAGTCATACCTCGTCGGAATGGGGTAATCCTACAATGAAATTCATGTTGATCACTTCCCATTTCCAGGTTGAAATCTTCATTGCTTGCAATAATCCTCTTGGCTTTTGATGCTCAATTTCCACTTGTTGGTAATTTGGACATTGAGCTACAAATTCTGCTATACCTTTCTTCATTCCATCCCACTAATACATTAGCTTGAGATCATGATACATTTTTGTCGCTCCTGGATGGATAGAATGCTGAGAAAAATGAGCTTTTTCTAGAATTTGATGACGTAACTCCGCAACATTTGGAACACACAGCCTGTCTCGGTACCTAAGAACTCCATCTTTAGAAACTTCAAATGGCGACTTCTCTTTCTCATGCAGTGTATCTCTATAATGGCTCAACTGTGGATCTTCATATTGGCGCTCCTTCACTTCCATATCTAAGGAGGAAACAGTTGGGTTATGAATACCAATTCTTGCATTGCCAGAATCAATTAGACGAACTCTGAGGCTAGCTAGCTGGTAAAGCTCACGAATTAATTCTTCCCTTTCCGGAGGTATATCACATAGACTTCCCATTGTTTTGCGGCTATATGCATCAGCCACTACATTCGCCTTTCCGGGATGGTATAAAATACTCATATCATAATCATTCAATAATTTCAATCATCGCCTCTGCCGAAGATTCAACTCCTTCTATTTGAAAATATACTGGAGACTCTTGTGATCTGTATAAACATCAACATGTACACCATACAAGTAGTGCCTCCACATCTTAGTGCATGGATAACCGCAACCAACTCAAGATCATGGGTCGGATAATTCTTTTCATGTTTTCGCAACTGCCTTGAAGCATAGTCAATGACTTTACCGTGCTGCATCAACACACATCCTAATCCAACACCAGAGGCATCACAATACACAACATAACCATCTAACCCTTCGTGAAGTGTCAAGATCGGGGCTGAAGTTAATCTATCCTTCAATTCCTGGAAACTGCGTTCATAAGCATCAATCCACTGAAATTTTACTGATTTTTGAGTTAGCTTTGTCAATGGTGCCGAAATAGAGGAAAATCCTTCCACGAACCTCCTGTAACAACCTGCCAATCCCAGAAAACTATGAACTTCCGTCGGTGTTGCGGGCCTTGGCCAAGCCTTCGCAGCCTCAATTTTCTGAGTGTCAACTCGAATGCCATCGGCTGAAATAACATGGCCCAGAAAAGTCACAGAATTTAGCCAAAACTCACATTTTGAAAATTTTACATACAATTCTCGATTCCGAAGAATTACAAGGACAATACGCAAATGGTCTTCATGCTCAGATTCCGTCCGAGAGTATATAAGAATATCGTCGATGAAAACGATTACAAACAGATCTAAAAGAGGTCTGAACACATTATTCATCAAATTCATAAACACTGCCGAAGTATTAGTCAACCCAAATGACATTACCCGAAATTCATAATGGCCATATCTCGTTCGGAAAGATGTTTTGGGAATAGCTTCTTCCCTAATTCTCACTTGATGATAATCTGACCTTAGATCTATTTTGGAAAACCACTTGGCGCCCTGTAACTGGTCAAACAAATCATCAATTCTTGGTAGCGAATATTTATTCTTTATCGTCACCTTGTTCAGCTGTCTATAATCAATACACATCAGTAGAGAAACATCTTTCTTTCTCACAAATAGGACAGATGCTCCCCACGGTGACGAACTGGGCCTAATAAATCCCTTCTTAAGTAAATCTTTCAATTGATCCGTCACCCCGTTCGGAGCCATTCGGTAAGGAGGAATAGATATGGGCTTGTGTCCGGCAATACATCATTAGCAAAATCAATCTCTCTTTCCAGAGGAAGACCTGGGAGCTCATCTGGAAATACGTCCGGAAATTCATTCACTACCGGGATGGATTGAAAAGTTGGTGGCTTTGCTTTGGTGTCATGACCTCGGACTAGGTGATAAATGTAGCTTTTTTGCTATCATCTTCCTTGCCTTAAGGTAGAAAATAAACCTACCTCTGGGAGACGCTGTATTACATTTTCATTCAAGCACGGGTTCTCCCGAAAATTGGAATCGAACCACTTTCATGCGGCAATCAACATTGGCATAACATGAGGCCAACCAATCCATACCCATAATCACATCAAAATCTAACATTTTAAATTTTCAATTAAATCAACTTTGCTATGGCGTTCACGTATTACAATTACACAATTCTTGTATACTTGTCCAGCTATCACGGGATCACCAATCGGAGTAGATACCTTAAAAGGTTTAATTGGCCTGTGTTTCACCCAAATACGGCCAAGAATATAGGGAGTAATATAAGACAATGTAGAACACAGATCTATCAATCCATAGGCGTCATGAGAGAATATAGTCAATATACCTGTAACCACATCTGGGGAGGACTCGAGATCCTGACGTCCGGCTAAAGCATAAATACGGGCCGGGTACCACTTGAACCGGACGCTCCCCCTCTCGCCCTCTACCTCGACCCGCCGGAATTGGGGAGTCCGCCCCATCGGACGCACAGAAGAAGAAGAACCAGCTACTGACCCTGTGGGCTGAACCCCACCTCTACCATACCTAGAGGGACAATCACGCATCAAGTGCCCAGTCTGTCCACAAACATAACAAGCATCTGAACCTTGGCGACACAGGCCCGAATGTAACTTTCCGCACTGACTACATTGCGGAACCGGCGGTCTCCGCTGACTATAATCACTCCCAAACTAGGAACCCGAAGCTCTCGAGCTCTGACCCTGTCTTGAATGAATGGAGCGATCAAATCTCCTGCCTGCAAACTGAGGGGTTGCACTAGTGGCCGAATAGCCTGAATGTCTAGAATATGACTGCCTCGACCCCCCTCTGTAGTCGCTACTAGCACCCATAGATCTAGCCCTCTTACTCTGCCCTCTATCAATATCGCGCTCACCCCTTTGTGGGTGTTGCTGCTCTTCTAAATTCTGGGCATGGGCCTGAATACGGGAAATGTCTATCCCTTCCTGTAGTGAAACCGTCAGGAAATCTTTAAACAAATGTGGCCCTAGGCCTCTCACGAACCTATGCACTTTATTTCCCATATCAGTCACCATGGTCGGAGCATATCTAGCCAATGAATTAAAGTGAAGACTATACTCCCGGGCACTCATGTTTTCTTGCTTTAAATTTAAGAATCTATTGGCTTTAGCTCGATAGACCTCGGGTGGCAAATAGTGGTTGATGAAGGCATCTACAAATTCTTACCAAACTGGAGGAGGTGCATTCACTTTTCTGGAAGATACCCAATTATTATACCAAAGAACTGTCACATCCCGGAGTCTATAAGATGCCAACTCCACAGATTCGGTCTCGGAGATATGAATAATTTTTAATGTCCTCAACATCTCATCAATAAAACCTTGCGGGTCTTCATCCGAATTTGACCCGAAAAAACTCTGGAGGAATTAAACTCATAAAATCACGGGCTCTAGTACTAACTGCCCTGTCACTTGGGGCCTCGAACCGCACCGTGTTTTCGGGCGGCAACTAACTGTGTGAATAGATGAATAGCTTCGGTCATTTGTTGACCCGGAGCAACCGATGGAGGAACTGTAGGCATAGGAGCTGTAGTTGAAACCCCCTTTTGTTCATCTAAGTTAGGCGGAGTGGGAGAGGTATTAGACGGAGCCTCATCATATGATTCACCCTCTTCTACATTAGTTGGCGGCTCCCTTTCTGCCTACCTTTCTATCGTAGTCTTGCCCTTCTGGGTAGCTGTAGCTTTTCTCTTTGGCGGCATCTCTGAAATCATAACACACAATTAGGGAGGAGAAAATCTTATAACACGACTCTATCGCACAATCTCATAAGAAGAAGAATGGTCATTTTTCCTAAATGCCTTGTAGCCTCCTATTTATAGATGTGGCGCGCAACACACCATAAACAAGACTATGGCCGGGACACGGCCTCAGACACTTTAGACCGGAATCAAGCCTCGATACCACTTTTGTCACAACTCAACTAGGGTCATGACGGGTACCCAAAGCTAACTACCGAGCATCACTCATTCTACTTATCCTGTGTTCATTTATTGCTCTCATCCTTCTAATCATAGAGAAACCATTTTCATTTTTAGATATAACCACCTTTATATACATAAGCCCTTCGGCTATCAAAATAATAATAGACATGTACATATATACAATGAGGCGATCATGAGACCATACTTCCGACACATACGTATCTACGAGCCTCTACTAGAGTACTAGACATAAGACGGGACGAGACCCCATCATGCCGTAATATAAACACAAAAGAATATAATCATAAGTAGCACCTCCGGAATAATTGAGAGCTCTTGCGAATTTGCTGATAAGCTCTTACAGATCCGCACCGTCTCCCAGTCTAACTGTGGGCTTGAACATATCGTCCAAAAAGAAAGGACGTCAGTACGAACATTGTACTGAGTATGTAAGGCATGAAAAGAAACTAGCATAATAAAGAAATCATGAACATGAGATAAAGATATAACCTGCTTAGCCTTTAAGAGTAAATACATTTTTATACATATCACATATATCAACATATCACATGTACCATCGTTGTTAACCCGCGTCCGGGTAACCATCGTACGCCGCCCACTAGTGGTGTCATGTCCGGCCCGCTAGGCACGGTGTAATCATAAGCAGCCCGCATTAGCGGTGACATATCCGGCCATCTTGGCACGGCGTAATTATAAGCATCCCACATTAGCGGTGACATGTCCGACCATCTAGGCATAGTGTAATCATAAGCAGCCCGCATTAGCGGTGACATGTCCGGCCGTCTAGGCACGGTGTAATCTCATCATCACATACATCTCATAAAACATGCATAAGAACTTAAGAAAACTATCACTCCATCGGGGTGACGTAAGGCCGAGAACCCCCGTTCCATTATGGAGTAGTCATAATTATCATACCTCACCTTGAAGGAACTAGCATCGTAAGGTGGGTCTAGCAATAATGAATAACATTAAAGAATCGTATAAGAGTCTTTAGCTTCGTAAGAGTATCGTATCATAATCTTTAGGATCTCTAGGCTTTAAACTCATCATCATCATTATCATATTCATGGAATATTTCTCATCTTTATATCATAAGAACCTCTCTATCAACATTGACTCGTACTTCATGGGACGTAAGAAAGGCATGGAGAATAAGGATAGTCATATCGTAAGAATCATGCCTTAGGACGAAGGGACTAGCCTTACATACCTTGCATCTCTTCAACTCTATCATCTAATTGTGTGCCTCTCTAACTCCGTGATTCTACCTTCAAGGGAATTCATACTAAAATTAGATAATCGATAACATAAATGTGCTTGAACTAAAGCTAATGAAAATTGGCCAGCATCTCCTTAGTTTCTACAACTTTCTCCATATCAAATAACAACTCCCAAACATTTATAAGAACATTCAAAATCTCATAATCCACAATCTTTGTCAACCATATATCATTCAATTCTCCTACTCCCATTTCAAGGGCATCAATAACCATAGTCATAATGCAATATTGCATTCATCCTCCTATTATGTTTCTCCCATATTCTTAATATCATTTATAGTAAGATTCTATTCATAATACATCAGGAGTCATGATTCATTTCAACTACTATTTAAGAAAACCATTATTTTCACACTTAAGCTCTATATTCTATTTTCTTCTATAATCCAAGCCTTTCAACCCCTCAATACCCTCAATGATAGGAAATAAATATAAAACTCACCTTAAGCACTTGGGGAGTCATTTTACTCCATTAGAATGAAATCCTCCACTTGCATGCTAAAGAAATTCTTACTCTCCACAAACCCTAATAGGCTCCCTAGTATATGGATCTCTTAAATCTTGGCTTTTGATCTTGATTTCTTGGTATAGATTGTTGTAGAAATAGAGAGAGGGTTTTAGAGGGTTCTAGAGAGACATAGATTCTGTTCTTGGGGAGAAATAATGAATTTAAACGTGGGAGCTTATATTTATAACCAGGGCTGGAAACTTCCAGAGCTGCGGGTCTACGAGCAAGGTCGACGGATTGTCAACGTATCGACGGTCCGTCGACATGCGCCGTCGATTCTCCGCCCGAGATGTCGATTGTAGAACCTCTCATCGACGTGTAGACTCCGTCCCTTTGCGCTCAACACCGACCGAAGCTTAAGCAATTTTCTGAACTGCTTCGATTTGCTCCGATTCGATTCATTTCACGTCTAATTCCCTCGTAATGTTAAGAATACATACTTATACTCCTGCACACATACAAGGTAAAATATCTCGTGACCAAAGCTCTGGTGCGGACTACCGTACCGAAGGTGTATACTACCAATAAGCCAAAATCTCCTTGCAATAAAATAGGAGGTGTAACACAGAGAAAGAGAGCGAGAGCTCAGGTAGTTGACTTGACTGCCGAGCTAGAGGACCTTGTGAGGCCTGCCGCTTCTGCCATTCCTACTCCATCCGGCACAGCTTCTGGGGTAGCCTTCACTAGCACTGCTGCGGGATCCATAGGCAGTGGCACCCCATCACCTACTATTGTTTCCCCACCACCTCAGGGCACGTGTCCTCCTTCTGTGGCTGATTTCTTGACCATGGCGCGCACGGTGCACGCGTGGACTCCAAGGTTGCAAAGTTCATTTAGATTATTCCGGGAAATGATCCCGTACAGTCGTGGCCGATTCCCTGTATGTACCGGAAGACCGCATTATGGACCTAGAAAAGCGGATAGACAAAGTCGAGACAAGTGATACCGACCTCGTACGCGGGTTTGAGGAGGATCTCGCACAAACCGAGGACGTACGTCTTTACATCCCGTACTCTATTATTTGAGGCCATGGGTGCTGAGGGTGTAATAGGTGATGAGGCAGCTGGGAGAGGCCATACAGAGCCAAAGAACGCAATAAGTTCCTCTGACCACACTTAGACTACAGCTGATCCGCAGGGTGTGGAAGATGTTGAGTATGAGGAGCTGGCCGACTTTCAGGATATTCTTAACCCTTCGGAGGAGATACCTGGTGCCACCCAAGAGTAGCTATGGGCGGGCATGGCCATCCTGTGGCTAGCACTTATGAGGAGCTTCAGCGTGATTTGTAGGTCGCTACGCGCAGCATTCTCTCATGGACCTTCTTACACGTCCGGGAAAGGTTACTGAGGCCCCGATCCCACTAGCGTACGGGAGCGACTTCTTCACAACCTCGGGTCCGTACTCTTCAATGGTTGCCACCACTACTAAGACCGGCACTCCATCCATTGAGCCCGTTTTAGCACCTTCTCTTACGAGGCTCGACCCGACGCTCGATTTATCAGGAGTTCTCACCTTTTTTATTATATCCGATGCATTGGGGACAATGCAATATTTTTAGTTGGGGTGGGTCGCCCTAGTATTCTTGCGGTGGATATTTTTGGATGATGATGTATATATGATACTTTTGTTTCTTTTGTCAACGTATTTTGATGTTTCATTT
>NC_081351.1:9207464-9217793 GCF_029784015.1 Lycium ferocissimum
TTTTAGGCCAAAACTATCATCATCATTATCATATTCATGGAATATTTCTCATCTTTATATCATAAGAACCTCTCTATCAATATTGACTCGTAGTTCATGGGACGTAAGAAAGGTATGGAGACTAAGGATAGTCATATCGTAAGAATCATGCCTTAGGACGAAGGGACTAGCCTTACATACCTTGCATCTCTTCAACTCTATCATCTAATTGTGTGCCTCTCTAACTTGTGATTCTACCTTCAAGGGAATTCATACTAAAATTAGATAATCGATAACATAAATGTGCTTGAACTAAAGCTAATGAAAATTGGCCAGCATCTCCTTAGTTTCTACAACTTTCTCCATATCATATAACAACTCCCAAACATTTATAAGAACATTCAAAATCTCATAATCCACAATCTTCGTCAACCATATATCATTCAATTCTCCTACTCCCATTTCAAGGGCATCCATAACCATAGTCATAATACAATATTGCATTCATCCTCCTATTATATTTCTCCCATATTCTTAATATCATTTATAGCAAGATTCTATTCATAATACATTAGGAGTCATGATTCAGGTTTATTTACTATTTAAGAAAACCATTATTTTCACACTTAAGCTCTATATTCTATTTTCTTCTATAATCCAAGCCTTTCAACCCCTCAATACCCTCAATGATAGGAAATAAACATAAAACTCACAAGCACTTGGGAACAAGCTCTTGAGTCATTTTACTCCATTAGAATGAAATCCTCCACTTGCATGCCAAAGAAATTCTTACTCTCCACAAACCCTAATAGGCTCCTAGTATATGGATCTCTTAAATCTTGGCTTTTGATCTTGATTTCTTGGTATAGATTGTTGTAGAAATAGAGAGAGGGTTTTAGAGGGTTCTAGAGACATAGATTCGTTTCTTGGGAGAAATAATGAATTTAAACGTGGGAGCTTATATTTATAACCAGGGCTAGAAACTTCCAGAGCTACGGGTCTACGAGCAAGGTCGACGGTTTGTCAACGTATGACGGTCCGTCGACATGCGTCGTCGATTCTCCGCCTGAGATGTCAGATTGTAGAACCTCTCATCGACGTGTCGACAGTCCGTCCCTTTGGCAGTCGACACTGACTGGTTTAAGCAATTTTCTGAATTGCTTCGATTTGCTCCGATTCGATTCATTTCACGTCTAATTCCCTCGTAATGTTAAGAATACATACTTATACTCCTGCACACATACAAGGTAAAATATCTCGTGACCAAAGCTGCGGTGCGGACTACCGTACCGAAGGTGTATACTACCAATAAGCCAAAATCTCCGTAACGATAAAATAGGAGGTGTAACACGGAGAAAGAGAGCGAAGAGCTCGGGTAGTTGACTTGACCGCCGAGGCTAGAGGACCTTGTGAGGCTCGTGCGCTTCTGCCATTCCTACTCCATCCGGCTTTGGCTTCGGGGTAGCCTTCGCTGCACCGGCCGGGATCCATGGCGCTGGCACCCCATCACCTACTATTGTTTCCCCACCACCTCAGGGCACGTGTCCTCCTTCTGTGGCTGATTTCTTGACCATGGCGCGCACGGTGCATGCTATGGACTCCAAGGTTGCAAAGTTCATTTAGATTATTCTGGAAATGATCCGGTAGGCTGTGGCTGATTCCCAGAAGCAGCTGGAAGACCGCATTGTGGACCTAGAAAAGTGGATAGACAAAGTCGAGACAAGTGATACTGACCAGATGCGGGGTTTGAGGAGTGATCTCGCACAGCTGAGGACAGACGTCTTTACATCCCGTACTCTATTATTTGAGGCCGTGGATGCTGAGGGTGTAATAGGTGATGAGGCAGCTGGGAGAGGCCATACAGAGCCAAAGAACGCAATGAGTTCTTCTGACCATACTTAGACTATAGCTGATCCGCAGGGTGTGGGAGATGTTGAGTATGAGGAGCTGGCCGACTTTCAGGACATTCCTAATACTTCTGAGGAGATGCTCCAGGCCACCTTAGCAGTAGCTTATGGGCATGGACATCCTGTGGCTCCCACTGATAAGGAGCTTCAGCGTGATTTGCAGGTCGCTACAGAGCATTCTCTCATGGACCTTCTTACACGTCCGGGAAAGGTTACTGAGGCCCCGATCCCACTAGCAGATGGAGCGACTTCTTCACAACCTCTGGGTCCAGACTCTTCAATGGTTGCCACCACTACTAAGACCGGCACTCCATCCATTGAGCCTGTTTTAGCACCTTCTCATGAGGCTCGACCCGACGCTTGATTTATCGCAGGAAGTTCTCACCCCTTTTTTATTATATTTGATGCATTGGGGACAATGCAATATTTTTAGTTGGGGTGGGTCGCCCTAGTATTTTGCGGTGGATATTTTTGGATGATGATGTATATATGATACTTTTGTTTCTTTTGTCAATGTATTTGTGATGTTTCATTTTTTTATATAGTCAAAATATGGTGATTGCCCATGTTTCATGTTTGTTGGTTATTTGGTATTAGCCATATCCTTGGCTTTTCTTAGCCATGTTTCTTTTCCTAAGGATGCTAATGGTCTTTTGAACTCGGTATTTTTAGGTGGTTTTGAGTCGGCTTGTCCAATGATAGATATTTGGGCGCTTTCTTAAGGGAACTAAGCCATGTAGGGTCGGGATGTGACATGACTTTCTTGGTATAAATACAATTAGAGTATTTCATGATATTGCATACCCCCCTCCGAAAATTTAGATCTTTAATGGAAAACGATGAGTGTGACAACATATGCTTCCTCTGGTGACTTTTGATTATTCATTTGGGAAGTGCATGAATTGATCTTGTCTTAAAAGCTATTGATTCATTTTGAACAATGCATGTACCATGAGCGGTGACGTCTTGTATTAAACTTATGTGATTACTTGTGTCAACTAGAACTTGCCCGGTTTGTCCTTCCAAGCTAAACATGAATGATCGGTTGAAGAAAGGATCTTACGCAATCTTTGAACTTCCATGTGAAATGCCTTGTACACATATGTATCACTAGTCACCCCTTTTTGAGCCTATAGCCTTTTTGTTGTTGCCATGTTACAAGCCTTACCACTTCGTGTCCCTCTTTTGAACCCATCCTTTCTTGAACTCTGAAATCTCAACATAGTCTTTTAGCCTAAGTTGGGGGTGAGAGTTCATGTGAATAAGGTTGAAAAAAAAATGGAAAGTGGAATGGCGATTGTTAGAAATGAAGAGATTGCCCTTGCACGAAAGCAAATGAAAGAAAAAGAAAAGAGTTTTGTTGTGTTCGCTATAAAGGGTTCTAATCAGTGCAAAAAGGGGGCTATTAATAAAGAGTGCAATAGAACGAGGTGACTATGGAGAGAAAAGGTGGAAAGAAAATGAAATCGTGGCGAATCAAAGAAAAGGCCTCAACCAAGTCAAATGTAGTGTTCAAGGAAGGGAAAGTCACTTTTGTATTCAAATATGTATCCTACCCAACCCAAAGCTGTCATTACAACCCGGAAAGTCTTTTGTGATCTACAATCGATTGTTTATGAATTAGCATGAAAAGAAATTAAGGGCAAGCATATGGTTTGATACTTGTGACACGTGATATTCTTTTTGAGTGTGAGTGTTCTACTTTTGTCCCTCTATGTTGATTGTTATTTGTGCAAAAGGGACTTTCTTTCTAGTGAGGGCGCATGTGTTGTAATATTAGATGAGCAATGAAA
Organism: Lycium ferocissimum; assembly: GCF_029784015.1. Classification (NCBI taxonomy): domain Eukaryota; kingdom Viridiplantae; phylum Streptophyta; class Magnoliopsida; order Solanales; family Solanaceae; genus Lycium; species Lycium ferocissimum. The sequence goes on from NC_081351.1 coordinate 9,211,144, forward strand.
CCATGCAAGGGAGTTAATGGAATGTGAATGCAAATAGAGTAATCTTTAGACACAATGTGAAGCGTTTGATTGCCACAAGGTCATGGTTAGTGTTTTTGAAATAACAAGAAAGGGTGGATTTAGTAAAATTAGTATGTGTGCTTTCTAATTATTGATACCAACCGATAGTCAGGTGCACCTCATATAGGCCAGTTGGAGAGTCGTGAGTCGTGAGTCTTGAGTTGTTTGCTTGAGGACAAGCAAAGGTTAAGTTAGGGGTGTTGATAAGTCGTGGATTTTGGGCTTTGTACATCCACTACTTATGCCTTTTTGAAAATCCTTACAAGTATTTTTCTATATTTCGACTAGGTTGTTGTGTGTTTTCAGGATTTCTGAGTCCAGGGCACAAAAAGTTCAAAAGGGCATAAAAAGAAGGAAAAGAGCTGAATATACGTTCAGTATGCGGCACCGCAAACTCTGATATGCGGTCGTATACTGAGCTTCAGAAGAACCAGTGAGTGAAGCTAAATGCATAAGGATGCGATGACTATGCGGCACCGCAAACTGTGTTATATGCGGTCGCATACTGAGCCTCAGAAGAACCAGTGAGTGGAGCTAAATGCACAAGGATGCGACGAGTATGCGACTCCGCAAACCTGTTATGCGGTCGCATACCGTCTGTCTAGAAGATCGAAGCTATGGAGATTATGCATAGTATGCGGTCGCATACTCCTGATGCGACCGCATAACTAGTTCGCAAAGCATCATTTAAGCCCATGTTTTCACTTTTTGTCTTCCTTCTATAAATAATAGTCCTTGATTTTTGTGAAACATTATTGAATATTCCTTACACAGCACTTTATTGTGTCTTTTAGCATATAAAAAAGCATTGAATATTGGTTGTTGGTGCCTTTAAGAAGATTCTCTTCCTTTTGTCATCTTCTTCTACTTAATCATTGTAAGCTTTATGGATATTCATTTTTCTTTTGCTTCGCTTTTAGTGGAGATGATTAGCTAAACCATTTAGCTAAGGTTCTCGCACAAAATGTGTTTGGTATGTGAATGGGCTTCATATTCATACATTACTTTATATGATAAAGATGTTTTCTATTAACTCTTCTGGCTTTAATGTCTTTTAATGGTTGCAAACATTATTTGTGCCTAGTCACCCACATTTTGCTTGGAAAAGAAAATGTTGGTTAGGAAAAGAGTTAATAGCAATAATTTGGGGTTTTACACCCATCTAATAGCTAGAGCTAGGAATAGGAAAGCTATTTGAGACTAAATGGGTATTCTCATGTGCAACATTCTAAGGCTTGAAAAAGCTTAGTTATGAAATTTGCTAATTTGGTTGGAAGACTTTTAGCAAGAACGTCGTAACCCTTTGTCTATTACATCTAAGCATATAAAGGAAGTTGAATTGATACCCAACCGCATTACTTTCCATTGGAACCACAACCTTAGTCCCTTATCAATAGTGTATATTTTATAACAACAACTCTCGGTTATTAATGAACAAACTTCAAACCAATTACTATTATACTCCCCTCTCCCTCGAAATATAGACTAATAGTCGAGCATTACACTTAACAAGCATATCTCTTCGTTGTATTCTCTTTGGGATTCGACCCCAGCCTTGTTGGGTTCTATATTTGACAATGACCGCTTACTCCTAATATTAAAGGTGTAATTTGGGTGTATCATATTTTGGCGCCGTTGCGGTGGACTCAAAGGTACACTTAACAAGTATATTTCTTCACTGTATTCTCCGGAGAATGAGGAGAAGATCGGTTCGGACACGGTACAGGATCTGTGAGCTTGGCTGCCTGAGATCATTATGGCTCAGGGTACCACTCCCCTGTAGATACACCTGAGGGTTGGGATTACAAAGGCCATCTTGAGCATTGAGGCAAAAATCTGGTTATCCTTCATCAGCAGCAGATTTCGACCTTCCCAAAATGAGACCTTGGTGGGCATTCAAAAGGCGTTCTTTGATAGCGTGGATCATGACAGGGGTGCACATCAATGTGGGGCGGATCATGTACTATCATATTATGGACAGAGCATGGCAGACTTCGAGGTCCATCCCATTCCCTTACTTGATTACTGCTTTATGCCACTGGTTCAAGGTGCCCGTATTCAAAAGGATTGACAGAGACTGCAAGACTATAGGGGTTGTGGATATTCTGCAACTTGAGGATTAGGAGAACCCGGAGAGACAGAGGAAGAGAGCAAAATCTCATGTAGTTGACTTTACTATCGAGCTAGAGGACCTTGCGAGGCCTGCCGCTTCTGCCATTCCTACTTCATCCGGCACAACTTCCGGGGCAGCCTCCACTAGCACTGTTGTGGGATCCATAGGCAGTGGTACCCCATCACCTACTATTGTTTCCCCACCACCTCAGGGCACGCGTCCTCCTTCTGTGGCTGATTTCTGGACCATGGCGCGCACGGTGCATGCTGTGGACTCCAAGGTTGCAAAGTTCATTTAGACTATTCCGAAAATGATCCGACAGGCTGTGGCTGATTCCCAGAAGCAGCTAGAACATCGCATTGTAGGCCTAGAAAAGCGGATGGACAAAGTCGAGGCAAGTGATACAGACCAGATGCGGGGTTTGAGGAGTGATCTCGCACAGCTGAGGACAGACGTCTTTACATCCCGTACTACATTATTTGAGGCCGTGGGTGTTGAGGATGTAATGGGTGATGAGGCAGCCGGGAGAGGCCATATAGAGCCAGCGAACACTATGAGTTCTTCTGACCACACTAAGACTATGGGCGATTCGCCGGGGTGCAGAGATATTGAGTATGAGGCCGGCCGACTTTCGGGGACATTCCTAATACTTCTGAAGAGATGCTCCAGGCCACCTTAGCAGCAGCTTATGGGCATGTACATCCTGTGGCTCGCACAGATGAGGAGTTTCAGCGTGATTTGTGGTTCTTTATAGAGCATTATCTCATGGACCTTCTTACGCGTCTGGGAAAGTTTACTGAGACCCCGATCCCGCCAGCAGATGGAGTGACTTCTTCACAGCCTTTAGGTCTAGACTCTTCACAGGTTGCAACCACTACTAGGACCGGCACTCCATCCACCGAGCCTGTTCTAGCTCCTTCTCATGAGGCTCGACCCGACGCTTGATTCATCGCAAGGAGTTCTCACCTCTTTTAGATTATATCTGATGCATTGGGGACAATGCAATGTTTTTAGTTGGGGTGGGTCGCCCTAGCCTTTTGTGGGTGGATACTTTTGGATGATGATGTACATATGATACTTTTGTTATTTTTGTCTATGTATTTGTGATGTTTCTTTATATATATATATATATATATATATATATGGTTGCCCATGTTTCGTGTTTGTTGGTTATCTGGTATTAGCTATATGGTTGGCTTTTCTTAGCCATGTTTCTTTTCCTAAGGATGCTAATAGTCTTTTGAACTCGGTATTTTTAGGTAGTTTTGAGTCGGCTTGTCCTAATGATAGATATTTGGGCGCTTTCTTAAGGGAACTAAGCCTTGTAGGGTCGGGATGTGAGCATGACTTGTTTGGTACCAATACAGTTAGAGTTTGACATGATATTGCATACCCCCTCCGAAAATTAAGATCTTTAATGGAAAACGATGATTGTGACAACATATACTTCCTCTTGTGACTTTTGATTATTCATTTGGGAAGGGCATGACTTGAGCTTGTCTTAAAAGCTATTGATTCATTTTGAACAATGCATGTGCAATGAGTGGTGACGCTTGTAATAAACTTGTGTGATTGCTTGTGTCAACTAGAACTTGCCCGGCTTGTCCTTCCAAGGTAAACTTGAATGATCAGTTTGAAGAAAGGATCTTAGGCAATCTTTGAACTTCCATGTGAAATGCCTTGTACTCATATGTATCACTAGTCACCCCTTTTTGAGCATATAGCCTTTTTGTTGTTGCCATATTACAAGCCTTACCACTTCGTGTCTCTCTTTTGAACCCATCCTTCCTTGAACTCTAAAATCTCAACATAGGCTTTTAGCCTAAGTTGGGGGTGAGAGTTCATGTGAATAAGGTTGAAAAAAAAATGGAAAGTGGAATGGCGATTGTTAGAAATGAAGAGATTTCCCTTGCACGAAAGCAAATGAAAGAAAAATAAAAGATTTTTGTTGTGCTCGCTAGAAAGGGTTCTAATCAGTAAAAAAGGGGGCTACTAATAAAGAGTGCAATAGAATGAGGTGACTATGGAGAGAAAAGGTGGAAAGAAAATGAAATCATGGTGAATCAAAGAAAAGGCCTCGACCAAGTCAAATGTAGTGCTCAAGGAAGGGAAAGTCACTTTTGTATTCAAATATGTATCCTACCCAACCCAAAGCTGTCAATACAACCCGAAAAGTCCTTTGTGATCTACAATTGATTGTTTGTGAATTAGCATGGAAAGAAATTAAGGGCAAGAATATGGTTTGATACTTTTGACACGTGAGATTCTTTTTTAGGGTGAGTGTTCTACTTTTGTCCCTCTATGTTGATTGTTATTTGTGCAAAAGGGACTTTCTTTCTAGTGAGGGCGCATGTGTTGTAATATTAGATGACCAATGAAACCATGCAAGCGAGTCAATGGAATGTGAATGCAAATAGAGTAATCTTTAGACACAATGTGAGCCGTTTAATTGCCACAAGGTCATGGTTAGTGTTTTTGAAATAACAAGAACGGGTGGATTTAGTAAAATTAGTGTGTGTGCTTTCTAATTCTTGATTCCAACTGATAGTCATGTGCATCTCATGTAGGCCAGTTGGCGAGTCATGAGTCGTGAGTCGTGAGTCTTGAGTTGTTTGCTTGAGGACAAGCAAAATGTTAAGTTGGGGGTGTTGATAAGTCGTGGATTTTGGGCTTTGTACATCCACTACTTATGCCTTTTTGAAAATCTTTACAAGTATTTTTCTGTATTTCTAGTAGGTTATTGTGTGTTTTCAGGATTTTTGAGTCTAGGGCACAAAAAGTACAAAAGGGTGTAAAAAGAAGGAAAAGAGCTAAATATGCGTTCAGTATGCGGCACCGCAAACTCTGATATGCGGTCGCATACTGAGCTTCAGAAGAACCAGTGAGTGGAGCTAAATACATAAGGATGTGATGACTATGCGGCATCGCAAACTGTGTTATACGGTCAAATATTGAGCCTCAGAAGAACAGTGAGTGGAGCTAAATGCACAAGGATGTGACGAGGATGCGACTCAGCAAACCTGTTATGCGGTCGCATACCGTCTGTCTAAAAAATCGAAGCTGTGGAGATTATGCATAGCATGCGGTCGCATACTCCTGATGCGACCGCGTAACTGGTTCGCAAAGTGTCATTTAAGCCCACGTTTTCACTTTTTGTCTTCCTTCTATAAATACTAGTCCTTGGTTTTTGTGAAACATTATTGAATATTCCTTACACAGCATTTTATTGTGTCTTCTAGCACATAAAAGAGCATTGAATATTGGCTCTTGGTGCCTTTAAGAAGATTCTATTCTTTTTGTCATCTTCTTCTACTTAATCATTGTAATCTTTATGGATATCCATTTTTCTTTTGCTTTGCTTTTAGTGGAGATGAGTAGCTAAACAATTTAGCTAAGGTTGTGGGACCAAATGTGTTTGTTATGTGAATGGGTTTCATATTCATACATTACTTTATATGATAAAGATGTTTTTTATTAACTTTTCTAGCTTTAATGTTTTTTAATGGTTGCAAACATTATTTGTTCCTAGTCACCCACATTTTGCTTGGAAAAGAAAATGTTGGTTAGGAAATGAGTTAATAGCAATAATGTGGGATTTTACACCCATCTAATAGTTGGAGCTAGGAATAGGAAGGCTATTTGAGACTAAATGGGTATTCTCAAATGCAACATTCTAAGGCTTGGAAAAGCTTAGTTATAAAATTTGTTAATTTTGTTGGAAGACTTTTAGCAAGAACGTCGTAACCCTTTGTCTATTATATCTAAGCATATAAAGGAAGTTGAATTGATACCTAACCACATTACTTTCCATTGGAACCACAACGTTAATCCTTTACCAATAGTGTATATTTTATAACAACAACTCTCGGTTATTAATGAACAAACTTCAAACCAATTAATATTATACTCCCCTCTCCCTTGAAATATAGACTAATAGTCGAGCATTACACTTAACAAGTACATTTCTTCATTGTATTCTCTGTGGGATTCGACCCCAACTTTGTTGGGTTCTATATTTGACAATGACCACTTACTCCTAATATTAAAGGTGTAATTTGGGCGTATCACCTTCCACTTTGCATCGGTGTTTGAAATTCAGATAGGGTTGGGAGAAAATTATAGTTTAGGGTAAAATTAGTCGCCCCCTCTATGCTGAGCGCTCGTTACTGGACATTGTAGAAATGGGAGAATTAGATAGAGCTACCTTTCATGCTGTGGAAATCATGCACGCTGTAAAAATAGGTCAAATGGTAGGATCTGATGAAATAAAGATGTCAAGCATGGCAAAGATGGTAGCGACAAGGATGTTGAAGTATGGCTACCAGCCAAAGTCTAGGTTAGGCCCAAAATCTGATAGGATAACTGAACCAATCCAGCTAAAGCTGCAAAAGGGTACTTTTGGGATTGGGTATGAGCCTATGTTTGGAGACACCGGCGGTGTTAAGAGAATCTTTATGCCAGAGCAAGTTTTCCCCTC
>NC_081351.1:9217893-9244120 GCF_029784015.1 Lycium ferocissimum
ACAATACTCAAGTTATTCGAATGATCTATAGCCACAACACATCATCAAAATAACCTTACAATAACATGCCCCAAAAAATCATTTAACACAATACGATCAAAAACCACATTTATCCTTCAATTAAAGCAAGAAACCCCAAATTACAATATAAAAAAGGGAACAACCTCATGAACATCTAATCCATAAGAACATAGCCCCTAATTTCTCCTCATTAATTCCAAAAATTTAAAAATAATTCATTTTCTCAACAATTTCATAAAAAACAACTACCCTTTAAATATCAAGATTCCTTTACTTTTAACACATAATCAATGACAACAATAACTACAACACCAATCAAACCTAATCCACCATTATTAATTTAAAACAATCAATACGGCCAAACAACCTTAACTTTTAGCATATAGGCCCCTTTAATCCGTTTAATACAAGTTAATCCTCTCAACTAAAATTTGTGTTTAATTCCAATTACACCAAAAAGGGAAAGAAATCCTCCCTTTAAAATTTTAAAAAAGGGAATCCTACAATCACTTGCACCAATTGCACCACTTCTTTCTTCCTAAATTTTAAATTCTAACGTGGCTGCTCCTTTAAATGTTTAGAACACCTCTAGGGAATTATAATTTCCTTTTCTTTCCCCCCCTTGGGCCCGGGAGCTTGGGGCCACGTTTTTGTTAAATTTTTTTTCGGTTTTAAGAGAAGTTTGGGGTTAAAGCCCGTTATATCCCGTATTTTGGACTTTGGGATAACCCGGAGTTAGCCCTGAAAGTTAAGGAAAAGGGGTTGTAATTTCTTCCGTTTTTTGTTAAAAGTGCATAAGTTGCATATTCATCTTTTTATTGGAGGAGGTTAAAAGGGGAAAAAAATAAGAAAAATTTGGGGGTTAAAAATGAATTATAGAAAGTTAAGATTTCATGAGAATTTGGGGCTAGAAGTAAATTTTGAAAACTAGTATTTCATGAAAATGGCCATACGTGGCCATGTGTGCGGTGGGTCCTCCCACAAAAATTTGGCCAAATTTGATTAGTTGAATTTATGAGTGGCACATGTGTACACTTTATATTTGTTGTTTTGTATATATATATATATAGAGGATGGATGATTAGCACATATATTAGTCATCTTTTCAATTCAACAAGGTTTGGAGAAGCATGAAGAAAAAGGGCAACATATTCGGCCATAGTGGCTGAATTTATGCCCATGGAAATTGATCTCAAAAAAATTATTTTCTTCTATGTATCTACTCATTGGAAGGTCCTAAACAACATGAAGTGGTTGTTGGAGCAAACAAATCCCTTGTTCATGCAATTCCCAACCCTAGCCAAGTGAAGAACAAAGTGAAAAGGGTGAGTTTTAATCCTTTTTAATATGTTATGAATGGTTTGTGTATGTTGTGGAGTGTGGAAATGAATGAAATTCATGGAAATATGGAAGTTGGTATGTGGCGGTATAGGTATTGTTTGTAGAACATGATGAACAAATTATTTAGTATGTTTTGGTTGTTGTTGTATGGGAGTCTATGGTGAAAATGATGATTTAATGGTCCAAGTCAAGTAGAGAACGTTTATGGGCTGTTTTGAAGATAATTTGAATTTAGTAGTTTTGTATTGTTAAGGTTAATGTTATGAATATGTGGATTATTGGTGTAGTTTATGAATTTGGAAGGAAGAAAATGTATTGTTGTTGTTCTCATGGAAATTTGAGGTTTCGGGTTTCATTATATAGTGGATGGGCTGGATTTTGAATGCCAGAATTGTCCAAGTATTTTGAATTTTGTTAAGTGATCTTGGGTTAGTTTTGAATATGCGAGCAATGATGTCGGCTTGAATGTATGAAGTAAATTGAATGTGGATGGAATGTTATTGAATTGTGTCGAAAAGGTTATTGATGTTAGAATGCGTTTGGGATTGATTATTGATATTGTTATTATGTTTGTTGGTATTGTTGATAATGATTTGGCCGAGTTAAATTCTCGGGGTTGTGGAAATTATAGGGGAAGTGCCGCCCAAATTTCCGTAGGTCAAGTGCTAACTTGGAATTGGATTCCTACGTGCTTATGACTAATGTTTGGTGCCAAATGATGTTATTGTAGATTTTGAGAAGTCGAGACTTGAATTTGGATTAGCTTAGGAAGCGGACGAGGTATGTAAAGCTTACCTTTCCTTCTTTTGGCATGTCTTAGATATGGCTAAGTTATGATATGTTATGAGCTTCGGGGGTAATTCTATTCTAAAGTCCGAGCATGTTTACGATGCTTGTTTGCTTCTTGATGTTGGCATCCTTATATGGTTAAGTTATGGTTTATATGTCTTTGAATGATTGGTTTTCAAGTGTTGTATAAAAGTTTGTTTTCAAAAAGAGTTTTGTAACTACGAACGTCCGTAACTTTCTACGACAGAACCGGATGGCTTTGATATGTTCGCAAAATGATTCTATAGCGTATAATGACTATGAATTTCATAGGCGGGCCCGATTGGGTTGACGCCGTCCGTGGGTCCCGCGACCTTCTTCTCCGTATAGTCTCCGATGGCTTTTTGAAAGAACTTAATACGACTATCTTTCCGACCCCCGAGCATGATTACTTATTTATCCGTTGAGTCCGAAATAAGGATTTTTATGGCCGTGATTTTGGTACGTAACTATAGTTTTTGAAGTTTGGGTTTGATATGTCCCCGAGTGATATTCGAAAACTTGATTTGACTATTATTTTTGTCTTGAACTAATGGGGCCGTTTTTGATTATCCTATTGAGTCTTTTGGAAAATGTTTTAACCGTATTGGTTACTTATGATTCGCTCGTGCAGATTCCGTTGTTACATATTTTTTGCCGAGTCCTGTCAGGACAGGTGGGATATTGGTTACTGATATTTTGGCCGCTGTATGTGTGATATTGTCATTGATATTTTGGCATGTATGTGTGATATTGCCGCTGGATATTTTGGTCATAGTGATAAAGATATCGACGCGTTTTCGAATATTCTAAGAGCCCCGCATGATTTGTGTTTTGATAAGTAGGCATTTTGCATTATGGATTTTGCATTTACTTTTTCTGCAGATTGCTTCATTATAACTGACGATTTGCTTCAGATTCTCTCGCTTTGACATGATGATATGTGATATGATACGTGATTTTGACGGTCCGGATTACGATCGGCTGGTATCGAATCGGCATGGGCAAACCTAGTACAGGGCAATCTTAATCTGTTTAGGCGAATCCCACATCGGTTAATGTCAGTTCATATGATTTGTTTGATTTTCCGTATATATGAGACATAAATGCTTTTCGTCAAAAGAAAGCGAAGCATTTTGGCATTCTGATGGCTATACTTGTCTTCTGTACTCCTTACTTGGGTTATGGCTTCGTTTTCTGTATTTCATGCTTTGCATACTCAGTACATATCTCGTACCGAGACTCTTTCTTCGGGGTTTCCGTGCTCATGCCGCGTTGTGTACTCCACAGCATTTAGTAAGCGATGCTAGCGGAAAGATGTTCCAACCTGGATTGGCGAGCTCCATTTCTCTATGCCGTCGAGTCCGAGTGCTTTTGTATGGTATTTGAGGTGTTGGTAGAGACTTTGCGTATACGTTGTTGTGTGTGTGATATGTCAGCTTTGTACGCGCATGTAAGCCGATATTTCGTTGTGCATTATGTTACGAACTTTCATGTTGGCAAATTTCATGCGGTACTAGTTTTATTTGGTTTGATAAAGATGAAAGGCATGTTGTTTACTGAAAAATTTTCATTATGTACTTATGATATGATTTGAGGGCCCAGCATGTTTATGAGTATTGTGAGAGTCAACGGGTTCGCTCGCCCTAGGCAAGGGTCGGTGCCCATCACGCCCTATGAAAAGTTAGGTGACAAATTAATTGTATCGAGTGCTTTGTCCTGTGTGGGTTGTCCGCAAAGTCGTGTCCAAGAAGTCTTGTTTATGGCGTGTAGCGCGCCACACTTATAAACAGAGGCTACGGGCATCTATAGGGTGGTCACTCTTCTTTCACATCCGAGATCGTGCCATAGAGCCAAGTCATAGGAGATGGGACTCTACTCCCGATTTGTGATTGCAAAAGCAGAAGAATGACATTGACAAGAAAAAGTGGATTGATGCTGTTGGAAGTTACTACACGCAGTGTAAGCAAAGGTATGAAAGATATATGTTGAAAGATATCGAAGTACAATTGAAATGTAAAGTCAAGGACCGAAAGCTAAGTAGACAGGAAAAAAGTGTAACACGCGTGGTCGTGTTAAGCATATAAGGTAAGTCCATTATTTTCGACCATTATGGATATTGGGAGCCCTGCGGTCGGATATGATACGATATGATATGATATGTATATATGTATTTTGGCCCCGTTATAGGCATTGTTGGTATTTCGCATGATTTGAGATAATAAAAATATAGAGGAAACTCGCCGAAATTTTCCTTAAATAAAGAGAGAATGAGATATGGGTCCGTGATATGCTTTGAAAGGTTGTGTCAATAGTAGGGGTAAGATTTGGCCAAGTTGCAAGTACGGCCGATTTTGAAAAATAAGTTAATAGGCCGAATTGATGGTAATGGTAACTGAGGTCGATGTACCGATATGGTAAAAAGAATTTGGAAAGGGTTTGTGATATTAAGATAATTTAGAAAGAGGTTGGCCGGAAAATAAACAAAAAAAGGGGGGGGGGGGTTAAGTTTGGAAAGTGTCAACATAATGATATTTGGGAAAGAAAGAAAGGAGTAAGGAAAGGCAAGAGATCAAAATGTCGAATAAAAAGTGCAGCCTAAGTGAGACTGAAATACGGGAATAGGCAAAATATAATCGGGTGATAGTATAAGTATGCCCCTAAAGGGGGAAGCGAGTGAGAGATGAAGTGTAAGATAAAGAAATGACACGAGATAATGTGCCTAAAATGTTACAAGTCGGAGAAAGGAATTACAAGAAGGAAAGTTTAAACCAAGATATATTGGACCTTATTACATTATTCGTAAGGTAAGAGGAGATGGAAAAGAGATAAGATCGGTAGAAGAGATTGCGTGCTATGGTAATAAAGGAAACCCCGAGATCCTCACAAGCCCCTATTATCGCTAACATTCGAGGACGAATGTTCTAGTGGGGAAGGATGTTATATCCCGTATTTTGGTACATTGGGATAATCCGAGTTAGTCATGTTAAGTTAAGGACAAGGTTGTAATTTCTTCCGATTTTGTTAAAAGCGTATGTTGCATATTCATCTTTTCATTGGCATGGAGTGTTAAGGGTAAAATTGGAATAAAGGAAATTTGAGGTTAAAAGTTAATTATGGAAAGTTAAGCATTTCATGAGAATTTGGGGCTAGAAGTGAAATTTTGGAAACTAGTATTTCATGAAAATGGCCATATGTGGCCATGTGTGTGGTGTGGGTCCCTCCCACAAAAATTTGGCCAAATTTGATTAGTTGAATTTATGAGTGGCACATGTGTACACTTTATATTTGTTGGGGTTTTGTATATATATATATATATAGAGGATGGATGATTAGCACATATTGGGGTTAAAAAGTCCGTGCCTCATATGTCAAAAATAATCTTGTCCTTGAACTTATGTCGATTAGCTTACGAATAATCCAACGTACAAAAATACGGGATATAACATCGCCTATCCTCCTGAGTTTGCAAATCTATATTCAAGATAATTCACACTAAGTTTAAGTTGTTGAAACGCTTATAAGATCAAACTAGACTATTAGGTGAGCTAACAAAATTTGGGCAAAGATCTGCCCTATATCACTTACTTCCGCCAAATTCCCAAACAACTCCCAAACAACATCAACAATACCATAGCCAAGAGATTTATATTCAAAGTTTATATTCAAATTGGACTCAAATCAATCCAAACTTCATTTCATAATCAATCCATAACAACAACTTCAACACAATCCCTTATACACTTGTATACAACACTTCCTCATCATCATTATTATCCCTCATAGCAAGATTATACTTATAACATCATAATAATTATAGCTCATGTTAATTTACAACTCAAAATATCATCAAACTCATATTTGAACTTTTCCGACAATTTCTTCTCCTCAAATCTTAACATAATTACCCAATAAACTCATAAGCATGGAACTAAGATGAAATATTACTTCAAAATTCAAGAACACTTCAATTCCAAGGTTACTCCATCTTAAGAAATACTCACCCAAGCATCTTCAAGAAGAGGAGACAAGTGTAGACCTCACTTGGAAACCCTAACCACTTAAATCTTCACTTTGATCTTTGATTAAGGCTTGGAAGTATGTTGGAATATGCTTGGAGAAGTTTCTAGGGCTTTCTAGGACTTGGGGTTATGTTAAAATGAAATAAAATGAAGAGCGGATCATAATTATAACATTTTGGAAACTCACCACCTCAATCTTTACAGCCACAAATTACTGGCAGTAATTCAAATTATGGTCAAATTACTAGCCGTAATTCAAATCGTAAAATTGTATGCAGACCATAACTTTCACTGTATTTCTGTTACACCTTGGACATTTCGTGTCGCTCGCATTATGAATATATTAATGTAAGACTAAAGTGGACGTGAAGCCCTTATAAGGTCAATAAGGGTATTTGATAATTTTAAGCGAATACTTTAAGGTTCCAGATTCATATGAAGCAATGGAAGTAAGTCCGTCGGAGAAATTGGAGTTTGAGTAATATTTTGGGAAGATCTCGTATCATTGAGTTCTACATTGCTTAGAATCACTCTGAGGTAGAGATATAGGTCCTCTTAGATGGTTAATGAAGCTCTAGACAAGTGCCAATAAGGTTTCGTAAGGATTGGAGGTCGAACAAATCGAAAAGGACGCATTTCCGCGAAATCGGGAAAAATGGGCAGTGTGCTGTCACACACTCAGTGTGCTGAACTTCATACTGGTCGACAACTTGCCAAATTGGCTGGGCTCACTACCCAAAATCATCCCCAAGTGGAGGATGGAGTGTGCAGCCGCACACTCAGTGTGCTAGGCCGCATACTCATCGCAAAAGTGGGTCGGGGGATGATTTTGCCACCTTTTTAAATCCCAAATGACCCCAACTTCATTTCTAACTTTCCATACTTGTTTCGTCACCTATAGAGACTTAATAAGAGTTCTTGAAGGTTTCCAAACACTCCACACCTTTCCATATCATCTAAAGAGAGAATCAACATCAAAATATCAAGGTAAATCCATGGAAGGTGATGATTCTTGCTTCCTTTCAAGGTTGTGGTGAAATAGGTCTTGAAGAAAGAGTTGAGTAAGGCAAAGTTCTTCTATTATAAGGTATGTTATTCACATGATTGAGTTGATATAAAGGTTTAGTAACTCTTAGTGAGGAAGAAATCTAAAGTAGAGAAGCCATAGATGTTGAAGTATAGAAGATAACTATGAGGTGAACTTGAAAAGGGGATTTTGGGTAAATTTGGGATAGAATTGAATATAATTCCTTTATTATGATATTATGGATGTTATTATTGTTGTTTGGGAGCTATTTTATTATGATGATGAAAGTTGATGAAATAGGGGAAGTGCTGCGCAAATTTCGTTAGCCTTTTAGTTGCTTTAGTTTGAACTTAAGCATGTTTTCAAGACTTAACCTTGTTACGAATCCTCTTGAATGTGGATTTTTGCTGGCTTTGGAGGAAAATAATAGTAGTTAAGAAGATGTGAAGGTATGTAAGGCTAACCCTTTCTTTCAAAAGGCATGATTCTTGTGTTATGATCCCATACATTCTACCCATGTTACCCTTACTCCCAAAAAAAAAAATAAAAAAAAATGCTAGAAGTCAATCATTTTCAAGACTCTTATGATGAATCCATGTTTAGTGGTACTAAAGCCTAGAGTTCTAGATGTTCTCATGATATGACTGAGCTTACTATATAATTCTTGACTACAATCATGATAATTGGCCTCATCTTATGTTATTTGTTCCTTCAAAATGAAACAAGATAGTGATGATGATTATGATGATGGTTTCAATTTTAGAAGGGCCAAAGTTGAGGGTTCTTAATGTTTTCGTGATCCTATTGAGCTTGTCACATGATTACCGACCTTACGTCACTCCGATAGAGTAGAAATGTTTAATTGGGCTCCCATGCATGGTATATGTATTTATATATGTATTTTATAAAACCGTGCCTACATGACCGGGCAGTATAACACCGCGCCTACATGACCGGGTAGTATAACATCGCGCCGCCCTATAGGCGGCCGAGCAGACAGATCACTACAGTGGGCAGGTTATAATATCATCTTGGACGCGGGATGCCCGGACGCGGGATCACAACGTACCTGTATGGACAGGCAGCATAACATCGTGCCTATATGGCCGGGCAGCATAACACTGCACCTATATGGGCGGGCAGTTTACTCTCTCTCTCTCTCTCTCTCTCTCTGTATATATATATATATATATATATATATATATATATATATATATATATATTGATGTTGTTCTGAAAATGTAAGTTAAGCATGCATGGTATCTGCTTTAAGAGGCAATCCGACATACAAAGTTATCTCTTTATCTCATTCTTCTTTATATATATATATATATATATATATATATATATATATATATATATATATATATATATATATATGATTATGTTGTTATTCATGCCTTACATAAGCAAGGCATTATTCGTACTGACGTCCTTTCTTGTGGAGGCTGCGTTTTTGCCCACAGGTAGACAGGGAGACAGGTTTGATCCTTAGATGCCTCATCAGTAGAGTTTCAGGAGCGCTCCACTTATTTCGAAGCCACATTCTATTGGTACTTTCCTTTTGTGTATATATTTTGGGCATGGCGTGGTCCCGTCTCGTCCTTATGATTTCCTGTACTCTATATAGAGGCTCATAGACATGTGTGGATAGTTAGAAGTTTCATAACCTCACCGGAGTATATACTGTATATCATTTTTTTAGCCTTATGGTCTTGTGTGTGTATATATATATATATGGGCGGAGTTGATGATTATCATGTAGATGAGTTTTATTTGAGAATTCATGTCCATACAGATTATGATGATTGTGAGTTAGATATGTGGTCCACCGAGATATGGTTGTATGAAACAGATTAAGTGGTGCTCGGTAGGTTAGCTTCGAGTATCCGCTGCGTTCTCCGGTTGGGTCGTGAAAAAGTGGTACGTAGCAGTTTCGTCCTAAAGTGTGTTTACGAGCTATATCCGCAGCCTTGTTTATGGGTGTGAAGTGCGCCACACTTATAAACAGGAGGCTGCGGGGCATTTAGGAATGATTGACCTTTCTTTCTCATCATAGATCATGCGATCGAGCCATGATATAAGAATTTCCTTTTTCCTAACCGTGTGCTACGTTTTCGACAATGCTTGTGGAAAGAAAACCAACAGCAGCCCAGAAGGGAAAAACAGTGGCTCGAGAGAGGACTGAGCGGGAGCCGCCTTCAGATATGGAGGAGGGCGAGTCCCAGAGTGAGGTTCCATTTTGGTCCTCTCACACTCCACCCATTTTAGAGGAGCAGCGAAGGAGACCTCACCGCCTAGCTCTAGCTCCCAAAGACCCAGCTCCTCCACCGATGCCTCTGCTGGGGAGATGAGACAGGCCATCCTTTTGCTGACCCAGTTAGTAGCCGCTCAAGCTCAGCGGCAGGGTGCGGGCTATGGTGATAGGGGTCAGAGGAAGAGAGTCAGGTCTTTAGGGTTTTACCGTGAGTCCAGAGGTGGCCCAAGGTAGCAGTTCTCTATGTACTTAGCTTGTTCAACAGCTAGTGCACCTCCATAATTTCCTGGACCCAGCGCTGACAGAACCGCTCGTTTTGGGCCAGTTCAGAGTCCTAAAGCTTCCAGTTTTCAGATCAGAAGTTGTTTTAGTCAGATGAGACCACCTTCACCACGATGTATTGAGTATGGTAAGATACATTGGGGACCGTGCCAATTAGGTTTAAATATTTGCTATGCCTACAACTTACTAGGCTATTTTATGCATGAGTGTCCATTTCAAGGTGGTAGAGGTAAGGTTCAGCCCATGGGATTAGCAGCTGGCTCTTCATCATCAGTACGCCCTCTGGGGCAAAGCTCACAGATACCAGCAGGCTTGACAGAAGTAGAGGGGGAGCATGCAGTTAGAGTGGTCCTCAGTACCGACTCTATGCACTAACTGGACCACAGGATCTTGAGTCCCCCCCTGATATTGTGACAGGTATATTATCAGCATTCTCTTATGATGTATACGCATTGCTTGATTTGGATTCTATGTGTCATATGTTACTCCTTATGTTGCTGGTCAGTTTGGGATGAATTTTGAGTCAATTAAACCTTTCAAAGTGTCTACACCTGTCGGAGACCCAGTGATAGCTAGACAAGTATATAGAAACTGTGTGGTTGTAGTTTATGACCGTTACACTATGGCTGATCTCATTGAACTGAAGATGGTAGATGTTGATGTCATTATGGGTATGGATTGGCTGGCCTCCTATTATGCCAATGTTGATTGCTGAACAAAAATGGTTTCTTTCCAATTTCCAGGAGAATCAGTTTTAGAATGGAAAGGATTACACCCCGTAGTTTCTGCACGTTGAGATTCGTTAGGTGTCAGCTATTCAGTTGCAGACATCGGAGTTATTATCGAGAAGATGCAAGATCATAGGTGCTCGTTTTATGATTATAAGAGTTCGAGTTCACATAACAGGTTATAGAAGGATTGGAAGACAAGTAAACTAAGGAGATTAAGCTTCCGAGGATTTGAAAGAAAGTTGGGCAAGGTTTGGTGTGGAAATTTTTTTGTCTAACTGGGAGAAAGAATATCTCTGAGTATATTAAGAGTTCCGAAGTGAAACAAAAGCCTAAAGTGAAGTTCGGGAAGTCTAGTTCTAACGCAACAAACCGCTCCTCAATAGGACATTGGGGTAAGGAGATATGGACGTTACAAGTCGGGCTGGCAGGCCAGGAAAATGGTCTGCGCGAACGCGCCTGGGAGTGGCGCGAACGCGCAGGAGGCCAGGGGCCAACTCAGCGTTAACGCCCCACCACGGGGCGCGAACACGCTGAGCAAATTTTAGGCTCGGGTCAGGGATGAAGATTATAAGATTTGAGTATAAGAATATGTATACATATGACATTCAGAGACCATATGGTGTAAATCAGGCAGTACGTTGCTCTATGAAAGCCCTCGTTACTGCAAGCTAAGCGAGGCCACATGCCGAGATTTTATAAAGGACATATGAAGAGATATATGAGTAGTACATGGAAAGTTGAGCAAGTCCGAAGAAGGACTCTTAGGCCAAATATGGGCATAAGCCCTCCAAAAGGACGATTTAAGGAAACATTTTCGGATGATCTGACTTGGAGGGGCCAAAACGCCATCATAAGTTTGGAATTTGGAAAAACTACAAGAATGAAAGTTGTAGATAATTGAAAGAGATTTCCAACCATAGGTCGTGGGCCCTCACACAATATCGGAATCAAGAGTTATGACCTTTTTACTGAACAAAGGCGCAGGCAGAAAAACTAAGGCTTTCGCGGCGAAGGAAAATTAAGTCGGTCCAGGCAGAATCTGGACCGTTCTATAAAAGGGGGAGGCCCGTTATTTTCACACCAAACACACCCAAACCTCCCCAAAACATCCAGAATATTCTCCAACTTTCCAACATCAACTTTTTAGCCCAAACCAGGTAAAAATTCCCAAATTTCGGTCCAGGCGACGTATAGTTACAACTACAAAATTGTATAGTGATGCGTTATGGCTTAAGATCAAGGTGGAGAAGCGAAGATATGGCAATATTATCGAGATAAAGGTATGAATCTCTTCCTATTTATGTTAATCTTGGTTTAGTTATGGAGAAAACGTGGTTAAATAATTGTATAAAATTGATTAGTTATAGAAATTGGAAAACACCACACGGGATGTTTATGGAATACTTTGGAGTTGGAAATGATGTTATTGGTGTTGATATTGTTATTGTTGTTGTTGTTGTTATTTGTTGTTGAATTATGAATTCGGGTTAGGCAAATAAACAGGGGAGATGCTGCTCGAATTTTGGCAGATTTTAAGGAGGTTTAATTTGAAGGTTTAGGACAAGTGTATGATGGTGAGCCTAACAATAGTATGAATGATTTTATATGTAGATTTCAAGACAGGAGGTAGGTTGGAAAGTCGAGAAGCGAGCTTCCAGGTATGTTAAGGTTAAACCTTTCTTTCAAAGGCATGATTCCTATGTTTTGATTCCATACATGACATCCATAATATTTTTACTCCTAGAAATGCCAGAAGTCTATAGTTTCTGAAAAATCTTACGATGACTCCAATCCTAGAGATTTTCAAGCCTAAGGTTCTAGATGATTTCATGACGTGACTGAGCGTGCTATATAATATATGGCCTCAGCTTATGTCTGAGCGTGCTATATAACATATGGCCTCAGCTTATGTCTGAGTGTGCTATATAATATATGGCCTCAGCTTATGTCTGAGTGTGCTATATAATATATGGCCTCAGCTTATGTCTGAGCGTGCTATATAACATATGGCCTCAGCTTATGTCTGAGCGTGCTATATAACATATGGCCTCAGTTTATGTTATGGATCATTCAATGTGAGACATGATAGTGGTGATGATTATGGTAGTGATGAAGATCCTTATTATCTAAACGAACCCAGCAAATAAACGAACTCCAAAGACTCTATTCCTAGACAGTGTAGGAGTATTCGTATCTTTGACCTCTTAAGTCCCGAAGGGGCATCCATAGGTTGTGCAATTTCATAATGTTGTCTAATTCCCGAAGGGGACATTCAAAGGGTTTTCTCTTTCCTATGCATTTTACATTTAAATTTTGGGGTCTCGAAAGAGACAAATGAAAAGGGGAAGAAGTTCCCGTTTTGCATTAAAGTTGCTCCGAAGGGAGTCTTTTGATGGTTTTCAAAGATTTTCATGCATTTGCATATTTACATACATGCACGACATCATTTCATGGGGAAGGGAAAAGGTCTAAGGCGTTATATACGCAAACCACCTGATCGAATCGGTATATGATGATTATGATGCCCGAAGGGGGCCATTATGCTATTATGCCCGAAGGGAAGGCATGCATTATATATATATATATATATATATATATATATATATATACTCATGATGCATCAAAAGTTCATATGCACGTACATGTTTATCAGAGTTGGTTACAGGTATAGATTGAGTCTGTTACTCTTTTATCATCCGAGTCGAGATATATTATTTCAGTTCTGCCTTACATACTCGGTACATTGTTCGTACTGATGTCCCTTTGCTCGGGGGCAGCCGCGTTTCATGCCACGCGGTGTATACGGATGAGTAGAAGACATTGGCTATAGGATGTTCCTGTGCTATCGCCGGATTGGTGAGCTCCATCTCGTTCGGAGTGTTACCGAGTCAAAGTACTTGTATTATGGTATTTTGTATATGTTAGAGACTTTGCAGACAGTGTCCTGTGGGTAGTGCATCGAGCAGTCGATAGTGGTATAAAGCGACCATATAGGTCGATGTGTTTTCAAGCTTATTTTTTTTAAGGATTTTATTGTGACTAAAGGTTTTCTTGAATTAACGATAAGGGAGAAGTCCCTGATTTGACAAAAAAGTTTTATTGAAAAGTTTTTTTACCTGACAGAAGCGTCATTTCGTAGATTAAAGGTTCAACAAAAGTTGTGACTCATAGATGGAATGGTAGTATGGCACTCAGCCGAGTAGGGTCTTGGGTGTCAGTCGCGGCCCTCCGGTTTGGGTCGTGACAGAAGTGGTATCAGAGCAGTTTGTCCTAGGGGTTGTCTACAAAGTCGTGTCCAGTAGAGTCTTGTTTATGGTGTGTTGTGCGCCACATTTATAAACAGGAGGCTACAGCATTTAGGATGGTTACCCTTCTTTCATATCTAAGATCGTGCGATGAGAGCCAAGTCATAGAAAATGAAATTCCTTGCACTAACCCTTGATTTCAGCAGAAGAATGGTACTGGCAAAGGAAGTGAATGGTGATATTGGGATTACAGGGACAATAGAAGTTGAAGAAATCAGCATAGAGGTAAGTATTGGTTAAAAGGATTATAAGTCAGATATGGTAAGAGTGTTGCAAGTATGATTGAAATGTACAGCCAATGAATGGAAGGGGAAGTGGCTGGGGAAGTATAAAAAGCGAGGACGAAAGGATTATTATGGGATGAAATTTCGATCAAGAATGGCAATGAAATACAACACCATAAGGTAAAACCTTTAAGGGGGGAAGCAAGTAAGCTTGAGTACGAGCACAAGGACTGACTAAGGTATTAGAGAAATTATGACACCCGACAATGGGAAAATCGAGAAGTAATAGGGAGTTCCAAAGACTAAAACAACATTTGCATGGTCAGTAACATAAGGAACTTTTCCAATTCGGAGGGAGATGCATGACCGGAATTTTTCTTGGGATCCGTTAGAACTTCAACTTGTTTTAGGTCACGTGATAAAGGCCACGCAGTAGGATGGATGTGATCATACCAGCACTAATGCACCTAATCCCATCAAAACTTCGAGGTTAAGCGTGCTTGGGCCAGAGTAGTACTAGGATGGGTGACCCCCCCGGGAAGTGTGCTAAGAAGTCCTACAGGTTTAGACATAAGAGAAGGATGAGGAACTAGAACAGCTTGAGGGAAATTAGAAGTGTGTGAACCTCACGGTTGGAGATTCTCAACGATTGCGAAAGATGAGGCGGACTGACTGGATAGAGAGAGAGAAGACGTATACAGTTACAGAATTAGGACGAGTTTGAATAGTATTGGGGATACTTGGTAAGTAAGGTGTTAGTAAAGAGATACGATAGCTTATGTGTGGTTATGTTAACCAGTAAAGATAATCAATAAAGTTATATGTTAAAGGTATTGACTGACCACAGTATTAAAGTTCAGGTGGCAAGTGCGATAGAGCAAATTGACACTATTTTCCTCTGAAAGTTAGTGTTGGATAAGCCTGATGCAATAACATCAGAGTATACAGAAAGAATGGAACATGTAGTATAGAACACAAGACGAAGGTAAAGGGTTCGAGATCAGATTCTGATAAATGGAACTGGAGGGCAATAGCAATGAATAAGGAGGTGAATTGGGGGAAAATAAGCAGGTTTGCAAAAGTGCCAAAGGATTTCTGGTTCTTGAGGGGCATTCGAAGGGAAATGTGCAGTCATATTAACACGATTACCTCGAAAACAGAAAATTCTTCTAGAAATAGAATAGATTTGCACTTCTGAGAGAACATTCTACGGACTTCCAGGCTAATACTATAAAGTGGCAAAGTGGAGAAGAGCACTTCAAAAACAAAAAGAGACTCAAGGAAGGTGCCATAGCCAAGTTGTCCACTAGTAGAGGACTGAAGAGCAAGTAAGAAAAGGTGCTTGCGAGTCGGCGAGTAGCCATAACCCTAGCGAACCAAAGCCACCTTGACAGAATAGAATGTTAATTGAATGTTCATTCGGTTATATAACAAAATGCTATATCATTATGAAAAAGTTCAATAAAGAGCTAAGGGAGAACGAGAAGAGGTTGACCAACCTATGTTAAAGATAAGGCGACCGGGGTATAAGAGAAGGGCAGTCACTTCAAGACATCAGTAAAAATGTCGTGGAGTTATAACTACAACATTCGAGGACGAATGTTTTTAAGGGGGGAAGGATGTTACACCCCGTAGTTTCTGCACGTTGAGATTCGTTAGGTGTCAGCTATTCAGTTGCAGACATCGGAGTTATTATCGAGAAGATGCAAGATCATAGGTGCTCGTTTTATGATTATAAGAGTTCGAGTTCACATAACAGGTTATAGAAGGATTGGAAAACAAGTGAACTAAGGAGATTAAGCTTCCGAGGATTTGAAGGAAAGTTGGGCAAGGTTTGGTATGGAAATTTTTTGTCTAACTGGGAGAAAGAATATCTCTGAGTATATTAAGAGTTTCGAAGTGAAACAAAAGCCTAAAGTGAAGTTCGGGAAGTCTAGTTTCTAACGCAACAAACCGCTCCTCAATAGGACATTGGGGTAAGGAGATATGGACGTTACAAGTTGGGATGGCAGGCCAGGAAAATGGTCTGCGCGAACGCGCCTGGGAGTGGCGCGAACGCGCAGAAGGCCAAGGGCCAACACGGCCGCGAACGCGCCACCACGGGGCGCGAACACACCGAGCAAATTTTAGGCTCGGTATATATATATATGAATATATATATATATATATATATATATATATATATATATATATGACATTTGGAGACCATATGGTGTAAATCGTTCATATGTACGCTACTCGATGAAAGCCCTCGTTATTGCAAGCTAAGCGGGGCCCACATGCTGAGGTTTTATAATGGACATATGAAGATATATATGAGTAGTACATGGAAAGTTTAGCAAGTCCTAAGAAGGACCCTTAACCCAAATATGGGCATAAGCCCTCCAAAAGGACGATTTAAGGAAACATTTTCGGATGATTTGACTTGGAGGGGACAAAACGCCATTACACGTTTGGAATTTGGCAAAACACAAAGAATGAAAGTTGTAGATAATTGAAAGAGCTTTCCAACCATAGGTTTTGGGTCCTCACACAATATCAGGATCAAGAGTTATGACCTTTTTATCGAACAAACGCGGGAAGAAAAACTAAGGCTGCGCGAACGCGCGCGCCAAGGAGGCGCGAACGCGCCGAGGACAAAGTCGGTCCGGCAGATTACGGACCGTTCTATAAAAGGGGGAGGCCCGTTATTTTCACACCAAACACACCTAAACCTCCCCAAAACATCCAGAATATTCTCCAACTTTCCAACATCAACTTTTTAGCCCAAAACCAGGTATAATTCCCAAATCCCGGTCCAGACGACGTATAGTTACAACTACAAAATTGTGTATTAACGCGTTGTGGCTTAAGCTCAAGGTAGAGAAGCGAAGATACGACAATATTATCGAGATAAAGGTATGAATCTCTTACTATTAATGTTAATCTTGGTTTATTTACGGAGAAAACGTGGTTAAAAATTGTTATAAAATGATTTTGTGATGGAAATATGGGACAAACACCATATGGGATGTTTATGAAGTATTTTGGAGTTGGAAATATTATGGTTAATATTGGTGTGATATTGTTGTTGTTGTTTGTTGTTGAATTATGAATTCGGGCTAGGCAAATAAACAGGGGAGATGCTGCCCGAATTTTGACAGATTTTAAGGAGGTTTAATTTGAAGGTTTAGGACAAGTGTATGATGGTGAGCCTAACAATAGTATGAATGGTTTTATATGTAGATTTCAAGACAGGAGGTAGGTTGGAAAGTCGAGAAGCGAGCTTCCAGGTATGTTAAGGTTAACCCTTTCTTTCAAAGGCATGATTCCTATGTTTTGATCCCATACATGACATCCATAATATTTTTACTCCTAGAAATCCAAGTCTATAGATGAAAATCTTACTATGACTCCAATCCTAGAGATTTTCAAGCCTAAGATTCTAGATGATTTCATGACATGACCGAGCGTGCTATATAATATATTGTGCGATATAACATATGTTGCCTCTTATGTCCGAGTGTGCTATATAATATATGGCCTCAACTTATGTACGAGTGTGCTATATAATATATGGCTTTCTCGTTATATAACATATGGCCTCGCCTATGTCCGAGCGTGCTATATAACATATAATTATGTTATGGATCATTCAAGTGAGACATGATAGTGGTGATGATTATGGTAGTGATGAAGATCCTTATTATCTAAACGAACCAAAGAATAAACGAACTCCAAAGACTTTATTCCTAGAAAAGGGAGTATTCGTATCTTTGACCTCTTAAGTCCCGAAGTTCCATAGGTTGTGAAATTTCATAATGTTGTCTAATTCCCGAAGGGGGCATTCAAAGGGTTTTCTCATGAATTTTACATTTAAATTTTGGGGTCTCGAAGGAGACAAATGAAAAGGGGAAGAAGTTCCCGTTTTGCGTTAAAGTTGCTCCGAAGGGAGTCTTTTGATGGTTTTCAAAGATTTTCATGCATTTGCATATTTACATACATGCACGACATCATTTCATGGGGAAGGGAAAAGGGCTAAGGCGTTATATACGCAAACCCACCGATTATACAATAATTATGATGCCCGAAGGCGATGCGAGCGCATTATATATATATATATATATATATATATATATATATATATATATATATATATATATATATATATATATATATATATACATACTCATGCTGCATCAAAAGTTCATATGCACGTACATGTTTATCAGAGTTGGTTACAGGTGTGTTGAGTCTCGTTACTTTTATCATCCGAGTCGAGATATATTGTTTCGCTTTGCCTTACATACTCGGTACATTGTTCGTATTGACGTCCCTTTGCACGGGGGTGCTGCGTTTCATACCATATAGGTGTATACGGATGAGTAGAAGACATTGGCTATAGGATGTTCCCGAGTGCTATCACCGGATTGGTGAGCTCCATCTCGGTTCGGAGTGTTGCCGAGTCAAAGTACTTATGTTATGGTATTTTGTATATGTTAGAGACTTTGCGACGTTGTCCCGTGGGTAGTGCGTCGAGCGTCGACGTTGGTATAAAGCGACCATATAGGTCGATATGTTTTCAAGCTTTATTTTTTAAGGATTTTATTGTGACTAAAGGTTTTCTTGAATTAACGATAAGGAGAAGTCCCCGATTTGACAAAAAGTTTTATTGAAAAGTTTTTTTTACCCGACGTAAGTTGTCATTTCGTAGATTAAAGGTTCACAAAAGTTGTGACTCATAGATGGAATGGTAGTATGGCACTCAGCCGAGTAGGGTCTTAGGTGTCAGTCGCGGCCCTCCGGTTTGGGTCGTGACAAATACAGCATCCTGAAAGGTAGGTTTATTTCCTATCTCAAGGAGAGGAAGATGATTGTTAAGGGTTGTATATATCATTTAGTCCGAGTTCAAGATACAGAAGCAAAGCCACCGACTATTCAATATGTCCCAGTAGTGAATGAATTCCCGGATGTATTCCTAAACGAGCTTTGTGCCTCCCACCGAACGAGAGATCGATTTTTCTATTGAGGTGTTACGTGTACCGAGCTAATATTTATTCCTCCTTATAGAATAGCTCATAACGAGAATTGAAAAAGTAGGAGGAATCGAAAGAATCGCTTTGAAAAAGGCTTTATTAGGCCTAGTTCATCGCCATGGGGAGCACCTGTATTGTTCGTAGGAAAGAAAGATGGTTCCTGGTGGATGTGCATTGACTACAGAAAATTGAATAAGGTGACCATAAAGAATAAATATCCACTTCCAAGAATTGATGATTTATTTGATCAATTGCAGGGTGCCAAATGATTCTCAAAGATAGATATGAGATCAGGGTACCACCAAGTGAGAGTCAGGGAACAAGATATTCTGAAGACGGCCTTCATAACTAGATATGGCCATTTCGAGTTCAGGGTAATGTCATTTGGATTGACTAATGTGCCTGCGGTATTTATGAACTTGATGAATAATGTGTTTAGGCCTTTACTAGATCTACTAGTGATTATGTTTGTCAAAGATATCTTGGTGTATTCTCGAACTGAGGCAGAGCATACAGACCATTTGCATACTATCCTTAAAGTTCCTCAGACTCTGGAGCTATATGCTAAGTTTTTAAAATGTGAGTTCTGGTTAACTTTTCTGGAGCATATTATTTCAACCGATGGTATTCGAATGGATACCCGTAAAAATTAAAGCTGTGAAGACCTGGCCAAGGCCTACAACACCTACAGAAGTTCGTAGTTTCTGGGTTTAGCAAGTTATTATAGAAGATTTGTAGAAGGCTTTTCTTCTATTTCTTCACCGTTGACGAAACTGACCCAGAAATCAGCTAAATTTCTATGGACGGATGCTTGTGAGTGTAGTTTCCAGGAACGGAAAGACAGACTGACTTTGGCCCCAGTTCTGACACTTCCAAAAGGATCAGAGGACTATGTTGTTTATTGTGATACTTCAGGCATGGGAATAGGTTAGGTGTTGATGCAGCATGGTAAAGTTGTTGCTTATGCTTCAAGGCAGTTGCGGAGACATAAGGAAAAAAATTATTATCTCACCCATGATCTAGAGTTGGCAGCGTAATTCATGCATTAAAAATGTGGGGACATTATTTGTATGGTGATCATGTCGATATCTATACAGACCACAAGAGCCTCCAGTACATTTTCAAGCAGAAAGAGTTGAATCTACGGCAAAGGCGGTGGTTAGAGCTGTTAAAAGATTATGATGTTAGTATTCGGTATCATCTGAGGAAAGCGATTGTGGTAGCTGGTGCTCTTAGTCGCAAATCCATGGGTAGTTTGTGTGATGTTCAACCGGAGAAGAGGGAGTAGCTCATGAGCTCCAACAGCTAGCCGTCCTAGGAGTTTGCTTGATGGACCTAGGCAACACAGGAGTTACTGACCAGAATTTAGCTATTTCATCTTTAGTGGTAGAGGTGAAGGACTACCAGTATGAAAAACCCCATGTTAGTTATTATCGAGATACATCCCCTTACGTGTTTCCGATGTTGCAGAGCGATGTCATCGAATTTTGGAAGAAGCCCACTGTTCCTATTATTCCATTCATCCGGGAGAAATGAAGATGTACAACCAATTCATTGATGGGATAGAATAAAGAAAGATATAGCCGAGTTCGTAAGCCATTGCCCTAACTATCAGCCAGTAAAGATCGAGCATCATAAGCAACGAAGGATCAGATATGGTGACATTTGAAGTTAATGAACTAAGATGAGAAGTTAAGGAAATAGACACCGTGAGCTAGTTGCGTGGATATGAAGTTCCAACATTGCATACCGGTTAGGAAAGCATGCGAGTACTTAATAGTAGCAGCTTATGATGAGAAAGAACAAACGAGTATGATTGTCTAGAAGAGAAAAGCTTATGGATGGTATGAGAATTTCAGGCATAGAATATTCAACATGTAAATGAATTAAGGTTGCGTTGTAAGTAAATAAAGTAAGAGGGATCTAAATGAGGAACTAAAGGTTAGAGGTGTTGGTGACGAGGATAATGAGGAGTAAATTCGTGTAAGATATTTTCGTGGCATTAATCAAAATAAGCATGGATCTGGAACTGAAATGGATGTTACAATTGTAAGGGATCATATAAGCTATCTACGAAATTGTCCGGTTAAGATACTCAGCTTTCTACTGGCGCCTGGAGATCAGTACATTCAGAGAAACCTGAAGAATACAGGTCATCCCAGTAAAGCCCTCCACTTTGAGATAGATAAGCGGATAGATCTCATTTTCAAACTTCGCAAGATATACTATAAGCATGTATGCTAGATCTTTAAGGAAGTTAGAAAGACATGTAGAGTGGCTTGGAATTTGCATACCCACATTATCGTATGCAACATTGTAAGAATGGGATAATATCAAATTGTTGAACCGTGGAAATTTCATTTTGAAGAAATTTATGAGGATTATTAAGAGACTCTATAAGAATATGCGCAGGATGATCTAGAGAGCTCAATAGATTTATCCTCAGAATTGGAATCTTCATATTCGGACTTTCATACGTTCATGCTCCGCAAGTGTATTGGTAAATTCCCCACAGTTGTACCAAGTGATGAAATTCGAATTACAGAACAGTTATCGTATGAGAAGTTCCTACTGGCCTCCCAAATAGCTTCACGTTTGTGAATTAAGACTAGAAATGTAAGCTTGATGAAGATATTATGAAAGGATGCGAAAGTAAAAGAGATGACTTGGAAAGCAAAGGAACATATGAATTTCAGGTATCCACATTTGTTTCCGCTCCCAAAAAACGATCAGGCAGACACACCATTGTCCTCAGGTGTGTAATGTTTCATTTTGATAATTTCTTGGTCTTGTGTGGCCAATATGGTTATTGTTGCTATAACCCTATAAGGCATTGTATATTTTGGGCTGTTGTGACAGGATGGTAGTGGTACAGTTACAGGGGAAACTCTGGCAAAATATTTGTTAAATCCTTAAGTGTTTAACAGTCGAGGACAAATGTTCTTAAGGGGGGAGGAATGTTACACCTTGGAAATTATGTGTCGCTCCCATTATGAATATATTAATGTAAGCCTAAAGTGGATGTGAAGCCCTTATAAGTTTAAGAAGGGTATTTTATAATTTTAAGCGAATACCTTAAGGTTCCAGAGTCATATGAAGTAATGGAAGTAAGTTCGTCGGAGAAATTGGAGTTTGAGTCATGTTTTGGGAAGATCTCCTATCATTGAGCTATACATTTCTTAGAAGCACTTTGAGTGAGAGATATAGGGTCCCTTAGATGTTTAATGAAGCTCTATACTAGTGCCAAGAAGGTTTTGTAAGGATTGGAGGTCGAACAAATCGAAAAGGACGCATTTCCGCGAAATCGGGAAAAATTGGCAGTGTGCTGTCACACACTCAGTGTGCTGAACTTCATACTGGTCGAAAACTTGCCAAATTGGCTGGGCTCACTACCCAAAATCATCCCCAAGCGGAGGATGGAGTGTGCAGCTGTACACTCAGTGTGCTAGGCCGCATACTCATTGCAAAAGTGGGCTGGGGGGTGATTTTGCCACCTTTTTAAATCCCAAACGGCCCAACTTCATTTCAAACTTTCCACATTTATTTCCTCACCTCTCTAGAGACTTAATAAGAGTTACTGAAGGTTCCAAAACACTCCACACCTTTCCATATCATCTAAAGAGAGAATCAACATCAAAATCTCAAGGTAAATCCATGGAAGGTGATGATTCTTGCTTCCTTTCAAGGTTGTGGTGAAATTGGTCTTGAAGAAAGAGTTGAGTGAGGCGAAGTTATTCTATTATAAGGTATTTTATTCATCCTATTCACATTATTGAGTTGATATAAGGGTTTAGTAACTCATATTGAGGAAGAAATCTAAAGTAGAGAAGCCATATATGTTGAAGTGAAGAAGATGACTATGAGGTGAACTTGAAAAGGGGATTTTGGATAAATTTGGGATTGAATTGAATATAATTCCTTGATTATAATATTATGGATGTTATTATTATTCTTTGGGAGCTGTTTTATTATGATGATGGAAGTTGATGAAATAAGGGAAGTGCTGCCCAAATTTCGTTAGCCTTTTAGTTGCTCTAGTTTGAACTTAAGCATGTTTTCAAGACTTAACCTTCTTACGAATCCTCTTGAATGTAGATTTTTGTGGGCTTTGGAGGAACACGTTAGTAGTTAAGAAGACATGAAGGTTTGTAAGGCTAACCCTTTCTTTCAAAAGGCATGATTCGTATGTTATGATCCCATACGTGCTACCCATGTTACCCTTACTCCCAAAAAAAATAAAAAAATGCTAGAAGTCCATCATTCTCAAGACTCTTATGATGACTCCGTGTTTAGTGGTACCAAAGCCTAGAGTTCTAGATGTTCTCATGATATGATTGAGCTTACTATTTAATTCTTGACTACATTTAGGATAATTGGCCTCATCTTATGTTATTGTCCCTTCAAAATGAGACAAGATAGTGATGATGATTATGATGATGGTTTCAATTTTAGAAGGGCCAAAGTTGAGAGTTCTTAATGTTTTCATGATACTATTGAGCTTGTCACATGATTACCGATTGTGTTCATTATTGTTGATCTCACCTTATGATAGTTGTTCATTCAACGTGAGATCTAGCGATGGTGATAATTCCACAATGACATGTCGCAGACTACCGATCTTACATCACTCTGATAGAGTAGAAATGTTTAATTGGGCTCCCATGCATGCTGTATGTATTTATATATGTATTTTTATAACACCGCGCCTACATGGCCAGGCAGTAGAACACCACGCCTACATGATGTATGATATTACCGCACCCGCCGGGCAAACACGGCATCACTTTGGGGGGCGACTTATAATATCATCTGGACGAGGATGCCGTGCTTACGCGGGATCACACCGTACCTATATGGACGCGCAGCATGACAACGTGCCTATATGGCCGGGTAGCATAACACTGCACCTATATGGGCGGGCAGTTTACTCTCTCTCTCTCTCTCTCTCTCTCTATATATATATATATATATATATATATATATATATATATATATATATATATATGTATATATGTATGTCGATGCCTCTTAAAGGCGAATACCATGCATGCTTAACTTTCATTTTTTTCTAGAACAACATCAATATATATATATATATATATATATATATATATATATATATATATATATATATATATATATATATAGTATATATATATATTGATTATGTTGTTATTCATGCATTACATACTCGGTACATTATTCTTCTTGACATCCTTTCTTGTGATCTTTGCGTTCATGCTCGCGGTGGGCAGACGGGGAACAGTCCGATCCTTAGTTGCCTCATCAGCGGAGTCTCAGGAGTGCTCCGCTTATTTTGGAGCCGCAGTCTATTGGTACTTTCCTTTTCTGTATATATTTTGGGCATGGTGGGGTCCTATCCCGTCCTTAGGATTTCCAGTACTCTATATAGAGGCTCGTAGACATGTGTGGATAGTTAGAAGTTTCATAACCTCACCAGATTGTATATCTTTGTATATCATTTTTGTAGCCTTGTGGGCTTGTATATATATATGGGTGGAGTTGATGATTATCATGTAGATGAGTTGTATTTGAGAAATCATGTCCGTACAGGTTATGATGATTGTGAGTTAGATATGTGGTCCACGGAGATATGGTTGTATGAAGCAGATTAAGTAGTGCTCGGTAGGTTAGCTCCGGGTATCCGTCATGGCCCTCTGGTTGGGTCGTGATAATTTCTCAGATTTGTAATCTATAAATTGCATTAGAAAGATAACTTCCTAAACTTCAATTTTCATAGGTTTTGCGTTCCATAACTCATATTCTAGGAGATATACGTCCCTAAAGTTGGACCAAAAATCCTGTCCAGAATTTTGCCAATTTTTTTCTAAAGTTTCGACAAACTTAATTTCTTCGATTCGCTCGATCTCAGAACCTTTAGATACTTGTTTAACACTTATTAAAAGTCTTCCTTAACCTTCTAGGGGTATCATAGCCTCTCTGGAATCACATTGGTTTGCTTATGATGACGCAGAAATTTACGAGGTGTAACATCCTTCCCCTCTTAGAAACATTCGTCCTCGAATATTAAACTCTTAGGAATTCTATCAAATTTTTGGCAAAGTTTCCCCTGTTACTATAATACTACGAACCTGTCACAACAACCAAAATATACAACACCACATAAGGCTACAACAAGCAATAACAACAATGGCCTCACACGATCAATAATCATAAAAATCGAAACACTACGCATCTAAAAATGATGGTGTATCTGTCTGGACCTTCTCTAGAAGTGGAAATAAGTGCGGATATCTGGACCTCATACCTTATTCAGCTTCCCATGTCATTTCTTCTTTATTCCTATTCCTCCAAAGGACCTTTACTGAAGCTACATCTTTAGTCCTCAATCTCTGAACCTGCCTATCTAGAATACCAATGGGAACCTCTTTGTAAGATAATTACTCAGTAACTTGAACATCCTCTACAGGTACAACTTTGGAAGGATCTCTAATACACTTGCGAAGCATTATTACATGGAAAACCAGATGGACTGACCCTAAACCTGAAGGTAGATATAACTCTTAAGACCATTTTTGTCTACTGCGAATAATCCTTAAGGTACGCAATCACATAGCTCTTCATAGGGTGACACCTTGAAAATACCCCGTCATCGATTTGAAATTCTAAGTCTCGCTAGCGATTGTACGCATAAGACTTTTGATGACTCTGGGCTATCAACAATCGATCCTGAATGAGTTTGACCTTCTCCACTACTTACTGGATCAAATATGGCCGTACTAATTTAGTCTCCCCCACTTTAAACCATCCCCGATAGGTGAAGTCTACCTTGGCCACGTATAAAGCTTCATACGGAGCTATCTGGATACTGGAATGACAACTATTGTTATATGCAAACTCAATGAGCGGCAAATGATCATCCCAACTACCTTCAAAGTCTAACACACATACCCGTAGTATATCCTCGAGAGTCTGAATGGTACACCTTTCAGCTTGACTTGTCCATCGATGCAGGGGTGAAATGTTATGCTAAGATCTTTGAGTCCTCAAGCCTTCTGGAAGGACTACAGAAGTTAGATGGTGCGCGCCTTGGTCGGAGATGGATGCAAATAGCATGGAGTCGTACTATCGCACTTGATATAAAGCAGCATAATCTTCGGCCAGTACGTAATTTTGACAAGTAGAAAATGAGTGATTTTTAAATCTTCCAAAA
>NC_081351.1:9244220-9257483 GCF_029784015.1 Lycium ferocissimum
GGGTGGCCAAAAGATAGTATGACAAAAGGGAGAGTCAAAAGATAAATGCACATCTATATAATCATCATCAACTATGCCCATATGCGCAAGCCCACATGGCTGCCAAAAATGATATACAAAAATATGAACCGATGAGGTTATAGGACATCTAACTATGTACATCTATCTACGAGCCTCTATATGGAGCGCATAATATCATAAAGACGGGACAGGACCCCACCATGCCCATATATACACAAAAGAATAGTACTAGTTGAACTGTAGCTCCAAAACAAATGGAGCACTCCTGTGTAATCGGTGATGAAGCAACCTAAGGGCCCGGTCCATCTCTTTATCTATCTCTGGGCATGAACGCAGCGTCCACAAACAAAGGACATCAGTACGAATAATGTACCGAGTATTAAGGCATGAATGACAACATAAGAAAAATATATGGAAAGTAACATGAGATAAGAGAGATAACCTGTACATCTGAATGCCTCTTAAGGCGGAAGTCATGCATGCTTAACTTAAAAAAAAACATTTTCATACATATATATATATATATAATATAAGTGTTATTTCTACGGAACGTGCATCCCGATCCATATATCGTATCATCCCGCGTCCGGGGCATCCTGAGTATGGGGTAACATCATAACGTACCCACTGCAGTGGTTTGCACATCTACGTGTTGTACCTGACTGACTATAGTGCGGCTCGGTGTGAGAAAATACATACATATATATAAACCAGGCATGAGAGCCCGAATAAAATGTTACCACTCTATCGGAGTGGCATAAGGTCGGTAAACCTCTGATTTCTATTATAGAATCATCATCATCGCTATATCTCACCTTGAAAGAATAACTACCATAAGGTCAGATCAACAATAATGAATAAAATCAATAATCATGGAACAAGCCCAATAATATTATAATGACATAAAAAACTATAAGCTTTGATATCTCTAGAAATGGAATCATCATCATCATGAAGAACATTTAACAATAATATCATAAGAACCTTGAGAATCATGAGTTTCTAGCACTTTTAGGAATAAGGATATTATGGATATCGTGTGTAAGTTCAAAATAAAGGAATCATGCATTAAGGAAGAAAGGGTTAGCCTTATCATAGCTCGTCGTCTCCTTACTACTCCTCGCTCAAGTTAATTACCAAATAAACTCATAAGCATGGAACTAAGTGAAATCTTACCTCAAAATTCAAGAACACTTCAATTCCAAGGTTACTCCACATTATGAAATACTCACCCAAGCATCTTCAAGAAGAGGAGACAAGTGTAGACCTCACTTGAAAATCCTAACCATTTAAATCTTCACTTTGATCTTTGATTAAGGCTTGGAAGTATGTTGGAATATGTTTGGAGAAGTTTCTACGGCTTTCTAGGACTTGGGGTTATGTAAAAATGAAATAAAATGAAGAGGGGATCATAATTTACATTCTGGAAACTCACCGCCTCAATTTTTTTGCGGCCACGTATTACTGGCCGTAATTCAAACTTTTATGACTTGCATCATCTTTTGACATCCTGAAAGTTTATAAGTATTTAGAGACCATCAAGTAAACCGTCATCACTCGACGGTACCATCTTTACACAAAGATGATCCGTTGAGTTGGAAGCCGACCTGGGACAGGAGTAGTTTATTAATTTGGAGTTTTGACTTGTATAAATAGCTGATAGGGTTTTAATTTTCATACATCTTGAGTTTAATACTTGTATTGATCACTTTTGAGTTCTTAGTATTTTTCAAGGGTTTCAAGACTATTCTATTTCGGTTATCTTCAATTCTCTTTGTAAGTTCAAGCAACAATTACAATTACAATGTCTTGTGTTTTTATCAATTCCATGAGTTGCTAAATTCCCAACTAAGGTTGTGGACCCAAGGATGGGTGTTTTGCCCGTGGTTTTCTAGTTGTGATATATGCATAATGGATTGTTTGGGTTTGTTAGTTCTTCAATATTCATTGTTAGTTGATGGTTGCAAACATTATCTTACGCCATAAACCTTGATTTATTTGGGAAAATAATTAGGATTTGGTAAAAAACAATAAGAAGAACTCAGGGCTTTAAACCTTGTTTAATAAATTCACTTAGGAGTAAGAGGAATTTACTTGGCATATTTAATCATTCTTTATATAAACTCTTTTATATTTGGGAAAATCATAAAGAGATATTATTCTTAACTATTGAGAAATATTAGGAACTCCATTCAATATTAAGTGCACTCATACAACGATCCATTAGAAGTATATCATATTAGAACTCTAAGCATTGCATTCATCCGGCGGGGACATAACCTTGGTTTCTTTTACCATACATTACAATTAAAAGAAATTAGTTAGCAATTAATCATAAACAACCAACTTTTTATAAATTCATCAGAGTAAGACATTAGACCTAAATAAAGCAATCTACGAGTTTAGTAACCTTTTCACACCATATTCCCTATAGGATTCGACCCCAACCTTGTTGGGTTACTATATTTGACATCGTCCGCTTTACGCTAATAAAAGGTGTAATTTGAGCATATCAGATACCTTCTTGATACTTATGTAAGCTTTCATTAACCATCTAAGGAGCCCTATAAATCCCTTTTCAAGCTAATTCTAAACAATCTATAGCACAAATGATGCGAACTCTTTCCAAAAACCTAACACAATTTCTAACCTTCAGCATACTTGCTTCCGCCGATTCATTTAACTCCGAAACCTTAAGGTACATACTTAGAATTGTTAGATACCTTCCTTAGCTTTGTAAGGTCTTCATGTCCACTTTGGGCTCATGTTAGTTTACTTCTAATACAAACGATGCAAAATTTTCCAAGCTGTAACTTCCTTCCCCTCTTAGGAACATTCGTCCTCGAATGTTAGAATCTTAGGGGCTTACAAAATTTTTGGCAGAGTTTCCCCCGTAACTATACAACTACCATCCTATCATAACAACCCAAAATATACAACGCCTTACAAGGCCACGACAACCCAAAATATACAATGCCTCACTTGATATATATATATATATATATATATTTATATATATTCCTGGTCCACAACAACAATAACATTAATGGTCCCACACGACCAAGAAATCATAAAAAGAGAATATTACATTCCTGGAAATAATGGTGCCTCTGTCTGAACTTGCTCTGGGAGTGGAAACAAGTATGGATACCTAGATCTCATTTCATCTTTAGCTTCCCAAGTCATAGAACTTTGACCGAAGCTACATCTTTAGTCCTCAATCTCCGAACTTGCCTATCTAGGATAGCAATGGGAACCTCTTCGTACGTCAATTACTCAGTAACCTGAACATCATCTATGGGTACAACTTTGGAGGGATCTCCAATACACTTGTGAAGCCTTGACACATGGAAAACCAGATGGACTGACTCCAAGTCTGAAAGTATATCCAACTCATAGGCCACTTGGACCATTCTGCGTACAACTCTGTAAGGTCTAATGTATCAAGGACTAAGTTTACCCTTATTACCAAATCTCATAACTCTTTTCATAGGCGACACCTTGAAGAATACCCAGTCATCAACTTGAAATTGTAAGTCTCATCAGTGATTATCTGCATAAGATTTCTGACGACTTTGGGCTGTCAATAATCTGTCCTGAATAAGCTTGACCTTCTCCACTGCTTACTGGATCAAATCTGGCCTTACTATCTTAGTCTCCCCCACTTCGAACAATCCAATTGGTGATCTAAACTTCCGCTCATATAAAGCCTCATATGGGGCCATCTAAATACTGGAATGATGACTATTGTTATACGTGAACTCAATGAGCGGAAAATAATCATCCTAACTACCTCTGAAGTCTAGTACACATGCCCGTAACATATCTTCGAGAATCTGAATAGTGCTCTCAGCCTGTCCATCAGTCTTGGGGTGAAATGCTGTGCTAAGACTCACCTGAGTCCCCAAACCCTTTTGGAAGGACTTCCAGAAGTTAGCTGTAAACTGCACACCCTTGTTGGAGATAATGGATACCGGTACACCATGGAGTCGTACTATCTCCTTGATATAAAGCTTTGCATAATCTTCAGCTGAGTACGTAGTCCTGACAGGCAGAAAATGAGCTGATTTTGTAAGTCTATCCACAATTACCCATATGGAATCAAACTTACGCTGAGAACGAGGAAATATTGTAATGAAATCCATATTAATTACTTCTCATTTCCAAGTAGGAATTTCAATAGCTTGCAACAATCTACCGGGCTTCTGATGTTCAATTTTTACTTGTTGACAGTTAGGACATTGGACTACAAACTCTGCTATGTCTTTCTTCATTTCGGCCGACCAATAAACTTCCTTAATATCATGGTACATCTTTGTTATTCTCGGATGAATAGAATAATGGGAACAATGAGCCTCCCCCAAGATCTGGCGACGTAATCCTGCAACATCAGGACCACATAGTCTACCTTGGTATTTGAGAACTCCATCTGCAGAAATTTCGAATGGTGAATTTTTCTTCTGAGGGGATATATCTCTATAATGAACTAACATGGGATCCTCATACTCGTGCTCTTTCACGTCAACTACTAAAAACGAGACAACTGAATCCCGAATAGTAACTCTCGTATCGCCCGAGTCTAATAATCAAACTCCTAGGCTAGCTAATTGCTGAAGCTCACGAGTTAACTCCCTTTTCACTAGCTAGACATCACATAAGCTACCCATGGATCTATGACTAAGGGCATCGGCTATTACGTTCGCCTTTCCCGGATGATACAAAATGCTAACATCATAATCTTTCAATAGCTCCAACTATCGCCTTTGACGCAAATTTAACCCATTCTGCTTGAAAATATACTGGAGACTCTTATGGTCTGTATAGATATCAACATGAATGCCATACAAATAGTTCCTCCACATATTAAATGCATGAATCACCGCAGCCAACTCTAGATCATGGGTTGGGTTGTTCTGCTCGTGTTTCCGCAACTGTCTTGAAGCATAAGCTATAACCTTGCCATGATACATCAACACACAACCTAGTCCAAAACCTGAAGCATCATAATAAATGACTTAGCCCTCCGATCCTTCCGTAAGTGTCAGAACCTGAGCTGAAGTCAGTCTATTCTTCAACTCCTAAAAACTGTGCTCACAAGCATCCGTCCATTGAAACTTAGCTAATTTCTGAGTCAGTGGTGTAGAGATAGAAGAAAAACCTTCTACAGATCTTCTGTAATAACTTGCCAAGCTCAGAAAACTACTAACTTCTGTAGGTGTTGTAGGTCTTGACCAAGTCTTTATAGCTTTAATTTTCTGGGTATCCACTCGAATACCATCAGCTAAAATAATGTGCCCCAGAAAAGTCACAGAATTCAACCAGAACTCACATTTAGATAATTCGCATATAACTCCCAGAAAAGTCACAGAATTCGTAAATGATCTGCATGCTCTGTGTCGGATCGAGAATATACTAGGATATCATTGATAAACGCGATCACAAAAAAATCTAGAAAAGGCCTAAATACACTGTTCATTAAATCCATAAATATCGCCAATGTATTAGTCAACCCGAACGACATTACCCGAAACTCGAAATGACCATATCTAGTTCTGAAGGCCGTATTCGAAATGTCTTTCTCTCTAACTCTCACCTGGTGATACCCGAATCTTAAGTCTACCTTTGAGAACTATTTGGCACCCTGCAACTGATCAAGCAAATCATTAATTCTTGAAAGTGGACACTTATTCTTTATTATAACCTTATTCAGCTGCCTGTAATCGATACACTTCCGTAACGAGCCATCTTTCTTTCTTACAAACAACGCAGGTGCTCCCTATGGTGACGAACTAGGCCTGATAAAGCCTTTCTCAAGAAAATACTTGAGTTGCTCGTTCAACTCTCTCAATTCAGCAGGTGCTATATATAAGGAGGAATGGATATTGGCTTAGTATCCGGTAACACATCAATGGCAAAATCAATCTCCCGTTCTGGTGGAAGGCCTGGAAGCTCGTCCGAAAATATGTTCGGAAACTCATTAACTACTGGAACGGACTGAAGAGTCGGCGGCATTGCTTCTGTATCCTAAACCCGGACTAAATGATGAATACATCCTTTGGCAATTATCTTTCTTGCTTTGAGATAGGAACTAAACCTACCTCTCGGAGATTCTATATTACCTTTCCACTTTAGAACTGGTTCTCCTAGAAACTGAAAAATAAATCATTTTCGTTCTACAATCAACATTAGCATAACAAGAAGCCAACCAATCCATACCCATAATAACATCAAAATCTACCATACTTAGCTCAATCAAATTTGCCATGGTGTGACGGTCACACACTATAACCTCACAATTTCTATATGCCCATCTAGCTATCACTGGGTCACCAACGGGTGTAGACACTTTGAAAGGTTTAATCGACTCAGGTTTCACCCCAAACTGACTAGCGATAAGAGGGGTAACATATGACAATGTAGAACCTGGATCAATCAATACATATACATCGTGAGAAGACACTGATAATATATCTGTAACCACATCAGGTGAAGAATCAAGATCCTGCCGACCAGCCAATGTATAAATGCAGTTCTGAGGACCGCTTGAACTGGACCCTCCTCTTCTACCTCTACCACCACCTGCTGATGTTTGCGAACTTTGTCCCAGGGGGCGTATAGATGATTAAGAACCTGCTGCTGATCCTGTAGCTGAACTATATCTCTACCACCTCTCGATGGGTAGTCACGCATCATATGGCCTACCTGACTGCAAGCATAACAAGCATCTGAAACTAAGCGGCACTGTCCCGAATGTAGCTTACCGCACTAAGTACATCGTGGTAAAGGTGGCTTCATCTAGCCTGAATCACCCCTATATTGGGAACCCAAGGCTTTGGCACTCTGACCTAGTCTTGAATAACTAGGCCAATCCAATATTTTGCCTGCAAATCGCGGAGGTAAACTAGCCGCTGAATGGCTGGATCGCCTAGAATACTGCTGCTTCTAACCCCATCTGAACTCACCAACAACACCCGAGGATCTGGCTCCCTAACTATAACCCCTATCATGCTGACACTCAACCCTCCGTTGCTGTTGATGCTCCTCAAGATTTGCGGGGCCTGAATACGAGAAATATCCATACCTATCTGAAGTGATGCCGTCAAACTATCATCAATCAAATGGGGACCCAATCCACTCACAAACTGATGAACACGATCTCTCATATCAGCTACCATAGCTGGAGCATACCTTGCCAGTGAATTAAAACAAAGACTATACTGCTGAGCACTCATGTTCCCCTGTTTAAGGTTCAAGAACCTATCAGCTCTGGCCCGTCGAATCTCTAGCGGCAAATAATGTCGAAGGAAAGCATCTATAAACTCTTGCTACATAGGTGGAGGTGCGTTAACCCCTCTAGAAAACACCCAACTATTATACCAATGAACAATCACATCTCGTAATCTATAAGAGGCCAACTCTACCGACTCAATATCTTAAGCATGCATCACCCGTAATGTCCTTAACATCCCATCTATAAAGTTCTGCTGGCCCTCATCTGGATTTGACCCAAAGAATTTTGGAGGGTCTAAGTTAATAAAATCACGAACTCTGGCACTAACAATCCTATCACTATGACTTGCACCCTGTCGCTGAGCCTGAGCGACTACTAACTGGGTCAACAACTGGATAGCCTCTCTCATCTCTTGGCTTGAGGCAATCCGGTGGAGGAACTAGAGGTGCTGGAGCTGGAGCTGGGGCTCCTCTATGCTCTCCCGAAGAGGGCAGAGTATGGGAGGACCGACATGAAACCTCATTCTAGGACTCGCCCTCCTCTATATCTGTAAGCGGTACCCATCCAGTTCTCTTACCAGTCCCTGACTTGCCCTTCTGGGCTGCTGTAGCTTTTGTCTTCACAGGTATTTTTGAAATCATAACACACGGTCAGGAAAAATAGAATTCTCATAACATGGCTCTATCGCACGATCTAAGATGAGAAAGAAAAGTCAATCATTCCTAAATGCCCCGCAGCCTCCTGTTTATAAGTGTAGCGTGCGTTACACCCATAAACAAGATTCTACTGGACACAGCTCGTAGATAAACCCTAGGACGAACTGCTCTGATATCACTTTTTTCATGACCCAACCAGAGGGCCATGACGGGCACGCGGAGCTAAATTACCGAGCACCTCTTGACATATATCTCATAATCATATCTAGGTGGACCATAAAGATAACTCATAAATATCATAATCTGTAAGGGCATGAGTCCAAGAGATAAATGCACATCTATTTATTCTCCATCAAAGTATGCCTATATATACATACTCAAGCGGATGAGGCTGCCAAAATGATATGACAAAATGTGGACCGAAAAGGTCACAGAACATCTAACTATACCCATCTATCTACGAGCCTCTACATAGAGTGCATAACATCATGAAGATGGGACAGGACCCCGCCATGCCCATATATGTACAAAAAAGAATAATACCAGCTGAATCGTAGCTCTGGAACAAATGGAGCACTCTTGTACAATCTCTAATGAAGCAGCCTAAGGGTCTGGTCCGTCTCCCTGTCTACCTGCGAGCATGAACGCAACATCCACAAACAAAAGGACGTCAGTACGAATAATGTACCGAGTATGTAAGGCATGAATAACAACATAATAAAGATATGAAAGAAACATGAGATAAGAGAATTAACTTGTACATCTGAATGCCTCTTAAGGCAGATGTCATACATGCTTGGCTTTTAAAAAAAATATTATCATACATATATATATAATACCGTACCCGGCCATATAGGCTTGGTGTTATCATCACATCATCATCATTTCGTGTTTGGTGTAACATCATAACCTGCCTACTGCAGTGGTGTGCATATCTACGTGCCTGCCCGACCGACTATAGCGCGGTCGGTATGAAAAAATACATAAATATATATAAAGCATGCATGAGAGCCCAAATGAAATCTATAACTCTATCGGAGTGACGTAAGGTTGGTAAACCTCCGATTGCCATTATGGAATCATCATCATCGCTATATCTCACCTTGAAGGAACAATTACCATAAGATAAGATCAACAACAATGAACAAGATCAATAATCATGAAACAAAGTTCAATAATATCATAAGAATATCAAAAACTATAAGCTTTAGTATTTCTAGAAATGGAGTCATCATGGAGGACATTTGTTTATATGTTCGTATCGAAGTGATCATGCCATAAGAAGGAAAGGGTTAGCCTTAACATACCTTTTGGTCTGCTTAACTACTCAACATTTTTCCTCCCAAGCTGAAAAATCTACATTTAAGAGGATTCATACTAGAGTTAAGTCATGAAAACACTCATAGGTTCAAACTAGAGTAATTACTGAGCTAGCAGAATTTGGGCGGCACTTCCCCTATATTATCTACTTCCACCAAATTCCAAAACAACTCCCAAAAAAATAATGACATCAACAATACCATAATCAAAAGATTTCATTCAAACTAAACTTAGACTAATCCAAAATTCCCTTTCAAATTCAACTCATAGCCATCAACTTCAATTTAATACCTTGTGACTTCTACACTATGATTCTTTTCTTTTCCAAGAATTGTTAAATCTTTAAGTAAACACAATCATAAGAAATAATATGAATAACATACATTTTAATAGAAGAACTTCACCTCCTCCTTCTTCCAAGACCAAATTCACCACAATCTCAAATAGAATAAAGAACAATCATCTTCCATGAGTTAGCTTGGGGTTTTGGAGTTTGATCTTCTCTTTTGATGGTGTGGAAGGTTTTGGAATATTAGAGAAAATCAAGAACACTCTAATAATATGGGGAGAGAATTGTGGAAAGTCAATATGAAAAATGAGATCTTTTGGAGTTTAAAAAGGGCTTAAAACCGCCCCACCGCTCTGTGTTGCGGGGGAGGTGCAGGCTATCAAGTTGGACTTGCGGCTGCATTGTTAGAACCCGTATTTGGTGCATTGGGACAATCCGAATTAATTATGATAAGTTAGGGTCCAAACCATTCCGGGATGCAAAGTCGAGACTTTGGACCTTCGATTTTATTTTGAGACATAACTCGTGCATGAATTTGTTGGTATGGAACAATTAGGAAAATTTGGGACCAAAAATGGAATTTGTGAAACTTGAAAATCATGCATTTTTCTTGCACTTGGCCGTGTGGCTTGGAGGAATGGCCCACACAAATTGTGTTCAATTTTTATTGCTCCAACACATGGTGTGGGCCAAGGACAATTGTGCACTTCATATAATAGCAAAAGATGATCAACTAGTCATCCTTATTCATTCCCACACTTAGAAAAAAAATCAAGAAAGTTGAAGAACAACAAGCTTGCTCTCGGCCAAAGAGGAGAAAAACCAAGATCAATTCTAGCCATCCCAAAATTATTTCTTTGGTGCTAATCCACTAATTGGAGGTCCCTAAGTAGCGTGGAAGTGTTGTTGGAGCGATCAACCCGCTAGTTGTCATTATTGCAAACCCTAGCCTATTGTGAAGTTGAAGGAAGAAAGGTAAGATTTGATCATGTTTTATATGTTATAAAGGTTTTATGCATGTGGTAGTATGTTAAAATGGATGAATATCATGAAAAATAGTATGTTGGAAGTGAGTTGTGTGCATGGTGTGTTAGCCGTGTGAGGTGTGTGTATGTTGTGTTGTGTTGAGGTGATGAATTGATCTTATGTAGCATGTTGTGATTGTTGTAGAGTGGAGAAATGAATGAGAATCATCTATATATGTTGGTGGGAGGTGTTGGCCGAATGTAGGCCATTTGTGTGACAAATAATGAATTAATATCGCTTAATGTTTTAGTAAATCGTTATGAATTCTATGTTGGAAATGAATGTTTAATGACTCAAATTGATGTTGTAATTGTTGTGGACTGATTTGGAGGTTATTGTACATTTAATGTAACTTGTATAATTATGAGTATGACATTGTTAGAATGTGAATTGTTGGTGCAAATCATGATTTGGAAGTGAGGGATGTGTTATAGTTGTGTTCTCGGGTTTGGGGACTGATTTCGGGTAGATTGGAACAATTGTTGGATTGTTGGAAATGTTGTATGAATTGCTTAGAATGTCTTTAAATATTGTTGGTATGGGTTCGGGTTAGTATTTGAATGTATAAGCGTCGATGTTGGCTTGAAAGGTAAAAAGCCGTTGA
Source organism: Lycium ferocissimum (assembly GCF_029784015.1). Classification (NCBI taxonomy): domain Eukaryota; kingdom Viridiplantae; phylum Streptophyta; class Magnoliopsida; order Solanales; family Solanaceae; genus Lycium; species Lycium ferocissimum. The sequence continues at coordinate 9,255,368 of NC_081351.1, forward strand.
ATTGAATATATTGAAAGTTGTTGAATGATGGAAAAGGGAGCTATTAATGTTGTATTGACTTTCGGATTGATTATTAATGTTGCTAGGTTGGTTGTTGTTGTTGTTGATTTGGCGAGTTAAATTCTCGGGGGTTGGCCTATTTACGAGGGAAATCTTACAATTTACGAATTAAAGGGCTAAATTTGGAATTAAATGCCTATGGCTAATGTTTGGCATATTATGACTTATTTGTAGACCTTGGGCAGCACAGACGTAGGTTGGATTTTATCTTGAGTTGAGCTAGCGTTGAGTGCGTACGAGGTATGTAAGCCAATCTCTTTCTTCTTTTGGCATGCCTTAGTTTCAAATAGGCTATGACACGAGCCTCGAGGAAATTTGATTCTGCGCAATCCGAGCATGTTTATGACTCTTATTCGTTCCTTGGAATTCATATGTTGATATGATGAAATATTGGCTTTTATGTCTTTGAAATATTTGATTTTCAACTTTGCATAAAAGTTTGACCTTTAAAAAGTTCAGTAACTACGAACGCTCGTATCTTTCACAGAAAGGCTCGGATTGCCTCGATATGCTCGTAGGAGATTGTATGATGTATGATAAGTATGTTTTTTATAGGCGGGCCCGACTCGGGTCAACACCCGTCCGTGGGCCCCGCGACTCTTCTTTTTGTAATTCTGAAGACTTTTGACAAAATATGATATGACTAATATCCCAATTTTAAGTATGGTCATTTTTACTTATCATTTGAGTCTATGATAATGATTTTATGCATATGGTTACTCGCGACTCCGTTCGTGCATTCAATACATCTTTCGTAAGAGTCCGGGCCGGTTACGGTTGTCGTGCGTGCTTTGTTATACTCTGGTGTTATCTTGTGATTATGGTTCGCGAGCCCCTCGCTCGAGCGTAGGGTTCCGCTTATATTTGGTGTTATCTTGTGTATGGCGTTATCTTTGTGTTTGATATGTGACGGGGATACAGAGATTTGAAACTTTCTGGTGTTATGCTGTGTTATGGCGCCATCGACAGGCGGGCGACCATATTTTCTGTGCCCTATGCATGATTCGTATTTTTAAAGTAAACATTTTGATATTTTGGAAATGCATTTATTTTCTGTACCTCCTTTTTAAAATTACGACTCGGTTGTATACTCATTTTTCTGCTTTGCATACTCGGTACATATTTAAATGCGACCCCCCTCTTCGGAAATTTCGTTTCATGCCAGCAGTACGGACGCACGATTTGGTGATCCACATTTTAGGACACCTCTTCTGCACATTTTGAGTGCTCAACGTAGAAGCCACATTTTGGTATATATTCGTTCGTTTGCATTTGTATATATTTGTTCGAAGGTACGGCGGGGCCTGTCCGTCTTATGATTGGTTTGTACGGTGAAGGTCTGTGGACATGTATGTGGGTTATGCCCATTACGTACGATTGTGTTTGTATATTATTTGTTACGGCGATCCCATTCGCCGTGGCCGGCCTCGTCGGCTTGCATTTGTATATGTTTTAGGTATTTGCGCCATTTGATAGCCTTGTCGGCTTTTGTTGATATATATGCGGTTGTGTTTAGAGATTTGTTTGAGACGGTATGATATAATGCGAGACAGCGTTTGATATTTGTGTACGTATAAGCCATACATTTTTAACGACTCGAATTTAAGAATGTGTTTGGGTGCCCAATTCGGGCACTAGTCACGGCCTACGGGGTTGGGTCGTGACATGCATACTCCCTTCAAAACATGGGGGTGGTCTTTGGGCGATAATATCGGCCTAAAATGGCAAGTTTTTGCCGATTATGTTACGCAATAAACTCGGTATGCGGCCAAGCCCGTAAACTCCAATTTTCGCGAAAAATGCGTTCTTCTCGATTCGTTTGACCTCGATCCTTATGATACCTTCTTGAAACTTATATGTAAACCTTCATTAACCATATAATAGAGCCATACAAATCCATATCAGCTAATTAAACAATGTATACCACACATGATGAAATCTTGCCAAAAACATGACACGATTCTAACCTTCGGCGAACTTACACCGATTCATTTAACTACGAAACCTTAAGGTACATACTTAAAATTGTTGGATACCTTCCAACTTTATAAGGGGT
>NC_081351.1:9257583-9268041 GCF_029784015.1 Lycium ferocissimum
CAATATCCTATACCTCATTTACAAATTCAACTTATTACCCAATTTCGGAGTAAACATATATATATATATATATATATATAGCACCAAGCCCAGCGTTTTAAATAAATGGACCAGGCCCAATCCGAATATGGACCAGGACCCGGTCTACTAAGGAATTAAAAGGGAGGGAGTATATACTACTCCCACTTCGCTCATTTTAGAGACCCTAAGGGTCTGTTGAAAAAAAGAAGAAAGTGTAGGGGTAAAACCCTAGCGCCTCCCCCCCCCCCCTCCCCCCTTCCTGTTCCACCACCTACCCCGCCCCTTTTTCAGTCCCATCCCATCGTAGTTGGCATGTAGCGTGAAGAGAGAAGGAGAAGCCATTAATGCTTCATCCTTCTCTCCACAAAATCAGGCCAAACAGGCCCTTAAAGGTACAATCCTAACTTTTATATATTGTTTCCATCATTATTGCTCGTCTTGAAGTGTTTGAATTGTTGATTTCATTTTTCTACCTTAGATTTGGATCGTATGTTAGTTTTGTGAGTGAGACTTGTGTAAATCCACAAGTCCCACATCGGTAATGTGTGATTTGAGAAGCATTTTGGGGTTTCTATAAATAGAAACCCCCATTTGTTAGAAAGAAAGAGGTTGGAAACCACAAAGAGTCTGAAAATTGCTATTTTTAAGTCTTAAGAGTTCCATAAGTCAAAATTTTAGTTTTAAACCTAAAGGTTTCAGTTTTCTAGTTCTAAAATTTGTCTTTTATTTGTTTGTGTGGTATTTTGGTGGCTTGAGTTTGGCATTGAAGCACAAAAGCCTCCAAATCCATCACTTGACCCCGGTTGCACTCACAAAAGGTAAATGCCTTTTACTTTATTGCTCTTTATTTTGATTTATGTTATGCTATGTTTAGTTAGTAAGATTATGTTGGTTTTATGATGAAGTTTAAGTTAGTATTTTAATTTTATTGCTTTTATAGTTAGACCCTACTTATGTTCAGTTAGTAAGATTATGTGTGGTTTTATAATAAAGTAAGTTAGTTTATGGCTTTTTATACTTAGATTATATGTGTGTTATGCTTAGGTAGTATGATTATGTGGTTTATGCTAGGATTTAAGTTAGTGTTTTAACTTATTACCTTTATACCTCGATTTTGTCTACATTATACTCAGTGAAGGTGATTATATGTGGTGGATAGAGGTTTGATTGAATGTGATGGGTTATTATCTTTCCTTTTAGTTGCTGTCTATACTATGTTTGGTTAATATGGTTGTTTGTGGACAAAAGTTCAAACCTGATGTGTTTGTCTGATTCTTTTGTTGCAGTCCGTCCGCATTATGCTTATTTAAGGTGCTCCATGTGTGGTTGGAGTGTAGTTTCAAGCTGGTAGGTTGGCTTGACTCAATCTTTTATTCAGGATTTCTGTTCATATCTTGTGACTAGTTGTTTTTTTTTTTTTTTACATTTAATCTAGATTATAGCATTAAGCTGATGAACTTGCTTGACTTAGACTTCCATTTCGCTTTCCTATTTGTACCATTGTTTGTTTAGTTGTGACTAAGGGTATTTAAGTGTGGTTTGGACTATGGTTTTGAGTTGAGAAGTTTTATTTGATTTGGATTTCCCTGTTGTATTTTCTATTCTATCATGTTTGTCCAAACATTAGTAAATGCCCTATGTGAAGGTCTGGGATGTAGTTTAAACTAATGTGTTGCTTGATGTAAGTTTTGTGTTTTTTAATGAGGTCCAAGACGGTCTATTAACATGAGTGGTCTAGTCCCATGTGACAAGCTTGGTTCAGGGGGTTTAGTTTGAAGTCACAGGCTCCTTGAGTAACTGATTTGCCTTTTGTTCTTATTGTTGTTCATTTGGAGGTGTATCTTGGTCTGGAGGTCTAAGTTAAGAGGGAGGTCAAGAGGCCTGTTCAAATTGGGAAGTTGAACTCTTGTTATGAGTTGGACCTAGTCTAATTACTACTTGTCTTATATGATCATATGTCAGTTGGGAAATTGAAGTCTAGTTATGAAAGAATTTAGTCTGGTTATTGTTGGTTGTTATGTGTCTTATGTGATCATGTGTTCAAATGGGGAAGTTGAGGTCTTGTTATGTTAAACCTAGTCTGGTTGTTATTTGTCCAATGTGATTATGTGTTAGTTGGGAAGGTTTGAAGTTTTGAATTTAGTCTGGTTATTGTTATCTTACCTGATCATGTACTTGCTTGAAAAGTTAAAAATCCAATAGGAACTGGACATAGTCTGATCATTACTTGTCCTTCTTAATCTTGTTGTTTGTTTGGAAGTAGGAGTGTGGATATGCCTTAGGCCTAGCCTGATCATGCCTGTCCTATCTAGTGATGTCTTGATTCTAAAAAGTGAAAGTGTACTATGTACGTTTTGTGGAATTCTACTTGTTTTACTTGGTAACCTGCTTGGCCTTAAGGGTGTTGGTGGTTTTAAGGGATCAAATACCTTTGGTCTGACCTCTGTCTACTCCCTCTAAGTCTTACTTACTTGATAAAACTTGGCATTTTAGGTCACAATAATGTATATTGAAACAGAGGTCTTAAAAAGTGATCCTGGGGAGGGGAGGGATTTTAACTTGACTAAAGTATTTCACTTAGCACTGCCTTTTGTCTGATTGTCTTGCTTGTGGTAAGTGTAGGAATTTGTTAACCTACCTCTGACTAGAACACGTGGAGTGTGTGTTTGTGATGTGTTTAAGTCTAAAAGGTGTCTAATATTCCTATAATAAACTAGGTTTAGAGCAGTTCTAAGATGGTCTATGTTTGATAAAAATGGGCAAATCACCTAGTCCAACAGGTTGGTTAAGAGGTGATTGTCATGTTTGTTCTTACCTAGCAATAAGATGTATCTGCCCTAATAAAAATGGCACAAAAGAAGGATTCAAAAACTGGTAGTTTGGCAAGGAGTGTGTGTATGTGTATGAGTCTTTTGGTCCCTCACGTGTAGAAGTTGCCTATGAGTCATGTCTGTGTGAAGGAAAACCTTGTTCTTTTTTTGAGGACTTATCACCTAGTTATACTAATAGGTAAGGAAATGATAAAAGAAGGAAGGATAATAGGATCCTTGTTATAGATCTTGCTTAGCTTGTCCTTGTGTGGCTTTCCTAGATTACTGTTTTGTTTCCCTTTGATGTTGAGAGCTAAGTTCCTTTAAAAGAGTGGTGCTAAGGCTAAAATGATGGTGTTTGAAGTCTATTGATTGTTTCCTTGTGTGGTTTGATCCTGATGGAAAAGGAAATGTGTACTTTCTCCTTTGAACTACGATGTGGTTAAGAGCAAAGATCTTATTATGATCATAGTTGTAGTTTGAAGTTGTTAGGGAAAACTGGTTTGTTATTATTTGCTATGTGTTCGTGGTGTGTCTGTCTCTAATACTCATAAGGGAATTTGATAATAAAAGGTCTTTAAAATCTAGACATGGTCCTCACAAATCAGCTAGTTTGTGGTTGTCTGCTATATGTTTATGAAGTGTTTGTTCCTAGTATTCATAATTAGATTTGGGTCATAAAAGGTCTTTAAAATCTTAACACAGTCTTCATGAGTTCAACTAGTCTGCTGTTGTTTGGTATGTGTTTATGGGGGTCTGTTCGTAGAACTTATAATTGAATTTGGTCACAAAGAGGTCTTTAGAACCTAGGCATTAGTTTCATGAATTCATGGTAGGAAGTCATGACAGAGTTGGGTGGTTGTGAACCTTCCCATGACCCTTAGTGGTGTCACTAGGGTATGAGGAGGAGCTCATGAAGTAGAGGAAAGAGGTTTTGGGAGAGTGAAAGGTGAGCTTGGGCATGAACTGGAGATAATGACCAGTGGAACCCATGATCCCTTTTGCTGAAAGGAGATTCAGGAGGAGGAGATGGGGAGGTGATGACCCCACCCTATCCTGCTTCCCGTTTCCTCACCCTGAGACCCCATCCTTTTCTTTTAGAACTTCTTTTCATGATCTTGGGACACACAAAGGCCATAGGTGGTTTGGAACAATTTAACAATATCTAACAGGGAAGGGAGGATATACCTAGAATCAAACAGATTGCTGTTAATGTTTGAAAATTTAGGTAATGTGAGATTTCTTCCAAGTCTCCTAAATGTGTGTCTATGTGTGACCTCTAAGTGTGCTTCTTTTTTCTGAGGGATCTACTTGGCTTGAGTCTTATTGTTCCAGCCAGTGGTGTGTAAGAAAAATGGGGCTGATAAATGGAGTGTGGTGACATGAGTCCACCTATGAGAAGACTAAGTTTCAAGTGTGCTATTTTCCATCCACTTGTGTTGTTGGCCCTGTGTCTTTGTCCAACTTTGCTTAACTTGTTCATCCATGGTTGGTGTCTGAAACTTTTCCATTTTGGCTCATTGATTGAGGCTTACTCCTTATGTGAGGATTGAATTCCTTGTTTGCAAAACTGTGATCATGTCACAAATCCATTTCTTGTTTCCTTTCCTTCTCCTTTGTTTCTTTGAGAAGAACTTCTGATTGGTTTAAGTCTGTTCAAAGACCACCTCTAGAAATCAAACCTTTTTTTAGAATATTATGACTAGGTGCCCATATGATTTATCCATTGGGATTTCCCTTTCCTTAACAAAGGTTTTCCTAAGCTCATTCACTTATAAATTGGTAGCCTTGATGTAAACATCAGCTTGTTGTGTGCTTGAGTTAAATAAGAGGGGTAAGTTCTTTTTTTTAGGAACTGCTAGTTTTAAATGTGTGCTTAAAAGTTCTAAATGTTGTCAACTTGTTTTATTACTTGGGAAAAGTGACACTGCCATGAGCCTGGTTTGTTTGTAAGGTCCTCCCTAGGTCCCTTTATATGGGAAGGCCATGCTTGTTTTGAGATTGGCTTGGACATGTTTATCTTGGAGTTTAGTTTGGGATAAGATGTATGCTATCACCTGGATTAGTGTAATCATGTCTGGTTTCCTCTAGGAAGTGGCTTGAACCTTAATAAATGGATAGGTTAGGCTGTCTGAACATGTGCATTCGGAGTCTTTTTTTTATGATGAGTCCTGGGCTAAGTGTTTTCTGGGAAGAAGCAAATTTACATTTGACCATGGACTCTACTATACCTGCTTTGATATGTCTGAACTGTTTTAGCTTATCTTTCTATTGCTATGTGTAGCGGGTCGATATTTTTTCCGATTCGCATTTGCACTTGCCTCATTTAAAAAGGAAAGTGTCCCGGGGAAGTACGGTTGTCAATCGTATCGGAAAAAAAAAATACACCTCTACGTAATGGTACTCTAAATGGATAATGTTTTAGAGTCACCACCTAATTTTTAGGATATTAGGAAAACCAGTTCGAAAAGGGTTCATTCAAAACGAAAATTTTAAAAGAATCCTAATCCAACCAAAGTATGGGTAAGGGTTCTGGTGATCCCCCGAGGAAGGTGTTAGGCACCCTAGTATTAAGGATCCGTAAAATACGGGTGACCTACAGGTTCTAATAGTATGCCTTTGTAGATATAAATTGCTTGTGACAAAAACAGTTTTTGTTTCATATTTCAGCAAATAGAAATTAGTCTAAATGCCAAAAACACTCCTTTTCAAGAAACGAAAAATAATAGAGTTTTGCCCAAAAATGGACGTTTTTGCATTTCGGACTAGAGCACCTAGGTTAAAACCCTAAGGCGTTAACCCAAGTAGAACACTACATAAGCCCACCCGAGTTTAGAAAAAGGTTTTGTAGAAAAAATATTTTTAAGTATAAAAAATAGTTTTTGAAAATAATTTTTATAGGCATACTAATATACTCCATAGGTTAGCCATATTTTTAGAACTTTTATCCAATTCTTGGTTTTAATCTTTACAAATAGTCTCAAAGTTAACTCATTAGCCTTTTTAATAGTCAAAACAGTCCACCTAAAATGATAATCCAAGTTTACAAAACATCTTTTCCAACTCAAGTTTCAAATCAATCATAATAGTCCTAAAGTTTGCCTATAAGTTCAAAATCATATCAAAGGTATCCAAAATCCTCAAAATCATCCGCAATCCTAAATTTGCAAAACAGTTTTTTTATTTTATTTTAATTTTGAAAATCAATTTTAGCAACTCTTAGGCATGATAATCTCATTCGGGGTTCCAATTTATATGCAAGCTTACATCTATATAATCAAGTAAATAATATAAAGAGTAGGGAATTGGGCCGACCAAGCCCAATAAAAAATGCATAAATAAATATTTCCGATCCAAATTATGCTCCAATGCCTTAGTCCTTCCATGATAGGGGTTGACTCGACCTAGAAATGTTAGTGGGCCTCGAAGGATCCACCAACAAATTGGGGAGGTCACAAAAGATAGGTGTCAAAATATTAGTAATAGGCCGAGGTCAATTATTTAATTTACAAAGCCAAAAAAAAAAAAAAATTACAATACTTTTAAACCAAGCCCATAATTATCATACTTATAAATAAAAGGACAATTTATGCAAAAGGCCCAATTGCTATGAATTAGTAACAAACTCACAAGAACTAAGGTTTAATTTTTTTTATATATATATATATCAAAAGCTAACACGAATGAATAAGTCACACTAAACCTATCAGCACAATGTCAAAATTCTAACTTAAGCTACTATTTTTCTTATTTTTATCAATTTTAATTAACCTATAATCACTTAACATTCTCAAAATAGTAATAAATCTATAGGATATTCACTTAATCATGTAAACAAAGTTAGGCTAGCACATAGTCCTTTTCAACTACACAAGCATCATAAATGACATATAATCATAACTTAAAATGAAATAAGGGATGGAATCTCTTTTTCTTATTTTTATCGATTTAACTAGCCTAGTTCACTTAACATTGTCTAAATCAAACTTCTAATTTATTTTCGTTTTTTCAAATAGTAATAAATCCATAGGATACTCACTTAATCATGCAAACAAAGTTAGGCTAGCACATAATCCTTTTCAACTACACAAGCATCATAGACAATATATAATCATAACTTAAAATGAAATAAAGGATGAAATTTTTTTCTTATTTTTATTAATTTAACTAACCTAAAATCACTTAACATTGTCTAAATAAAACTTCTAATTCATTTTCATTTTTTCAAATGGTATCAAATTCACATAATATCAACTTAATCATCAAGCAAGACTAAGCTAGCAAAGAATTATTTTTTAACTAACACAAGTATCATAATAAATATATAACCATAACTAAAAATGAAATAAAGGATATCAATTTAACTAACAAAAAATCACTTAACATTGTCTAAATCAAACTTCTAATTTATTTTTGTTTTTTCAAATGGTATCAAATTCACATAATATCCAGTTAATCATCAAACAAGACTAAGCTAACAAAGAATTATTTTTAACTAACACAAGTGTCATGATAAATATATAATCATAACTAGCAATGAAATAAAGGATAGAATGAGAGGTTACCTTTTGATGGGTAACCTAAAAATCAAAATGAGGATTGGTTCAATCTACTTCAAGCACCAAACACTTCACAAATCTTTAAACCCCTTTTTGTTATGAATTTTTTTCCTCTTTTTCTATATGTATATCTTATATTTTGCATCTTTTGTTGCCAAGTTTGAATATATAAATCAAACTTTAGCTTTTAAAATGCCAAATTTGAACTCTTTTTTTCTTTTTCTTTTTTTTTTCTCTCTTTTTTTCCAAAAAATATAAAAAGAAGATTCCCTTTTTTTACCCTAAAAAATGTGACCTCCCAAAAAAACATCTCTCCCAAAAAAAAAAAAATCCTTCTTTTCTTAATGTCCATTCCTTCTATTTGTAGGCAAGCCAATTTAGAATTCCATGGACAAAAATAGGCCATGTGGCCTTAGCTTTCCCCCCCAAAATCCTTATTCAAATTTTCAAAAATCATCCAACTAAGCAATTAGAATTCTATGGACAAAAATAGGCCCCTTGGCTATACTTTTTCCCCCAAAATCCTTATCCAAATTTTCAAGATCATCCAACTAAGCATTTAGAATTCTATGGACAAAAATAAGCCATTTGGCTGTACTTTTCCCCCCAAAAAGACCATATCCAAATAGTACCAACAAAGGTACAAATGGATAAAATTCTCTTCTTATTTTTTATAAAAATGTAGCATAGTTTTTATATAGTTTTAGGTTAATTACTATAATACCCACCCCCCCCGGCCGTAAAATAATATTTTGACAAAATAAAAATTTTAATATGTCGTTTTAAAATACGAGCTTCAAAACGAGCCCAATATTGATGTAGTTTCGGATAATATTTAAGTATGTGAAAAAATGCGATCAAAATGAACCGTAACTCGTACGTTGTTTTAATTAACAATTTTTTCGAGTTAGACGGAACGGGATATGTATCTTCTTTTCAAATCATGTTTGTGAAAGTAAATAACTTGCAATTTCTTATAATTGTTAATTTTTATAAAAATAATAATTAAACGTCAATTTTCTCGGGATTTTTAAATTTTTAATCTTTTAAGGGCATCCTTACTCCGTCTTGGACTCGAAAAATTTGAAATTTAAAATACACATTTTATGAGGTGAAAATTAGGTGTCAATAGCTCCCCCTTCAGAGTTCACAGTTGGTAAGGCCGTCCTTGAGCTGCGAATTTGATAAACCTAATTTTAACCGAATAAAAGATATTACAGCCTTCTTGTTCGCAAAATTTTGAAAGTATTGTCGGTCCTTGGTTTCTGGGCATCCTACATATCTCAGGCTATGTCACGACCCAAACTGATGGGCCGTAACAAGTGCCGTACCACTACTGGCCAAGCACTCCTATGCTTGCATTTAGTGCTCACTGACTATCCTGGGCCCATACACAATCTATAACTGAGCTGTACTGTCTCCCGAACAATCAACATAAAAGACACCGTACTGGGAACTCACAGCCAATGCATACATATAAACATAAACACTGAGAATAACAGCGTGAGCCGATTTGCCACCACACATATATACTGAACAACAAAATACACGCCGACGAGGCTGCATAATATCACGACTACATATCACTGTCTACAGGCCTCTATGGAGTACAAACTGTAGAAATAACAGGACAAGGCCCTGCCGTACCCATATATGTACGTAACCGAATAGCGTACCCAAAGGGCTGAAGCTCCGAATCAATGGAGCGCACCGGCTGCCGCTGAGCGGAGGTCCTACTGCTGTGAATCGTCCGACTAGCTACCTGATCCTACGGGCATGAACGCAGCGTCTACAAGAAGGGACGTCAGTACGAGTAATGTACCGAGTATGTAAGGCATGAATAGTAACATGGTAAGGGATGTAAAGTATGAACAATAACAGAATGGAAATATAGAGCATATCGTGAGATAAAAGAATAACCTGTACATGTGAGTGCCTCTTAGGGCGGATGCCATGCATGCTAGCTTTCTTTTGAAAAACATTTCTTGTTCATATATATAGAAAATAGAACATCTCATATTGCCGAGGCATCGACTCCGATCCATTTAACCACATATGTCCCGCGTCCGGCATCCCGTGTCCGGCATCCCGCGTCCGAGATGATGTCATGTCATATTATACCAACCGATTAGGTGGTTACGCGTATATAACACTCTCGCCCTTTTTCCCATTTATATATATATATATATATATATATATATATATATATATATATATATATATATATATATCATATAAGCGACATGAGAGCCCAAGGAAAGTTATGTCCGTATCGAGTGACGTAAGGCCGGTAACCTCCGATTATATTATGGAATAATCAGGGTCGCTTTGTCTCACCTTGAAGGAACAATTATTATAAGGTGAGACTATCAATAAAGAATAACATCAAGAGAAAACAGAGAATAGGATCATAAATCTCGTAAGGCGTAAATTCATATACTTTGGAATCTTTAAAAATAGTCATCATCCATGAATAAACTTGAGGGATCAAGAAATAGCTCAATATTCTTATATCATCATTGAAATCATAACTTGGAACCTTTAAACATGAAATCTCTCTCATCATAGTCATCATAGAAAAATATTCTCATCTTTGACATCATCGTTGTCATTGTAAAACATATCCATCGTTGTTGTCATAAAAGCTTACGGAGTCATAAACCTCTGTTTTGGAAAAATACGGACATTTTGGAAGGCATTTATGGGTTATCGGGAAAAGGAATCATGCCTTGGAATCATAGACTTCTAACTTTTGAAAACAACGAAGTTATGGAAGCATTTATGAAATCGTAACATAGGAGTCATGCCTTTGAAAGAAAGGGACGAGCCTTAACATACCTTTTTGGTCGCCTTAGTCGTTCAACGTTTATCCTTCCAAGATTGTAAATCTACATATAAACCATTCATACTATTATTAGGCTCATTGTCATACGCTCGTCTTAACCCTTCAATTTAATTCCGTTTAGAATCTGCCGAAATTGGGGCAGCACCTCCCCTGTTTATATGCCTAGCCCGAAATCACAATCCAACAACCAACAACAACAACAAAAATACCAACACCAATAACA